>NC_055986.1:28155109-28500996 GCF_018446385.1 Zingiber officinale
GGTATTCATTGACTTAGAAAAAGCGTATGATAGAGTCCCAAGAGAAATTATATGGCGAATTTTAGAAAAGAGAGGTGTTAGCGTAACATATATTGAACTAATTAAGGATATGTATGAGGATGTAACGACCAGAGTAAAGACTTCAGGCGGAGTAACTGAAGCATTTCCAATAAAGATAGGGTTACATCAAGGATCAGCTCTAAGTCCCTATCTTTTTACACTAATTATGGACGAACTCACTGCGCACATTCAAGACACAGTACCGTGGTGCATGTTGTTTGCAGATGATATTATTTTGGTAGATGAGACACGTGAAGGAGTAAATGCTAAGCTAGAATCTTGGAGGGAAACACTAGAAGGGAAAGGTTTTAAGGTTAGTAGATTAAAGACAGAATATATGGAATTTAAGTTTAGCAATATTAGAAGTAATGAAACAATTGTTAAGATAGGAAAGGACGAGTTGCACCCGAGCGATTTAAATATTTAGGATCATTTTTACAAAATGATGGAGGGATTGAGAGAGATGTCTTACATAGAATACAAGCAGGATGGGTGAAATGGAGGGGAGCGTCGAGTGTTTTATGTGACCGTAAAGTACCTCTTAAACTTAAAGGTAAGTTCTATAAAACCGCAGTTAGACTTGCTATGTTATATGGAGCTGAATGTTGTGCTATGACTCGAGCACACGAGCAGAAGATGAGAGTTGCAGAGATGAGGATGTTAAGGTGGATGTGTGGGCATACGGCATACGAAGATGGACAAAATAAGAAATGAGAGCATTAGAGAGAAAGTCGGAGTTGCATCTATTGAGGAAAAACTCCGAGAGACACGTTTAAGATGGTATGGACATGTACTTAGACGACCAATAAATGTTCCAGTTAGGCGATGTGAAACTATGATAAACATGCATATCAAACGAGGAAGAGGAAGACCAAAAAAGACTTGGTTAGCAACAATAAAACAAGATAAAATTTATTTAAATATAGATGATGATATAATAGGAGATAGAGCTCAATGGCGTAAAAGGATTCATACAGCCGACCCCACCTAGTGGGAAAAGGCTTGGTTGTTGTTGTTGTTGTATGCTATGCCTTGTCAGTTTCAGGATTTTGCGACAAACAAAATCCTGCCGAATCGATTAATTGATTGATTTGGCATGATCTGATCAATTCGGAAGGATTCTGCGACAAACGGAATCTTGCCGCTGATCGATTCAACACGGTTATGTTTATCGGGAAAATCCTACCTGATTGACCAGATCAATCCGGCAGGGTTTTCCGAGAAAAAAAATTCTGCCTATGTAGACGCTTAGGCGCTAGGCGGCAGGCAACCCACCTACCGCCTAACTTCTTTTTTAACATTGGATGCATAGCATGAGCTTTATTATTTTTTCCTTTGTTTTTTTCTTCTTTCTTAATAAACAACAAATGGTATTTTGTTGCTAGGATACCCAAAGCTAGATGTAGTTGGTGAACAAATTTCTTAAGAGATATACTCATCTAAGATAATTTTGGTATCTCCAATCTCCTGCTGCTGACCTCAGAGGGTTTATATGGTTTCTGAAGATGAAGTCACTGGGGTTATGTTGCACTACCTTCTTGGTCAAACGAATTAGAGAGTTGTTGAATGGATGAATACGAAAATTTTGGAAAACAATTACATTACATCAAGCATTTGGTTTCATAATTCTCTTTTGATTTAGTGAATTCTCTAAGAGGCATAATGTAGTTCTGTAAAAAATAGTTATTAGCTTCCGTCAGTTTGATAGATGCTATGTAAGAATCCCACAAATCAATAGTATCTATTCATGTTTGTGATTTCACTGCTGTGGATTCCATCTTGTTTTATGAAAAATCCACAAATCAATAGTATCTATGCATGTTTGTGATGTCATTGTTGTGGATTCCATCTTTTTTTATTTAACTAAGTAGTCGCTTTCTATTTTGCTTTTAGATGATGTCAAATGTGATTGCGTGTTAGATTTTTCAGAATCTGATCTTGTTTTAAAATTCTTTATTGAACACTTGATTAGTTTTATGGGTTATATGGCACTCGTTGCGGGCAGGGATCCTCTGGTCCTGAACCAGTCCTAGACCTCCGCCCATTCATTGGTGGAGTGGACTATATCCCACCTGTTAAACAAGCGACGTCTAACTCACCCCACCAATGAATTTGTAGGGCCTACCCTGGTTGAGCAGATCCTGGACCAGAGGATCTAGCCTCCACTGGTTGCTATGTTTAGAAAACCCTTTTTTTACAATTATTTTATTATTTAGCATGTTTTCGTTTTGCTAATTACAAATCAATGAATGTATTTTTTCTCAAATCTCAAATTAGTTATTAACCATTGCATTATGTTGGTAAATGCCTAATCAAATACTATTTCTGAGTTTTCAGTACATATGTCTCATTTGAACTGCCCCATGCATTTAAAAATTAGGTATAATTTCCAAATCGAGTGGTCTTTCTCTTCTTATATCTCTTGTTTTATTTTATTGTTTCCTCAGATTGACCCTGTTCTGTAACATATCATTTATTTAGGCCAAATATAAGCTTCCTAATTCCCGCTACAATTTGTATTCACCTGCGTCCATTCCTGCAGGCTTTGTGATGTAGCACCGAACTCAACTCAGTGGGTGTAAAATTATTATTAACTGAAAGGTGATTTGATACAAAGGATCCTAACCACTTTTATACACCGGCCACTTTGATAGACCTGTGATGAGATCGGTTGTACTTAAAAGTTAAAAATACAACTTGTTTGCTTCCAAAAAAATTCAACAAACTCCCCAAATCAATCTAAATAACTTGGTTGAAATTTTAAAGTAACAGAATTTTCTCAATTAAACCCTGTTTCACCTTGTCACTGGAATACTTAGTTATTTGTTGTTTCACTAATGAATTTGGGAGAAATTAGAAATAGGGAATTGTGATCAAGAATTTAATATATCATATGATCCATTGTGATCCAGTGAAATTGAGGGTAAGCTTGTTAGATGTAGTGAATGTAAGGCATTTGAATAGGTGGGAATATCTCTTAGTCTTTGCAGCCTTAAGGTCTTCATAAACTTTTAATCTTTAGCTGATTTGTTTGAGAGCATAATTGTTTGAGTGGTTTTAGGTGTCATTAGGCAATTGGAAATATCAATTACAAGGAAGTTAAATTGATCTGACTGCTGAATAGTTTCTTTCCAGTGGGGTCTTAGATATAAACAAGCTTCTCTGTAGTGAATCATTACTGGTTTTGCATTTATTATTGGCATCGGTAGACCTTCTCCTGAGCTGATCTCATGTTCTTTAATCATCGCAGCTATCAGTTCGTAACTGTTTTATAAGGGGATCAGTGGTACGATATGTCGAACTCCCCCCTGATGGTGTGGACGTCGACATCCTCCATGATGCAACAAGGAGAGAAGCCCGTGGAAGCTGATTCTGCAGCTAGGAATTTTCAAATAGCACTTTCGTTGCTGGCCTTGGATTTTTTTTTGTCGACTCTTGCCACTTGTGCAAATGCAAATTAGTATCTCATGTTTGCACCACATTATACTGTGAAATAGTCTTAAACTGCTCTCGGTTTCAGGATTCAACGTTTTCATTATTCAGCCAGTTTTTTGTCTACTGGAATAAGACCAGAAGGTGTTGATTTTTCTTGTTGATTTTTCTTGCGATCACTGCAGAATGATTTTCTTGCCAACCGTTAGGGGACTTGTTGGATGAACAGGAAATTTGCTAAATCAACAAAAGGGGCGGCGATCTCAAAAAAAAAATTTGTATTATAAAATTATTATACGTAAAATATGATTATAATGAAAATTATTTTATCTAGATTGAAATTATAAAAGATGAAATGTTATTATATTTAAATATTCTTTTGATTAAAAATATTTTTATCTCTATTAATATTATAAAAGAAGTATTATTTTATTACATTAAAATTATTTAAATTTAATTAAAATCATTTTAGATCAATCAAAATCATTCTAAATTTAAATAATTTAAATTAAATTGTTAAAAATATTTTAATATAATAATGTTATATATATATTTGTTTTATTAAAATATTCTTGTAACAAAAGTGACACTCATATTTGAAATTCTTTCTTTTATTTTTTTTTAAAGAAACACTTTATTTTTATAAATTAATCATATTTTATTCTTTTCAAAATTATTTAATCCGGGTAAATTAGTCCCAAAATCAAAGTTTTCAATTTAAAGAGCGGGAAAATGAATTATTTGATATTCTCAGTCGAGATAAACTCATAAACCCGCGAACTGCCTATAAAATAACAAACAAACAAACAAAAATCGCTAATTAAACAAACAACCGACGAAGGAAGAAACGATCGAGCGCGCGATGGCGGCGGCGAACATGAAGATGAAGATGCAGCTGAGGAAGGGGAGCGAGGTTGAGGTCCAGCGGTGGGACGGCGACTCCTACTCCTGGCTCTCCGCCGACGTCGTCTCCGGCAATGGCCGCACCTACCTCGTCCGCATCCACGGGGCAACTACGTCCCAGGCCGCGGTACTCGAGCGAGTCGCTCGAAAGTTTATTAGGCCGACGCCGGTCCCGGTTGGCCTCCGCGCCCTCTACTCCTGGAGCACCGGCGACGAGGTGGAGGCGTTCGTGGACCACGCCTGGTGCCCGGCGGTGGTTACCGCCGTCGGCTACGGGAAGGTCGTTGTCTACCTTCACGGGAAGATGAAAAAAATCAGAGTCCGCACGTGCGAGCTTCGGCTGAGGAGGCAGTGGGACGGCAATCAGTGGACGCTTCTCGATAAGGTAAATCAATCACATATAGATTCTCAATCAATTAACGCTCTGTTTTTTTTTTTTTTTTTTTTGTGATCATTATTAAGATTTATGATTCGATATGTATCTCACATGTTTATCGCGCAGAAACCGAGGGAGGCGATTATTTCCCGTGAATTCCCGGCGGCGGCTGATTCACATAACGTTGCCGGCTAGCAGAGTACGTAGAATCTTCGGCTAAGAGGAGGAAGAGCAGAGGGGAGGAATTGTTTTACAAGATTCTGGTTATTCTTCTTCCATAGGACGTTGCAATTGAGTAATTAGGATTCATGTATAACTTTTTCAGGTTTAGGGTTCTGATTGTCCTTGCACCTTGTAATTAATTAGGATTTCGAATAACTTTTTCAGATTATGATCGTTCTTCCTTCGTAGGAAATTGTAGTTAACTCGGTTGAACGATAATATTTCTGTATTCATTAATATCACTTTGTCAGAAACTCCTTCCTTGTAAAATGTTATTACACGATTTCAACACCCTAAAATTGACTTTGATCATGCGACTTCAATGCCTGTAAAATTTGATTGATATAACTAGGATCAAGTAAATGAATACATCTTAAATATTTTATACATTGATACGGCGAATAAAATAGGATCCTAAGAATATGGTATAAGACTGGCCGACCGACTATGAGCGAACGAATATTTTATCCAATCGGACTAGGCATCCGATCAGATCCAATCCTCTTGGTTTGATTGGATCCCGAGTCTCCCTAGTTTGATTGGACACTTATTATTCGATCGAACTCCTTGTCTGATCGAATTCCGAGTCCTCGAGGTATCTAACCTTCCGCAGCTGACTAGACCCATTAAAGAGTGAGGCATGATGGGATAATAGAAGGGACTCGGCCGACCCACCATTGAAGTATACCAACCAATAGCCTAATATCCTTTTTGTCATCTTGTGTAATTACTGTCAGAAAATCGCTGGAATATTCCATATGTGATTCGTACAATGGAAGTTTCGACCTTGCAGGTGCATAGGTGATGGACATAATTTAGGAATGACTGTGATGTGTTAAATTAGTTGATCATATTTTAAAAATACATTGATATTCATGCAGAGATAAAACATCACTATATAAGGGGTCTCTACCTACAAACACAAGTAGGGCCGACCTTGAGATATGTCACCTAGGGTGACAGACTAGGGCCTCCGATTTTTTAGGGTCCCCAAATTTGACATACATATATATTATATATTATATAAATTAGATTGTTTTAATTCAAAATCCAAAAAATATATTGATGGATTATATTAATAAAGGCTCAACCAAAAATATACTTATCATTAAAATTTAAAAATCTAAAAAATGTAAAAAGAAAAAGAAAAAAAGAATGAAGGTCAACGGTGCTTTTTTCTGTCCAAACTTTATTTTTTTTTGTACATTTTTTTTTTTATTAATTTGTTTACAGAAGAGTGAAGTCTGAATCTTGAATATTAATTTCCCCCTTCTTCTTCTTTGAATCTCTTCTAATTATAATAGAAAAGTCTATTCTCTAATTAAAATTTTAATTTTATTAATATTATTATTCATCAATATATAAACGGCTTGAAAATTTTATTCATTGAAAATGAGGTATTAGAAAATTTTAATTTTGAACACCTTATTGATAATTTTACTTTTCAAAATACTAGAAGATCTTGATTTTTTCAAGAATTATTTTATATATATTTTTTTATATTTGTAGGTATTGCACTTTTTGGAGAGGTTCAAGAAATATATTTGGTATAATGTTGTATTTTTTAGAGAATCTTGAGAAATATATTTTATATAGAGTTTATCATATTTTAAATGAAATTTATTGATTTTCAAAATTTTCTATTATAAACTCTATTTACTATATGTAAGTAAAAAAAATTTCCAAGTCTCTTTTTGTCAAGGGCCCTTAAAAATCAAGATGGCCTTGAACGCAAGTAAGTTTTGCTATCAGAATTCACTATTCACAGCCACTCTTCTTTACTCTTTAGTTTCAGCTCTCTATCTAACTTGAGCGTTAGAGTACTTATACTTGGGACCTCTCCTTGACTTGGTCACTGACGTTTTCTTCCTCCTTCGTTCTTCTTGACAAGTAGGCTCGCTCAAGGTGCCAAGTTCCTCTTGTTCGGAGTCCCTTTGCTATCAACCTCAAAGTCACTTAACAAGCATGTCAACTTTCTTAATTTCAGATATGGTCATACATGAATAAAAAATAAACTCCAATTAAATCTATTCCAATCGTGTGGGAAATAAAAACAATATGATATGAACAAATCCTTCTAATCAAAGAGAGGTTGAATATAATTAGTCATTGCAAAGTTCAATTATCTGTATTGACGGGTCCGGTTCAAGGCGTACACCTCTAAGCCTATGCCTATGCCTGTATTTTATTGAGCCCCCAAGAATAATAATATTTTAATATTATTTGTATTATTATTTTTTCTTTTTAACTATATATATATACCCTTCATCTTCCAATGTCCTATTTTCTTAAACTCAAACGACTCATCGGTGATCTCACACTCTTTCCCTTCCCCGCTAGTGATCTGACTCTTAAAGGACGCTCATCTCATTCCTTGTAAGTAATTTCCTTCTCTTCCTCTCTCTTCCTCAATAAGAATGGGAAGTAGGGGTTCCTCATATATTCAATGAAAAACAGCGTTCATCTTCTTCCTCAATAGGAATAGGAAGCAAGCGTTCCTCATCTATTTGCAAAGCAGCCTCTTCTTCTTCCATAAGAAACCTTAGCTGATGTGGCAAATACAAGAGCCTACACATGGCAAGGTTAGGTCAAGAGTTAAGCCGCTAGGTCAAAAATCAAGCCAAGGTCTAAATCAAAAAGATTGGTTTAGGTTATGACATAGAGAACCTGGTGGCACCCAACTCCCTCAACTCCGTTACTCGACTCTCACGGCTAGCTAAGTCATGGCCAACTTCCTCAGTTCGGTACACCTGACTCTCCTAGCATGGTATGGTCATATGACTCCTCCTATTTGGTCAACAAACCTCTTCGACTCGGTCACTAGACTCTTTCAACTCAGTCATCTGACTTCTCCTACTCGATCAATAGACCTCTTCAACTTGGTTTACCAAACTCCTTCAGCTCGGTCATCCTCGATTGAGACTTACATCCTATGTGGTTTGTTGTACCATTTTTATCGGATAACGTGAATAATATAGCTGTTCCTCCCAGAAGATGTGGGCAAACATGTGGATAATGAAAAGGCATGACTACAACCCTATATAAACTCGTCCGCTCTTGCGAGTGCAAGTACCGACATACAATCATCTAGACTCTTAATTACTCCACAACTTTTACCTTTTCCTATCCCCTATGCTAAGTTGAAGGTCGGACTGGTCACACCAAGTCCCATCTTAGTGACCATTCTAACATATGTTGAGTGTTGTAGATATCCCAAATATTTTTTCATTAATGAAGCATCCAAGATTGCCCCCTCAGCAATTGCCTCCTGTTAACCCGCCATATCGTGATCTCAGACATGAATAAATTGGCATCCTTTATGAGAATGCTTGAACCGAGACGTTGAGATGGCGGAACTCGGTAGAACTGTCAAGGGTCCTAGCCATATAGGAGACATAGTTCATGGTGAGGCTTTCATCATGGCTAGGGAAGAGTTCCTATTGGTGCAACATCCCTCAGGTCAAGGTTGACCTGGTTGACCAAGCTGAGTCTTGGTTTGAGTTTAGATGTTTGACAATAAGATATTGATTGAAGAAGAGTCAAGTAGGTCAAGGGAGTGACCGGATACTTGACTGGGAAGTCCTAGTGAGTGAAGCTAGGCAGAAGGAAATCCTGGTGAGTGAAACTAGGTGAAAGTCCTGGTGAGTGAAGCCAGGTGAAAGTCCTAGTGAGTGAAGCTAGGCAGATGGAAAGTCCTAGTGAGTGAAGCTAGGCAGATGGAAAACCCTAGTGAGTGAAACTAGGTGAAAGTCCTGGTGAGTGAAGCCAGGCAAGGGAAAATTCAGATGGATCAAGGATGATCGGACATCTGGTGTTGGGAAGTCCAAGTAGGTCAAAGGATTGACTGGATACTTGGCACGAGGAAATACAGATAGGTCAAAGGGATTGACCAGACATCTAAATAGAAAAGTCCAAGTAGGTCAAGGGAGTGACCAGATACTTGGCATGACGAGAAAAGTCCAAGTGGGTCAAAGGAATTGACCGGACACTTGGTGGGAAGTCCTGGCAGGTCAAGGGAGTGACCAGATGCTAGGCATGATGTACCAATAGGTCAAGAATGACCGGATGTTGGTTTGGGAGTCTTGGAACTTGGTTTTGGGCAAAAACCAAGTGCTGGATCGATCAGGGGATCGATCCAGGAGCTGGATCGATCAGTGGATCGATCCAGGCTTTTCCCAGCGAACAGAAAGCCTCTGGATCGATCCGTGGATCGATCCAGATGTCCAAATCGATCGGTGGATCGATTGGGACGCGGCTGCTTCGCGCGATAAGCATTGGATCGATCCATGGATCGATCCAGGCGTTTTTCCTAGAGCACAGAGGCGCTCTGGATCGATAGGTGGATCGATCCAAAGCCTCCCCGATCGATTGGGAACATTTGAATCGATCGGGTTCCGACCGTTGGCGTCGATTTAAGCTACAGGCGTGCGATGGCTGCGGCATCTCTTCACCGATTCACTCCAGATCTCTCGCCAACTCCTCCACAGCGCTCTTGAAGCTAAGATCGCCAGTTCTTGAAGGATCTTGGAGGTTTTCCAAGTCAAGAGGCGGATCAACAACAAGAAGAGAAGTTAGGGTTAGGGTTTTTACTGCACATCTTGTAAGCTTTTGCTTATCTTGTATTTCCCTTTCTTCTTCTTGTATTGAGAGTGCTGTAAGGCTTCTCCGCCTTTGGTAGTTACCATAAAGGAGTGTTATTCATAGTGGAGGGTGTGTGCGTGGTGTGGATCCTTGGATTAGTCACCTCCTTTGGAGGTGGATACCAAGTAAAATCCTAGTGTTAGCGTTGAGTGTTTTGTTTCTGTATTTTCCGCTGCATATTCTTGAAGAAACAATCAACGCCAAGCAACGTCGAGGAACGAGCGAGCGACGAGCTATTCACCCCCCCTCTAGCTACTTTTGGTTCTAACAAGTGGTATCAGAGCAAGGCCGCTCTTCACCGGAATCATCGCCGGAAGGGTCAAGCATAACAAGAAAAGCTAGAGGGTGAAGAAGTTGGAGCAAATTCTTCAAGTTCAAGACTTTATCAAGCTCAACTTCAAGATGCAATTCCAAGATGGACTTGGATTTGACACAAGGGTGGCTCCACCATACACTTCTACGAGTTTCGATTCTTGGAAATCAAGAATCGAAAATTTTCTTATGATGGAGATAGAGCAATGGTTTGCTCTAATGGAAGGCTTCAAGGCTCCAAGAAATTCAAAGGGCAAAGTTCTCAAGAGGAGCAAGTGGAGCCAAGAGCAAGTCCAAAGGTGCGAGGCTAATGACAAAGTGACCAAGCTTTTGGTCAATTTATTGCCAAGCACCATCCTTTGCAAAATTGGAGAATTTGAAGATGCAAAGGAATTATGGAGCAAATTGGACAAGCTTCATGAAGAGATCCCCTCCACTGTACAAGATCATGAAGAATCCAGAGAGGGTGACTCTTTGGAGCAAGACCAAGAGGAGGACTCCAAGGTTGAGAGATGCTCAACCTCCGAAGAAGAGGAAATCCAAGAAGCTTCATCCTCAAGGGAATGCAACGAAGGGAACAAGGAGGGAGCATACTCCTTGTTTCATGTTCAAGATGATGAAGCCTCCACCTCTAGGATTGAGGGGGAGCAATCCTTGGTGACGCCGGATCAAGAAGAAGGAGAAGCTTCGACATCCAGGTCAAGTGAAGAAGAAGAAGGTGGTGCCACCTCCGAAATTCAAGAAATAGCAAATGGAGGAGGAAGTGCCATCCCTACACAAGAAGGTATAAATGTTTCAATTAAAAATAAAAATCATATAATATGTTTTGAGTGTAGGGAAAGTGGGCACTACAAGAGCAAGTGTCCTAACTTGGCCAAGAAGAAGGACCAAGTGGCACAAAAGGGCAAGGAGAAGCCCAAGGAAACCATCCCCGGAACAAAAAGGAGCAAGGAGCACATTGTGTGTTTTTCTTGCAATCAAAAGGGGCATTATCGGAGTCAATGCCCTAAGGGGAAGAAGATGGTCAAGGCTCAAGGAGGAAGCTCAAGTCAAGGGGGAGCCTCTAAGGTAAAAAGGAAGGTAACATTTATTGAGCCTACCCCTTTACATTATGGTAAAAAGCATGATAGTTCTAACTTCTATCATTTTAATGCGATTTACCATAAGAATAGGAAGCATGAGGGCTTTAAGGAAAAGCATGTGGCCCTACATGCTAAAACTACTACACTTAAGGCTAGGAGTGTAGGTAAAAGTCTAGGCAAGAACACTAAGGATAATAGATACAAGCCTAGAAACAAAAATGCTCATGAACTTAATGGAAAACCAAAAACTAAGGACTTAGTGATGGAAAATCAAGTCTTGAGGTCAAGACTTGATAAAATGGAAAAGACCCTAAAAAGGATGAAAAATATCCTATTAGGGCAAAATGAGCATAACCTAGATTTAGGGGTACAAAAGCCATCAAATGGCCATAGAGGTTTGGGATACAAACCAAAGGCTAAGAAGGATGTGCCCTCTTACCATAGAGTTCCATATAGTTATGGAATAAACCCTAGGTCTAGTGGTCAAGCCAAAAATACTAGGGAAGTCATCCCTAAGAGTATTTTTGCAATAAATGTGACTAAGGCTTCTAAGAAGTCTAAGAAAGTCACAAACAAGGTCACAAGGGAGGCTATCCCTAGAGTTGACCTAGAAAGTGTGACCAAGGCCTCCAAGAAGCCAAACAAGGTCACTAGGAAGGTATCTAGGGAAGTTATCCCTAGTGAATACCTAGAGCATCCAAGGAGCACCAATAGGTGTTGGGTTCCTAGGAGCATCTTCTCTACCCCATAGATGGGTTAGAGAGTGTCAACTCCGATTAGAAGGGTAGTTAACCCAACTTTGAGGAAATTGACACTCAAGGAGCATTTTCAAGGTTTTTGTTAACCTTTGAAAATGAAATGGAAGTATTATTTACTCCTTGAAAGAGTAAAATGTGCCTAATGGTGGAAAATTGATTTTATCTTAAAAAGGCATAAATTGGAAAAATCTAGAGAAATACCAAGTTGGGATTTTGGTATTCTCTTATAAATTTTAAGGCACTCCGGGCCTTGATTTATGTGATTACTCTTGAGGAAAAATGGAATATGCCAACATTTGAGGATAAGCTTAATTTCAATTGGCATAAATTAATCAAGAGAATTAGAAATGCCCATTTAGGTTTTGGCACTCTCTTGAAGCACTTTGGGCAATCTAGGATTTAAGTTTTAGGATTAGCTAAGATTAACGATACTTAGATAGGTAATCTAGGTATATTTTATTTATGCTAAACCTTGCCATGATTGTTTGCTCATAATATGCCATGACATCATATTTTATCTTATTTGTATTTTGCATTCATGACTTATCATGAAAAATACAAAAATATCATGTCATGCCATACATACATCATGTAGTTATAGGAATCTTTCTTTTGAAAGCTATTTTATTTTGATGTATGCCATAACATTATCATGCATTATGTTTATTTCCTTAAAAATTAAGGACATATGGCATTAGTTAAACAAGTGGCATTTGTTTACAACAAGTGGAATAAACAAGTGACATTTGTTTAACAAGTAAATCAACAAGTAACATCCTTTGTGGATGTATACCTCTCAAAATGCCTAGATAGATATGCATGATCCCTAGAATAGGGCAAAACCAAAATCTTACATCTCACAAAGACCTATAAGATGACTTGTATGTGTTTCAGTGCACATTAGATACAAGTGAGATGTTAGGATGATGAACAAAACTCAAGATGTTGATTTAGTGCATTCTTTTGAGTTTTAAGTTCATCAAAACACATAGTTATGTGTTTTCCCATCATTGGGAAAGCTAATGTACAAGTTATGTGCATTATGCCCAAGGAACATGATGGGATATTGGTTTTGAAAATGTTTTTGGAAAACTTTGGTGAAGACTATCTTTTGATAGTAATCACCATTGAATAGTAAGACACAAACTTGAAGAAAACGCTAAAGTTTTTGCAAGTTTTCAAGTTTGTGTCAATCTTTGAAAATATAAAGTATTTTCATAGAAAACTATTTTTCCATGATTAAGTATGCCCTAAATAATGTCTACACGAAATTTCATGATTTTTGGATTTTTGTAGAATTTTCTAGGGGTTTCTGAAGTTGACTGAAATGGAATTTCAGCAACTATCAGAACTCCGATCGATCCATGGATCGATTGGAGTTCCTGAATCGATCCGTGGATCGATTCAGAAGGTAAATCTCGCGAGCAGAAGCTCGCTGGATCGATCAGTGGATCGATCCACACATACTGAATCGATCAGTGGATCGATTCGGTTGGTTCAATCGATTGGATCCCAACTCCAATCGATCCAAGTTGCTGATTTTGGCTGAGAAGGCCTGACTTCAGCATCTTTGAACCATGGTTAGTCTATGTAACCATTCCAAACCCTTAAAATACATTTGTATACATAAAAAGGGTGTTTTCGTGTTGAAAACAAGGATGGAATGGTTAAGGAAGACTTCATTGAAGTTTAGGTTGAGGTTTGTTTCAAATTTTGAACATTTGAACCTCAAAACTTCTAAATCTGGGTTTCCTAAAGGTTTAGGGATTCCAAATCATTGTTGGTGCAATGACAGAAGTTACCACCATGTCTTTAGGGGGAGGGACTCTTTAAAGGCATGAAAATTATTTTTCATGAACCTTGGAAGGTGGTTAACCTTCTTTAAAGAAAATGCTCATGGACGAGCTTTTGAACTTGAAATGGGGAGTGGATATCCTCATTATTTCAAGTGGAAACTCAAGTGGTTAGAAATTACTCAAGGTTGGGTATTTGTCTACATTGAGGGAGAAGTTAAGGATAAATGAAGGGTATGGGACCTTCATTGTCGTGTTGATCACAACGAGTGATGTTGTGAACAATGATGAGCAACTCTTCAGGGGGAGAGTTGTCAACAAATGGATTTGTTGATGTATACCCAAAATTGGGGCATGGGTTGATGTGTGCCCAAAGATGGGTTGATGTGTTTTATCAGTAGGGGGTTTGATGTGTGCCAATAGGGGGAGAATGAAAGGACTTGTGAATGGAGTAAGTTAGGCTTTCATTACCTAGAGGGAGTTTGCCCTCTTAGGGGGAGAATGAAGAGTCTAACTTATGTGTTCATTACCTAGTGGCATGAAGAATGAGGCTATGGGATTAGCTTAACTTACATGTGGTATTGTAAGTGTTATTGTGGTATTGTCAAACATCAAAAAGGGGGAGATTGTTGGTGCAACATCCCTCAGGTCAAGGTTGACCTGGTTGACCAAGCTGAGTCTTGGTTTGAGTTTAGATGTTTGACAATAAGATATTGATTGAAGAAGAGTCAAGTAGGTCAATGGAGTGACCGGATACTTGACTGGGAAGTCCTAGTGAGTGAAGCTAAGCAGAAGGAAATCCTGGTGAGTGAAACTAGGTGAAAGTCCTGGTGAGTGAAGCCAGGTGAAAGTCCTAGTGAGTGAAGCTAGGCAGATGGAAAGTCCTAGTGAGTGAAGCTAGGCAGATGGAAAACCCTAGTGAGTGAAACTAGGTGAAAGTCCTGGTGAGTGAAGCCAGGCAAGGGAAAATTCAGATGGATCAAGGATGATCGGACATCTGGTGTTGGGAAGTCCAAGTAGGTCAAAGGATTGACTGGATACTTGGCACGAGGAAATACAGATAGGTCAAAGGGATTGACCAGACATCTAAATAGAAAAGTCCAAGTAGGTCAAGGGAGTGACCAGATACTTGGCATGACGAGAAAAGTCCAAGTGGGTCAAAGGAATTGACCGGACACTTGGTGGGAAGTCCTGGCAGGTCAAGGGAGTAACCAGATGCTAGGCATGATGTACCAACAGGTCAAGAATGACCGGATGTTGGTTTGGGAGTCTTGGAACTTGGTTTTGGGCAAAAACCAAGTGATCGATCAATCGGATCGATCCAGGAGCTGGATCGATCAGTGGATCGATCCAGGCTTTTCCCAGCGAACAGAAAGCCTCTGGATCGATCCGTGGATCGATCCAGATGTCCAAATCGATCGGTGGATCGATTGGGACGCGGCTGCTTCGCGCGATAAGCATTGGATCGATCCATGGATCGATCCAGGCGTTTTTCCTAGAGCACAGAGGCGCTCTGGATCGATAGGTGGATCGATCCAAAGCCTCCCCGATCGATTGGGAACATTTGAATCGATCGGGTTCCGACCGTTGGCGTCGATTTAAGCTGCAGGCGTGCGATGGCTGCGGCATCTCTTCACCGATTCACTCCAGATCTCTCGCCAACTCCTCCACAGCGCTCTTGAAGCTAAGATCGCCAGTTCTTGAAGGATCTTGGAGGTTTTCCAAGTCAAGAGGCGGATCAACAACAAGAAGAGAAGTTAGGGTTAGGGTTTTTACTGCACATCTTGTAAGCTTTTGCTTATCTTGTATTTCCCTTTCTTCTTCTTGTATTGAGAGTGCTGTAAGGCTTCTCCGCCTTTGGTAGTTACCATAAAGGAGTGTTATTCATAGTGGAGGGTGTGTGCGTGGTGTGGATCCTTGGATTAGTCACCTCCTTTGGAGGTGGATACCAAGTAAAATCCTAGTGTTAGCGTTGAGTGTTTTGTTTCTGTATTTTCCGCTGCATATTCTTGAAGAAACAATCAACGCCAAGCAACGTCGAGGAACGAGCGAGCGACGAGCTATTCACCCCCCCCTCTAGCTACTTTTGGTTCTAACAGTTCCAAGTATTTGTTGATCAGGCGGTGCAACAGGTTCTTCAAAGACTCCCGCCTGTGAATCCGACTCTTGATGAAATACTCACTGCCTCGACTAAGATGTCTCTCATTCCTCGTCGAGTACCACAAGGCCCGGCGGTTCCTCCCCCTTTTGCTGGTACTAATTAACATAACAAGATTGTGATTCTACCCGAAGAACATTCACACGAATCGACGACAGGCGAAACACCTCCTGGAAATTGGGGAAAAAAGAGCCCTTGCATGATGAGGAAAAGAGTTCCCAAGGCACGCCTTCTCAAGCCGTGTCCTGAAAGATGAAGTACCTACCACATAATTTTCGGACACCTCAGCTCGGGGAGTACACTGGTTTAATCGTTCCCGAGGACCATTTAGGCCGATTCAAGAATGTCTTTCTAACGACTCTTTCTGGCTTTGTTCAATGATAGTTTAACCGACTACTATATTTATCCATTTGGTCCTTCATCGACTTCAAGATTGCATTCCTGCACCACTTTGTCGATAGTAAACAGTACCATAAGACACATGCATCTCAGCTAGTTTGCAGTTGTGTCAATTGTTAGAAGCATCAAAACCTCTCCTGAGTCCCCACGGAGTTATTGAATGTTGGATTCAATTAAAGTCCCATATTGAAAAGATATGAAAAAGATCATGGATTTAAAAGGATATATGATATCTTCATTGACATGAGACCTTTTGGGTAGAGCCCAAGAGTAAAGTCATAAGGGCTTAGATTCAACGTGGACAATATCATGTCATTGTGGAGATATATGCACATTCTTTGGGCACAACAAATGGTATCAAAGTCATGATCCAGACCAAATGTCATGTGGAATGACCTTGAACAAATTTGAGGGTAGCCCGGAGCATGTCAGGGTGACCGGATACTCGCAGGGAGACCCAAAGCATATCAAGAGTGACCAGATGTGGATATTTACGGGAAGGCCCGAAATAGGTCAGGGTGACCGAATGCTCACGGGGAGGTCTGAAATATGTCAAGAGTGAGCAGATGCTCACGAAGGGCCCAGACCATGAGAGTAATGGTGGTCCTTCGTTTGAGGGGATGATTGACATTCATTAAGCTTTCACCTTGATCGCTTACCATTAGGGTGCGTTTGGTTGGGGATTTACCTAATCGATGATTCCTGAGTAATGATCCATGCCCGACACATCAGCAAAAGAGACATGCAATCTGGAATCGGAAAACCTCAGAAAAGTGAGATTTTTCTTGATTCCAGGATTAACGAATTTTTTTGGCCAAAAATATCCTCCAATATTTATACTTTAGGACAAAAATACTCCTAAAATTTTTATAATGAAAATTTTAGTTTAAATTATAAAAAATAAACAAAAAATAAAAATATGTGATATTTTATTTAAAAATAAATTTGTATTTTTGAAAATATTACATATATAAATATATTATTAGGAAAGTAAAACGTAAGGTTCAAAAAGAGGAAAAAAATATAAAGTTAAAAAAACATAAAGTTCAAAAGGAGAAAAAAAAATGTAAAAAACATAATGTTCACGAGGAAACATAAAGTAAAAAAATAATAATAATATTTGGGTTTGAAATGAAGGGTAATACAATAAAATATTAAATTAAATTATACATTAAAATATCTAAACAAATAAGTTTTTATTACATTACCTAAGTTGAACCAAATAATATTAGATTATATTTTATTCTCCATAACCTTAATTATGTGATTACCAAGTAATCACATAACCAAAATTATATACGATGACTTGAATCAAACACACTCTTAAAGTAATGGGTACACTAAGGTAATCAATTGGGAGATCATCTGAGGACTCAAGATGAAGCTCGATCACGTCGGTAGCAGCTAGGTAGATGAGCTACCAAACATCCTATGGGCTTATAGAACTACCCCCTTGGGAAAGTATGAGGATGACTCCTTTCTATTTGGTATAAGGAGGAGAGGCACTTGTTCCTATTGAAATCAGAATGGAGTCCGCCAGCATACGAACCTACAATTCTGACAATCCTGACAAGTGACTACACAGGCTCGACTTGATCACTTAAACTAGGGAGAAAGCAACAGCACGACTCTCAGCCTACCGACAAGAATATGTCAGACATAAAAACAAGAGGGTCATTCCCCATATCTTTCATATTAGTGACTTTGTCTAGAAGAAAGTCAAGCCCGTGGGTGATGTGGGGAAGCTTGAGCCTCAATGGGGAGGACCCTATCGAGTCACTCATAAGCTGAGCTCAGGAGTATACTATCTGGAGGACTCAGATGGTAAAGAGCTTGGCCAACCACAGTGGGTTGTGCATTTGTGGCCTTATCACACTTAGGGACATCAAATACCTGTCATTTTCTATTTTATCACAAGTACTTAATTATTTTGTACCTATTATTTTTCCTTCAGTAGTAAAAGACTATCTTGCCTTTCCAAATCACTAAGGTCATACACTGAATCTATGCATGCTCCCACGAAATCAAAGACACTCAGATCATACACCTAGTCTATGCATGCTCCCATAGAAGACACTCAGCTCATACACCAAGACTATGCATGCTCCCATGAGATCGAAGACACTTAGGTTATACACCGAGTCTATATGCACTCCCACAAAATCGAAGACAAACGGGTCATATACCCAGGGGCAGATCCAAGAATTGGAGTTAGGGGTGAAGGACCATCGTGGACTGACTAGAGGAGAGGTAAATAGCCTGCTAAAGTAAGTTAGAACAATTTCTCTTACTACTATATTTTACCAAGGACACAATATTAGATAACAATTAATTAACACAAAAAATAATAACATAAAAATGTAAGAAGGCTAAAAATTTTTACTTGGTTACTGTTAGGACTAAAAAAATTAAGATATTTACACAATGGTATAATATTATCCACTTTAAGCTTAAGCCCTCATGGCTTTATTTTTGGATTCTACCCAAAAGGTCACATACCAATGGAGCTATCTTTCCCTTATAAGTCCATGATCATTTTCATGTGTTTTTAATGTGGGATTTTATTTGTAACCATTATAACCCAACAACACCCCCTCAAACGAAGGACCACCCCCTCAAGTCTATTCACTTGATATCATCTGATCCTTGACCTACCAAGACTCACCTACCCCTCTATCCAACCGGCCTATTAGGACTTCTTTGCCACTTGGTCCACCTGACATAGTAGGACTTCTTTCCTCCTCAGTCCAACAAACTTACTAGGTTAACAACTCCCCCTCAAATGAAGGACCACCCCCTTAATCCTATCCACTTGATATCATATGATCCTTGACCTACCAAGACTTTCCTGCCCCTCCATCCAACCGGCCTATTAGGACTTCTTTGCCCCTCGGTCCACCTGACATAGTAGGACTTCTTTCCTCCTCAGTCTAACCAACTTACTAGGTTGCTAGGTGTCTGGTCATCTTGACCCAGACATGGAAGCCTCCACTTCCTTCGTTAAAGGTCAATATTCCACCCACATGACTCGATTGAACCTTAGCTCTTGTGCATAGTAAGCAATTAGTCCTTCTGGCAGTCTAGGCTCTAATACCAATTGTTACAACCAAAAGAATTAAGATATCTCCATAATTGTATGATATTGTCCACTTTGGGCCTAAGCCCTCATGGTTTTATTTTTGGACTCTACACAAAAGACCTTATACTAATGGAGATATTTTTCACTTATAAGTCCGTGATCATTTTCATGTGTTTTCAATGTGGGACTTTATTTGCAACCATTTTAATCCAACAGTTACAACTTAGGTGGTTGTTAATCCAAGGTAGTTGAAAAGTTCTAATAAAAATCTCCTTATGAAGGCAAAGTAACCTCTTACAGACTTTGAAAACTCAAGAACAACTCAGAAGATGAATACAGTGATTGTTATTAAACTCCTAGCTCCAGGGTGCTATTTATATTATTCTGGAAAAAGTTATCGTTTGCTGACGTGGCTTGGAGGCGTCTCTAATTTCATCCATGGCATCCTTAATAGATAAAGTTCTATCCATGCAGGCAACGATTCTTCAATGGCTCTGCCATGTAGGAGACGCCTTTAATGTGATTTGAGGTGCATCAGCTATTGTTCATCTGAGTTGCCTCCAATCAATTGAGGTGCCTCAGGTACTATTCATCTGAGGTACCTCTAGTCCCATTAGAGGCACCTCAAGAACTGTTCATCTGAGAATGGTTAACCTCTATTGTTAACCATTTTTCTTTCCGCTCACTTGGGTGATTCTTCAGTTGTCCAGAGTTGAGATCACCCGAACCAACTTTGACATTCTCCTCGAACAGGCTTCCTCCTTGTATTCTCGTCCCTCAGATGCGTCATGCGAATCCTTCTCATCCACAAGTGTACTCTTCCTCATCTCCTCGTCTCTCAGAAGCACTGAGCCCGTCGACTCTCTTCCCATGCCATCTTTCTCGCATGCTGTGTCTTCTATTAGTTAGAGCCCTAGAACCAATCATTTGATAATTGTTGTATGAACTCGTTGTATCATATTCTTATGTATATATAAAGGCATTTGTTTATGATTATTATGCTTACTTGTATTGGTGCCAAATAACTAAGTATAATAGCGTCCTTGAGTAGAAGGTTCTTACCTATATCAATCGATTGGTTGAATCGATAGTGAGATGATATAGGGAACACTACTCTTAATCATTCCTAGTCAAGTATTAACATTCAGGGATAATGTTAATGCGACAAGACTAGCATGTAGGTCAACTCGATGACTTGATCTCACAAGTCATGGATATGGAGATATCAAGTTGACACATGGGTATGCATTGGAGAATGTATACTGAATGACCCGCCATGAGAAAGTATCATGGATCGTTATATGAGTGTCATATACTTTCTCATGTGGCTATTAGTATGACAACTAGTCCTTGGACCTGAAATCACCATGGTTCCCTACATAAGGAGTTACGTACTTTGGCTTCGTCAAATGTCACCCATAATTGGGTGGACTATAAAGGCGATTACTGGGTATGTAACAAATTATGCGGAAGGATGTGAGTGATGTAGATGGGATCTATCCCTCCTATATGACGGGAGTGATATCGATATTCTTGATAGAGTGAGACCATGAAGTGCATGACCATGCCCAAATGAGTCAATATGAGATATTGAGCTCATTTGATTGAGTGAGTCTACTTGGAATTCAAGATTTAAATTGATTAGAGGATGACACGATCTATGCCTCACATTGATCAATCTAGATGTCAAGGATAGAAGGACACTTGTCATATATTGTGAAGAGTCACAATTAGTAGTCACAAGGTGATGTTGGATCTCAACATTCTTGTAACTTGGGTAGTAATGATGTGTTGCTAGATACCGCTCATTACTTATGCTTCTAAATGGGTTTAGGAGCATTGCCAACGTTACAAGAACCTATAGGGTCATACACAAAAGGCAATTAGATGGGGATTAGGTTTATTTGATGAACCTAAAGGATTAGATTCATGTGATGAACCAAATTGGATTAAGAGTAATCCAAATTGAGCTAATTGAGTTGGACTCAATTTGGTTCATGTGTTAAGTGAGTCTAATTTGGACTTAGACTCATTTAATTAATTTAATTCAATGAATAGAGATTCATTAAATTAAAATTGACTTGAACCAATGGTTAGATTAGATCAACCAGGGAGAGAAGTGGTCAAGTTTGAATTGACTTGAGATGAAGATGAAGGGTCAAGTTTGACTTGACCATTTGTCACCTCATTGGTGCAAAGAGTGGGCCAATGATGATGCTCCACATCATCATGTTTGCTTAAGTGGGATGCCACCTCATGGGAGTTATCAAGAGTTGTGACTCTTAGTATCCCATGGAGGTTACAAACCTCATGAAGTGGTCGGCCACTTTTAGAGTGGAATGAATGGTTTTTCATTCAAGGGAATTCATTTCTTCTTCTTCTTCCTCTCAAGGTTTCTTCTCTCCCTCTCCTCTCCATTGCCGAGACCTTGCATGAGTGCTAGCACACTCTAAGGTTTCTTCTCCATCTCTTGCTTGTGTGGAAGAAGCAAGAGCGAACCTTGGACGAGCGGGATTACGCGAAGGGCTTCGCATCAAGGGTAAACCTCTTTATCTTGTAGATCTAAAGTAGATTTAGGTTAGAAAACTCATACTCGAAGTTTTACAAAATTTTAATCTTCGCACGGATCCGTGGCATGGGGGTTTCGGGGTTTCCGCAACGCAAAAAGTGATTTTTGCGACCCGAAAAACCCAACATCTTCCACTCGACTTCTTGTGTTCATAAGTCCCTACACACTTAGACACAAGAAATCAAATCCGCAGGATCTAACTTAACTTAGTTGATCACATCAAAACTATCTCATGTACTTATAATATTTTCCTTTTTTATGTGAATCAATCCGAGTTAAGATTAAGACATAAACAAAAAAAAAAGTTTGTAAAAACAATGATAACTTAAATGTCATTTAAGTACAAGTATTAAACAAAATTATTTAAATTGCAATTAAATAAAATCTCCCCCTAAATTTAATATCTAGTTATTATACCACTTTTTTCACATCAAAAAATAAGGGAAAATAAAATTAAAAAAATAATCAAAAAAAATTTCTATGGGTAAGAAACAGATTACTCATGTCTTTTTATCAAAATTATTTTATAAAGAAAATAATTTTTAACAATTAATCCTTAGTTTTTCCAAAAATAATTTTAAATTATTTATAATTTTTAAAAAATTATGAATTTTTTCCAAAATCAAATAGAAGCATTTGGATTATGATAAAAATTTTCAAAAAAAATATTTTTCTAGTAACCAGAATAAATATATTTGTATAGAAATAGTTATTTTTGAATTTAAATACTTAAAAACAGATTTTAAATTCTAAAAATATTTCTATTTTTTTGAACATTCAAAATCTATCTATTAGTTTTTAAAAAAATTAAAATTTTCAAAAATTTATCGCCTAAAATTTTTTATATTAAAATTTCATTTTTGGGTAAAAAATTCATAAATATTGTATAATTGTTAAAAATTTAAATTTTTTTTTCCAGCAATAGAAAACATAATTTTATATTAGATAAAAATTTAAGTCGAATTAAAATCGAATAGGAGGGTTGCTAAAAATAAATGCAAATTTCTAGCAATAAAAATTTCTTGCAAAATAAAAAAAATCTAACATATCAAATGGATTTTGAAATCCAAAATAAATTCCTACTACTGGATTTATTAGGTATTTTTTAGAAATATTATTTTTTGAACACTTTTATAATTTAACCCCTATAATTTCTCAAATACCAATTAAGCTCACCATAATTTCTAAACTTTGAAATTCAAAAAATATTTGAATTAGAGCATGTAGATTTTTTTTTTATTTTAATGTTTCATTTTATTCATTTGATTTTGCATTCTCAATTTTAATTTTATCAAAATCTTCTAGTAGGCATGCATGGTCTTTCTTTGATTTTATATATTTTTTCCTAATTTTGCATAATAATCTACTTAACATCTTGATAGCATCGTATAATTGATCGGAGCGTAGGTCACTTATCTTGTCAGACTTGTAGTTTAATGCTCCCCCTTCAGCGATGCTCTCGTCTGAAGTAGTTCCGTCATCTTCTTCTCGGTGACTAGCCATTAGTGTTAGTCTGACGTATTGTTCTGTCTCAGACTTGGATGATGATGACTCGCTCCATGTTGCTTTGAGCTTTCTAACCCTTTGTCCTTTTTCCTTTCCTGTTCTTTTCTTTTCAATTTTGGGTGGTTGTCCATTATATGCCCATCTTTTTGGCAGTTGTATCACCTCACTTTCCTTTTTCCTCGTAGAAGCTTCTTCGCATGTATCTTATTAAATTTGTTAGTTTTAAAAAATTTATTAAACTTCCTTACCATGTAGGCTTTTTTATCTTTGTCGAGGGAAGATTTTGAATCCGATCCTTACTTCTTGTCTTGCAGTGCTAGGTTTTGATTCAGCACACTGAGACTCATGTAATTTCAAAGTTGAAAATAACTCTTCGAAAGTACTTACCTCCAAGTGTTTTGAAATGTAGTAGGAATCTACTATTGATGTTCACCCTTGGGTTCTCGTAAAGGCATTGAGTGCATATCAGATTGAGTGTTGATTTGTTACCATTTCTTCAAGGTTGGTGAGTTTGATAATCAGCTCCTTGATCTTTGCATATAGTTAAGACACTGTTTCTCCTTTTTCCATTTGAAGGTTCATTATTTGATTCGGAGGATGCCCCATCTTGCTAACTTGACCTCTGATGTTCCTTCATGAAGTTTTAGTAACTTCTCCAAGAGTTCTTTATCCGAGTCATAGGTGTCGATCCGGTTGACTTCGTGGGGCAGTAGTACGCTCATCAGATGAAACTCTGCTTTGTTGTTGGCTACAAAGTCAGCCTGCTCTTTTTTGCTCCAGATATGTTCCTCCTTTTCTTCTCCATGCTAATCTCTAGGTACTATAAAACCATATTTGATTGTAAGAAGAATGTCAAATTTGATCTTGAAAATACCTCCATATGACACTTCCAAAGCGCGAACTCCCCCTTGAATTTTAGTGGATGAATGCTCGACCCAACCATCGTCTTGTTGTTTTAGCTGGCAGTTAGTCCTTCTAAAGTCATTGTGCTCTGATACCACTTGAAGGACCATTGTGGACCGGTTAGAGGGGGTGAATAGCTTACCTAAGTAAGTTAGAACAATTTGTAGGATCCATATACCCCATGGTAGTTTTGATGTGATCAATCAAGTTAGGTCCTATTTTATTTTGATCCTTGGTTCTAAGTGTGCAGGAACTTAGGAGTACAAGAAGTCGAGCGAAATATGCAGTTAGTGAGAAGGATGGCACGGGAAAAAGTCAACAGACTCGGTGCATCCAAGGGACGAGGTGCTGCTGAAGAATACGTTAGCGGAGGAGAAGGAAGCGCGCGGAGTTTTTCGAGGGATGAGTAGCTGGAGAGGAAGCTTGCTCGGGGAGAAGGTTGGAACATGGGTTCGAGTGAGGCCTATTCCGAATAGCCAAGATCACCTAAGTGAGCGAAGCCGGAGCGGAATACCCGGATAAAAAGTCAACTCTAAGTTGACTAGTGTTAGGGTGCTCGAACCACTTTGGTCCAGGGCGGCGCGTGCCTCGTCGAGTGGATCACCGTTGGGTCCACCTAGCCAACAGTCCAAGTGTCTAGAGTGGGTCTGGGTGCCCAGAGTAGGATAAAATTTTATCCTTTTGTTGTTGCGTAACCTTTTGTGAGAAGATAAAATTTACCAGGCTAGGCTGGGGTGCTCGAAGAGGGTCCGAGTGCCCGGGCCGTGCCACGTTAGCAAACAGTTATTTTCGACTAGTGGATTATAAATAGAGCCATGGTCTTCTCCTTTTCAAGTAACACACTTTGTACTTCGAGTTTCTTTCTATCTTGCATTTCCTAGCGTCATTTTCATGTATGAGGCTTCTCTGCTTCTGACATTTTATTCGAGAAGGAGATCTTCTTACTTAATGGACTTTCCTTAGAGGTAGAAATCCTCTAGTTGCAAACTAAGTAAAATTTGTGTGTCTCATACTCTTTTAATTCTATTATATTTTGATTAATTATGTAATTGATAAAGCCCAATTTCTTGAGAAAGGTGTTTACTATTTTATTTTGTGTAGGGCAAGTCACCTCCCTTTTGTGAGCCACAAGGACCTACAAAATTGGTATCATAGCCCAACTACTTCAAAAGGACTAACCGCCGAATGAAGTAAAAAAGACGATGGCCAGAACAAGCATCCACCCGCAGAAGTTCGAGAGAGACTTTGCATATTGGAAGAAGAAAATAGAGGTATATTTCAAAACTGATTTTGAGATATTATTAATCTTGAAAAATAGTTTTATAGTACCTACCGACAGCAACGGGAAGTTCAAGAAAGAAGAAAGTTGGACAAAGAAGGAACAAACTGAGTTTGTGGCCAACGAAAAAGTAGAATTCTATCAGCTAAGTGCGCTGCCATCACAAGAGGTAAACAGAATCATAGTCTACAAATCTGTAAAAGACCTCTGGGAAAAATTCCTGGAGCTTCACGAAGGATCCTTCGAAGCCAAGCTTGTAAGAAGAGATCTTCTTTGAAATCAACTGGTGAATATGCGACTAAAGGAAGGTGAAACAACCCTCAATTGCACGCCAAGCTAAAGAAGCTAGTCACCAAACTCACAAATCTCAGAGAAAAGGTAACCAACCAAGATTCGCTAAGGTATATGCTTAACACTTTTCCTAGAACACCTGAATGGTTAACTCTAGTAGATGCATATTACATCTCTAGAGACTTTGAGATAAGTAATTTAGAAGAGCTATTTTCTACATTTGAAATTCATGAGTCTAGATGTGCATAGCTAAAGAAGGAGTCGAAGCAAAACATTGCCTTAAAGACAAAAATAGATGAACCAAATTCTAAAACATCTCTCAATGATAATGAAATGACATTTATGGTAAGGAAGCTTAAAAGATTTTTTTAAAGCTAATAAGTTCAATCAAATGTAGGCTAAAAGAAGAAAAAGGAAGGTGAGGTGCTATCACTACAATGAAGAAGGGCACGTTAAAGACAACAACCCAAAACTGAAGAACAAAAACAAGGACAAGGATAAAAAACCGACCCAGAAAAAATATAGGAACCTAAAAGCAACATGGGATGAAATGTCATCAGACTTGTGCTGATGGCAAGTCATGAAGACGATGATAAATGAAGTACATCCAAGATGAGCCTTGAGAGCATCAATGAAAGGGGAGTAACACCAGAAGGAAGTAGCACTACAAGGGGAGCTTCAGATAATAAGATCGACAAGGTAAGTAAGAAATTCTTGTCAATTAGAAAATAAGAATAAAAAATTATTAAAAGAAACCCAAAATCTAAAAGAAACTTTCATAAAATCTTGTTGACTAGAAGGCATTGACAAAATAAGTATAGAAAATGAAAATTGTAAGAACAAATAGAAAATTTCAAGAATTCTACATGTTCGAAGTTTACTAATTTTAGAAATTATCAAGGACTTAACTGATATTTTAGATATAATAAGGGTCAAATTAGCAAATTATCATCAAATATGTTCTTAAAAAATTTCTAGTTAATCCAGTAGCTAGGAACGTATATTAAGTTCCAAAATCATGTTTAGATTAAAAATCGTTATGCATGCTTTATTTTTTATTTAATATTTTTATTACTTAAAATTGTCTAACATTTTTTTTTATATAATTTATGTTAAAATTTAATTTAATATTAATTTTTACGATAAAGAGAATTTTATTACTTATGTGTAGAAATTTTTTTAAAAGTTTTTGACTATTACATTATTTTTATGAATTTTTTTACAAAACTTATATTTTTCAATTTAAAAATATTTTACAGAGTTATTTTTTTGTAAACTTTATTTTTTTTTGTAAAAATTTATCATATTCTCTATTAAAAAAATATTTTAAAAGTTTTTTTACCTTTATTGAATATTCTGTGAATTTGTTTTTATAAAATACTAATTTTTAATATTCAAAATTCTTTAAGATTTAATTTTTATTTTTTTTTACAAAAATACTTTCTCTGTTACATTTTCACAATTTTTTTTAAAAATTTTTGAGTTTAGGAAATATTTTTAAGTAATTTTTAAAGAAGATATATCTTTTTGTAGAAAAGAATATATTATTGCTTAAATTAATTTTACTTTTTTCATGAAAATTTTATGACTACTTTGGATATATCTGTTTAACTATTATAAACTTTTTAAAAATTTTTGAACAAGTAAAAAATTTTAAAATTATTTTTTCCAAAACTACTTTATAAATCGCAAAAGGTCAAATTTTTAAAATTTACGGTTCATAATTTTTCTAAATGTTAGTACATTTTTTCCCTTAGAGATTATTTCAGATTAATTTCAAAGTTATTTTCCAATATTTTTCCTATTTTTAGTATGATCAATGGGGTAGAATTAGAGATTAAGTTTAGGGGGGAGGGTACATTTTTGATTTTGCATTAAATGTTATTAATTACAAATTATGTAGTTTCTATTTTACTATTATTTGTTTTTTATTTACCCTAACTTAACTTGGATTGTTTACATTAAAAAGGAGAAGATTGTAAGTACCACGTCGTAGTTTTGATATGATCAACCAAATTAAGTTAGGTCCTACTGTGTTTTGATCCTTGTGTTTAAGTGTGCAGGAACTTAAGAGCATAAGAAGTCGAGCAAAAGACACAGCTAGAGAGAAGGATGGCACGAAAAGGAGTCGACGAGTTCGGTGCATTCGAGGGACGAAGTGTTGCATAATAGTATGCTAGTAGACGAGAAGGGAGCAAGAAACATTTTTCGAGGGACGAGAAGCTGAAACGGAAGCTTGCTCGAGGAGAAGGTCGAAAAATGGGTTCAGGTGAACCCTATTCTGAATGGCCGAGATCACCTAAGTGAGTGAAGCCGAAGTGGAATGCCCAGACAAAAAGTCAACTCTGAGTTGATTAGTGTCTGGGGCCTGAAGCTATTCAAATACTAGAAACCTAACCTTATAATAGCTAGAATCACACAATTGACTAATGCTAAGTAAATTAAACATAAAGCTTTTAGTAAATAATATTTTATGAATAATGAAATTAGATTCAAGTTCAATATTACTTACTTCAATTACCTTAAATTTATCGTTGTTTCCAGGCGAAGTTAGGCTAATATCGGCCGAGACATACCTCCCAGGCAGAGTTAGGTCTATATCGATCGGGACATATCTCTCAGGAGGAGTTAGTCTAATATCGGCCGAGACATGCCTCCAGGAGGAATCAGGTGTATATCGGCCGAAACATACTTCTCAAGAGTAAGATTCGCATTAACTGACATATACCTCAAAGGAGGTAGGCTAATATCGGCCGGGACATACCTCCCAGGGGAAGTTAGGCTAATATCGGTCGGGACATGCCTTCCAGGAGGAGTCAAGACCGGTCCATTGACCCATGATTGGGAAAGACACTTGATAGAATATAGTGACTTCGATCGATATATGGAATATTGGTAGATGGAATTAATTACAGCAGGAGGGGTGAAATGATGATTAATGGAGATATTTATAGTATGTAACTATATGACAGAAAATATATATTTTGGCAGGAAATGTGTTTTCATATTATTTTGCAAGTGCTAAACGACAAAGAAGGTACATCTGGGGTACAAAAAAGATTCCTTAAAAGTGATTCACCACAAGTACACAGCTGACGTCATCTCATAACAAATTCTAACAAACCGGGGTCCACTTCATGACTACGGAGGTTATATGAAGTGGTATAAAAGGGGGAATCCTCTCCGTTGGCTGGAGAAGTTCACCAGTTCACATCATCGTGCACACTGGTAACCCTAATTTTCGGGACTACTGTTCATCATCTTCTTCTTCCTTCTTACACACGAGGAGAGATCACTGACTTGAGCGTCGGAGGGCCTAGCCAGGGATTCCCACCCCGGTCTTAGGTCACTGACGATAGTGTTGGTTGGTCTCTTGTGCGCAGGAAGTCTTGGAAGCTTCGTATTTGGGTTTCTTCTCTTCATATTTGGTTTTATTCTTCATCACCGGGTCTTCGCACGAGGAAAATATCCGGTGACTCTACTTCTTTCCGATCCGCTTTGGGTTTCTCAGATTGGTATTCGGCAGACATTATTCTTCATCAGCACGACATTATCCTTCATCGGCGCGGTGGGTTTCTTTCTTCCAGATCTCCGTCTTGTCCAGCTTCTCAGACAGGATCAAATTTGGCGCCGTCTGTGGGAATCTCACCTGAATCCGAGACTACATGATGGAAGAGGCCGGAAAATCAAACCTACTTACTATCAGTCGTGAGGATTTGGATTTTCTCATCAACTCCCATGTCCAGAAAGCCTTGCAACAGCAGCAACAACTGAACTTGGGGAATATGACATCCAATATCAACCTCGCTCGGCCATCAAGGTACAAGCTCTAGCAGACTTCATCATAGAAGTTCAAGGCCCCGAGGAAGAAAATACCTGGAAGGTTTATTTAGATGGTTCTTCAACTAGACAAGGTATCGGAATTGGTGTTCTTCTTATATCTCCAAGGGAAGACAGACTGCAACTCTCCATCAGGTTGAATTATAGAGCTACCAACAATGAAGCAGAATATGAAGCCTTAATAGCTGGCTTGCAAGCTGCTCGGCATATAGGGGCAACTCGAGTCCTTATCTATTCCGATTCTCAATTAGCAGCTCAACAACTATCAGGTAATTTTGAAATCAATAATGATAGGCTTAATTTATATGCTGAAGCATTTGATAAGTTGAAGTCCCAATTTCAAGAAGTAAATATACAAAAGGTTCCTAGATCTGAAAATCAAATAGCAGATGAATTGGCTAAATTGGCTTCTGCTATAGTACCATAGAGTTTAGATAGGCCCGTAGAACAAACTCTGTTAGTATCTTGTAATGAAAGACATGCTGAAGCAGAGATTCAAAGTGATTGGAGGGCTCAGATCATATTATATTTGCAGCAAGGTATTCTTCCTAGTGATATAGAACAGGCAAGAGTATTTAAGAAGAGGGCTGCTCAATACACTATGGTAGGAGAACAATTATATAAAAGGGCTTTTTCTAGACCTTTGCTTAAGTGTATTGGCACAGAAGATATACAGTTTATTTTACGAGAAGTTCATCAAGGTTCGTGTGATAGTCATATAGGAGGGAGATCTTTGGCTCGTAAAATTCTGCTAGCAGGATATTTTTGGCCCACTTTACATGAAGATGCTAACAAGTTGGTAAGAACTTGTGTTTCTTGTCAAAAACATCAAAATATCTCACATCATCCTACACAGTTATTGAGAACCTCTATAATTACATGTCCCTTTGATCAGTGGGGCATGGACATAGTAGGTCCGTTTCCTATGGCAGCTACACAGAGAAAGTTCTTATTGTTGGCGCAGTAAGCATCCGACGATCGAACCTCAGTTTTGATAATGTCAAAGGGATTCAAAGTTAAGATTTCTTGTTATCTAACGTGGTTAAATAAGGTTTCAAGAAAGTCCTAACTGCGGTTAGGCAAGGGAAAATCCTTAGGGGGGGTAACCTTAGGTCCTAGGGGGTGGTAACCCTAGGTGAAGGAAAACCCTAAGGGGCGGCAACCTTAGGTCCTAGGGGGTGGTAACCCTAGGTGGAGGAAAATCCTAAGGGGGGGTAACCTTAGGTCCTAGGGGGCGGTAACCCTAGGTGGAGGAAAACCCTAAGGGGCGGCAACCTTAGGTCCTAGGGGGTGGTAGCCCTAGGCGGAAAGTCCAGTCGGTCTGGAGGATCGGACTGGCATCAGGTAAATCTCCTGAGTGGAGTAGGTGAGGACGCGTTCCCCGTAGAGGGAACAGTAGGCGTAAGACCCGGACAGTCCGGAGACTGTCAAACTTTCATTCATATTTATGATATTATGTGTGTTAACTTTGTCTTGTAGGATATGTGTGTAGTTTGTAGACTAACACATTGTGCAGGGACAAAAGAGCAACATTAGCCTCGGATGAACAGTGTCCGAGGCGCCTCCATGGAGCTTGGAGGCGCCTCAGGTGCGAAGGTGAGCTGGCTGTGCGCTGGAGTTAGAGGCGCCTTAAAGGGCAGTGAAGGCGCCTTGGACCGCAGCATGGAGGCGCCTTGAAGGCGCGTGAAGGCGCCTTCAGAGGGATAATGCGCGACTTGATCAGCGCTTATCGACGTGTGCAACCCGGGGCTTGGAGGCGCCTCGGACAGCCTTGGAGGCGCCTCCAGCACCCTTTATAAGCAGTGTTCGAGCACCTCTTCCATAACAACTCTCTCTGAATAATCTCTTGCTACGTGCTGCGAACCTGACGACCCAGAAGTGCTGCGACGCGACACCAACGACACGGAACTACGCTTCTCCATCTTTAGTTGTCGGTATAAATTTTATGAGCTGTAAATTCCTATAATTGTACAAATTATTGTGCTTATAGTTGTTGCCCACCGAAAGCGATCAAGGATCGCGGGCCTTCGAGTAGGAGTCGATCTAGGCTCCGAACGAAGTAAATAGTTTGCCTCTTTGTGTGATTGTTTTTATTTCCTCTGCATTTACTCGAACGGTTTTACGATTCCGAAAAACGAAATAGCCGCGAGCGCTATTCACCCCCCTCTAGCGCGTCTCGATCCAACAATTGGTATCAGAGCGGGGTCGCTTTGAACTGGTGCAACCACCATTCAAGCATTTACGCCTTTCGTTTTTCCCTCCAAAACTGCTTTTGAAAAATTAATTTTCATCTTTTCACCATTGGTTGGAATTAGCGAAATATTGCATTTTCAAAAATTTGTGGTAACATTTTTTTAATATTTTTTTAATATTATTTTATTATTTTTTTTTGAAATTCCTGAATTACTATCTTTATTTCTCTCTCGCACTACTAATCCAAGACTAAGTCTTGGAACAACTTTTATTGTGTTTATTTTACGAGATTCCTTCTAATGGCCTACGAAGATGAGTACAACTCCACATGCCTACCACTGCTGTCTGACGAGAACTTCAGATACTGGAAAGACCAGGTGGAGCATCAATTAAAGACCGAAGCAGAAATATGGACCATAGTCCATATTGGATTCACTCTCCCCACCAAAGAAGGTGTACTCATCACCTGTGACAAGTGGGATGCACAAACAATAAGGACATTCGAGGCAAATGCAAAAGCAACTTACATTCTCCTATGCGGACTAACAAATTCAGATCTTGATCGAGTTGGAAAGTTCAACAATGCTAAGGAGCTTTGGGAGAAAGTGTTCAAGCTTTATGAGATCCCTTCATAGTTAGAAGATCGAATAGAACCTGAGTCCGAATTTGAAATTGAAACCTCAGAGTCAACCTCTGAACCAGACTCAGAAAAATCAGAGCAAACCGATATCATAGCACTGATGGCCAAAGACGAGATATCTGAATCTGAGTCAGAATTTGAAATGGCAACGGTCAAGGGGGAGGATCCTATCATAGATCTAAAAGGTAAAATTGTAAATTCAAATTGTAAATCTCTCATAATCTGTTTTAAGTGTAGGGAGAGAGGGCACTATAGAAACGAATGCCCCACTCGTAAGACTCGACCGACACAATTGGAGGAGAAGGAGAAAATGATCAGGAGAGGGAAGAAATACATTAAATGCTCTAAATGCAAACTAATGGGTCACTGCAAAAGACATTGCCCAGAAAGAAGACCCAAGGATTCAGAGGGAGAAATCAAGGTTAGTACATTTACATTATATGAAAATCCAGTTTTTGCAACACATGATTGCACTAGTTTAACTAATCTTGCTTGTTCTAGTATAGATTTCTCTTTAAAATTAGATATGCATGCTAATAATGTAATGAATAAAATTAATTCAAATAAAGATAAGAAATTAACTCTTAGAAAATTAGAAATACAAAATAATATTTTAAAAGATAAAATTGATAAATTAGAGAAGATTGTTAATAACTTAGTCAAATCACGAAATCTAGACTTGGGTTATAAGTCTAAAGTAAAACTTAAACAGTACAAACCAAGCTATAATCAAGTACCTTTTATTTACCAAACTTAATTTAAATAAAACGTAACATAGGAGGAGGCTCCAGAATAGCTGGCACCTCCGAAATTAATCCACCCGATAAGGGTAAACAAGAGTAGACTACCCGACAGGATAATTAAGGTTAGAAAAAATGGGCTAGGTTTAGCTTGACCCACGGTACTGGTGAAGTACGTTAGGGAAGCTTGGGCATCGCATGTCTAGGAAGATATGGCTTCGACCTGGTGCATTTGGCTAAGTGGAACTGACCGAAGCTACCCTTAAATGGATCCTAACAAGTTAGACCAAGGTTTAGTATTAAGTTCAATGAGTAGGACTATTTGGAAAACCTCGAAGGTATGGTTACTTTAATGAGCTCCTTGTGACTCACTATAGCCCAGAAGTTTATCCAAAGAATGATTACTTGTTGAACCCAAAGCTAAACCTGAATCTAACACAAAGTTAAACCAGACCCTTAAATTAAACAATAATTCATCTCACAGTAATTATAGGATTCCCTGATTGATAATTAAATCGGGTGAGATGACTAAGAAATTAAAATTGACTTAACTTAAATCAAGTTAATTAACAATTAAATTATTTTAACTTGAATTATTTTCAAACTTAATTTCAAAATCATTTAAAAATCTTTTCAAAATTAATTTCAAAATCTTTTCTAAATTAATTTCAAAATATTTTCAAAAATTACTTTCAAAATCATTTAAAAATCTTTTCAAAAATTACTTTCAAAATCATTTAAAAATCTTTTTCAAAATTACTTTCAAAATTATTTAAAAACCTTTTCAAACTTAATTTCAAAATTATTTAAAAATATTTTCAAACTTAATTTCAAAATTATCTGAAAATCTTTTCAAAATTAATTTCAAAATTATTTAAACATCTTTTCAAACTTAAATTTCAAAATTATTTTAAAAACTTAATTTCAAAATCTTTCAAAATTACTTTTAAAACTTAATTTTAAAATTCTTTTAAAATTATTTGAAAAATATTTTCAAAATCTTTAAAACTTAATTTCAAAATTATTTTAAAATCATTTAAAATATCCTCTAAAAAATTAATTTCAAAACCCTTTTCAGAAGTTATTAAATTCTTTGAAATTCTAAACTCAATTAATTTTTAAATCTTCAAAATAATGTTCCCTTATTTGGGATTCTAACTGATATTTTCAAGGTTGTAAATTAAAGTAAACTCCATCTCACACTCACTCATATGCTAAATAGGCTTGTTAATCTAGAATGAATGAGATGGAAAATTAGGAAAATAATTTTTTAACCTCTCATGCTTGAACTCCTGACCTCAAAAATTTATTAAGGCATTAATTAAGGGGGAGTGATTTTGAGTCGGTTTTAAAATTAGTTTTTCTTTAAAAATTTTGACTTTTAACTTAGCTTTAAAATTAAAATTATTTATGACCTGACTTTTAAATTATAACTTCTCTATAAGCTAAATGTTTTCAAAGCTAAGTACTTAATTAAATTTTCTCTAACTAAACTTAGTTAAATTATTTTCTAAACATAACTACTTGGCAAGATATTTTCTCAACGCAATCATTTTTAAGTTGAAAACATAGCTAAGTATTTTAAAATTAAGCTAAAAGTATCTCTCAAACTAAAGGAAGAATTTTGCTTTCAAAATTATGATTTCACCTAGCTAAAAGTCTTACAAGAAAAACTAAGTGTTTATCAAAAATATGCTTAACCCTCTTTTATTCTCTTTGAAAGATAAGATTGAAAATTATCTTTGAAAGTTAAGCTAAGGCCTAGATTTTCGTCACTCTCTTGGGTATTTTGATATATGGCAAAGGGGGAGAGTAGGAAGAAATTCAAAGAAAATTATAAATTAAAATTCAAAGAAAATTAAAACGAAAATTTTGAATTCAAAGAAAATTAAAACGAAAATTTTATTGTGAATGTGCCTATGCTTTATTTATGCCTGTGCTTATTTTTGCATATCTTTATTGCATTTTTACTTAACTTTGAATTTCGGTTGCCATAATAAAAAATGGGGAGATTGTTGGTGCAGTAAGCAACCGACGATCGAACCTCAGTTTTGATAATGGAAAAGGGATTCAAAGTTAAGATTCCTTGTTATCTAACGTGGTTAAATAAGGTTTCAGGAAAGTCCTAACTGCGGTTAGGCAGGGGAAAATCCTAAGGGGGGGGGGGGTAACCTTAGGTCCTAGGGGGTGGTAACCCTAGGTGAAGGAAAATCCTAAGGGGGGGAACCTTAGGGCCTAGGGGGTGGTAACCCTAGGTGAAGGAAAATCCTAAGGGGGGGTAACCTTAGGTCCTAGGGGGCGGTAACCCTAGGTGGAGGAAAACCCTAAGGGGCGGCAACCTTAGGTCCTAGGGGGCGGTAACCCTAGGTGGAGGAAAACCCTAAGGGGCGGCAACCTTAGGTCCTAGGGGGTGGTAGCCCTAGGCGGAAAGTCCAGTCGGTCTGGAGGACCGGACTAGCATCAGGTAAATCTCCTGAGTGGAGTAGGTGAGGACGCGTTCCCCTTAGAGGGAACAGTAGGCGTCAGGTCGACCTAGGGTTTCCGGTCGGAAATCCGAAGTCAGACCCGGACAGTCCGGAGACTGTCGAACTTTCATTCATATTTATGATATTATGTGTGTTAACTTTGTCTTGTAGGATATGTGTGTAGTTTGTAGACTAACACATTGTGCAGGGACAAAAGAGCAACATTAGCCTCGGATGAACAGTGTCCGAGGCGCCTCCATGGAGCTTGGAGGCGCCTCGGGTGCGAAGGTGAGCTGGCTGTGCGCTGGAGTTGGAGGCGCCTTAAAGGGCAGTGAAGGCGCCTTGGACCGCAGCATGGAGGCGCCTTGAAGGCGCGTGAAGGTGCCTTCAGAGGGATAATGCGCGACTTGATCAGCGCTTATCGACGTGTGCAACCCGGGGCTTGGAGGTGCCTCGGACAGCCTTGGAGGCGCCTCCAGCACCCTTTATAAGCAGTGTTCGAGCACCTCTTCCATAACAACTCTCTCTGAATAATCTCTTGCTACGTGCTGCGAACCTGACGACCCAGAAGTGCTGCGATGCGACACCAACGACACGGAACTACGCTTCTCCATATTTAGTTGTCGGTATAAAGTTTATGAGCTGTAAATTCCTATAATTGTACAAATTATTGTGCTTATAGTTGTTGCCCACCGAAAGCGATCAAGGATCGCGGGCCTTCGAGTAGGAGTCGATCTAGGCTCCGAACGAAGTAAATAGTTTGCCTCTTTGTGTGATTGTTTTTATTTCCGCTGCATTTACTCGAACGGTTTTACGATTCCGAAAAACGAAATAGCCGCGAGCGCTATTCACCCCCCTCTAGCGCGTCTCGATCCAACAATTGGTATCAGAGCGGGGTCGCTTTGAACTGGTGCAACCACCATTCAAGCATTTACGCCTTTCGTTTTTCCCTCCAAAACTGCTTTTGAAAAATTAATTTTCATCTTTTCACCATTGGTTGGAATTAGCGAAATATTGCATTTTCAAAAATTTGTGGTAACATTTTTTTAATATTATTTTATTATTTTTTTTCGAAATTCCTGAATTACTATCTTTATTTCTCTCCCGCACTACTAATCCAAGACTAAGTCTTGGAACAACTTTTATTGTGTTTATTTTACGAGATTCCTTCTAATGGCCTACGAAGATGAGTACAACTCCACATGCCTACCACTGCTGTCTGACGAGAACTTCAGATACTGGAAAGACCAGGTGGAGCATCAATTAAAGACCGAAGCAGAAATATGGACCATAGTCCATATTGGATTCACTCTCCCCACCAAAGAAGGTGTACTCATCACCTGTGACAAGTGGGATGCACAAACAATAAGGACATTCGAGGCAAATGCAAAAGCAACTTACATTCTCCTATGCGGACTAACAAATTCAGATCTTGATCGAGTTGGAAAGTTCAACAATGCTAAGGAGCTTTGGGAGAAAGTGTTCAAGCTTTATGAGATCCCTTCATAGTTAGAAGATCGAATAGAACCTGAGTCCGAATTTGAAATTGAAACCTCAGAGTCAACCTCCGAACCAGACTCAGAAAAATCAGAGCAAACCGATATCATAGCACTGATGGCCAAAGACGAGATATCTGAATCTGAGTCAGAATTTGAAATGGCAACGGTCAAGGGGGAGGATCCTATCACAGATCTAAAAGGTAAAATTGTAAATTCAAATTGTAAATCTCTCATAATCTATTTTAAGTGTAGGGAGAGAGGGCACTATAGAAACGAATGCCCCACTCGTAAGACTCGACCGGCACAATTGGAGGAGAAGGAGAAAATGATCAGGAGAGGGAAGAAATACATTAAATGCTCTAAATGCAAACTAATGGGTCACTGCAAAAGACATTGCCCAGAAAGAAGACCCAAGGATTCAGAGGGAGAAATCAAGGTTAGTACATTTACATTATATGAAAATCCAGTTTTTGCAACACATGATTGCACTAGTTTAACTAATCTTGCTTGTTCTAGTATAGATTTCTCTTTAAAATTAGATATGCATGCTAATAATGTAATGAATAAAATTAATTCAAATAAAGATAAGAAATTAACTCTTAGAAAATTAGAAATACAAAATAATATTTTAAAAGATAAAATTGATAAATTAGAGAAGATTGTTAATAACTTAATCAAATCACGAAATCTAGACTTGGGTTATAAGTCTAAAGTAAAACTTAAACAGTACAAACCAAGCTATAATCAAGTACCTTTTATTTACCAAACTTAATTTAAATAAAATGTAACATAGGAGGAGGCTCCAGAATAGCTGGAACCTCCGAAATTAATCCACCTGATAAGGGTAAACAAGAATAGACTACCCGACAGGGTAATTAAGGTTATAAAAAATGGGCTAGGTTTAGCTTGACCCACAGTACTGGTGAAGTAGACTACTCGGACAGCCTTGGAGGCGCCTCCAGCACCCTTTATAAGCAGTGTTCGAGCACCTCTTCCATAACAACTCTCTCTGAATAATCTCTTGCTACGTGCTGCGAACCTGATGACCTAGAAGTGCTGCGATGCGACACCAACAACACGGAACTACGCTTCTCCATCTTTAGTTGTCGGTATAAAGTTTATGAGCTGTAAATTCCTATAATTGTACAAATTATCATGCTTATAGTTGTTGCCCACCGAAAGCGATCAAGGATCGTGAGCCTTCGAGTAGGAGTCGATCTAGGCTCCGAACGAAGTAAATAGTTTGTCTCTTTGTGTGATTGTTTTTATTTCCGCTGCATTTACTCGAACGGTTTTACGATTCCGAAAAACGAAATAGCCGCGAGCGCTATTCACCCCCCCTCTAGCGCGTCTCGATCCAACACTTATTGGTAGCGGTGGATTATTTTTCTAAATGGGTAGAGGCAGTACCACTTGCTCGAATTACTGAAGACGCAGTTATTAAATTTTTATGGAAAAATATAATCTGCAGATTCGACATTACTCATAAATTGGTCTCTGATAATGGAAGGCAATTCCAAGGGGATAGGATTTTAGATTGGTGCAACAGGTACGACATTATTCAGGCCTTCACCTCTGTAGCTTACCCACAAAGCAATGGCTAAGCAGAGGTAACTAATAGGGAGATTATTAGAGGTCTAAAAACCAAATTGGATCATGTCGGGGGTAGCTGGGTAGATGAATTACCCAGTGTTCTTTGGGCTTACCGCACTACACCCCGGGAAGCTACAGGAATCACGCCTTTTCAGTTAGTTTATGGAGGAGAAGCAATAATTCCCATCGAGGTGGGGGTAGAGTCTGATAGAAGACGATTATATGATGAGGACAATCGAGATCGATGACTTATGGAGCTAGATTTGATAGAGGAAATAAGAGATAAAGCTGCTACCCGTCTTGTATCATATCGATAGCGGATGAGGCAAAACTATAACAAAAGAGTGATCCCTAGATTTTTCCAAGTAGGGGATTTGGTATGGAAACGAATTAAACCTGTTGGAGATGTCAGTAAGCTGACACCACAATGGGGAGGACCTTACAAAGTGGCAGAAAAGCTCGCATCAGGCTCATATTATCTTCAAGATGCTGAAGGAAGAATTTTGGAGCGCCCCTAGAGCGCTAATCATTTACAGCCTTATCGAACCTGACTAGATCATACTATTTAAGAATGTGTTCACAATTATTTGAAGTCCCTGGTGAACTGAGGACAAGTATAACTGCAGTTTATGTACTCTTCTTCTTCTAATGAAAACCAGGCAAGACAAATATCACCACTGGAAATAAATATGGTTCATACAGATTGATAAATATCAAGAGAACCTTCATTTTCTATTTCAAGCAATCAATAGGAGGAAATCCTAAAGGCCTATTTAGCTCCCCTCAAGAGAAGTAAAAAAACCTTAAAAACTGTCACGAGGTTAGTAACAAAGTCATATTTTTGCATAGACTAAAAGTCGATCGGGAAATTCTATGAAGTAACTCGAACGGGTCTTCATAGGAGGAACCGGAGACTCTAAACCATCACAGAGCAAAAGTCGATCGGGAAATTCTATGAAGTAACTCGAACGGGTCTTCATAGGAGGAACCGAAGACTATAAACCATCACAGAGCAAAAGTCGATCGGGAAATTCTATGAAGTAACTTGGACGGGTATTCATAGGAGGAACTAGAGACTCTAAGCCATCTCAGATCAAAAGTCGATCGGGAAATTCTATGAAATAACTCGGATGGGTCTTCATAGGAGGAACCGGAGACTCTAAACCATCTCAGATCAAAAGTCGATCAGGAAATTCTATGAAATAACTCAGACGGGTATTCATAGGAGGAACCGGAGACTCTAAACCATCTCAGATCAAAAGTCGATCGGGAAATTCTATGAAGTAACTCGGACGGGTCTTCATAGGAGGAACCGGAGACTCTAAACCATCTCAGATCAAAAGTCGATCGGGAAATTCTATGAAGTAACTCGAACGGGTCTTCATAGGAGGAACCGGAGACTCTAAACCATCTCAGATCAAAAGTCGATCGGGAAATTCTATGAGGTAACTCGAACGGGTCTTTATAGGAGGAACCGGAGACTCTAAACCATCACAGAGCAAAAGTCGATCGGGAAATTCTATGAAGTAACTCGAACGGGTCTTCATAGGAGGAACCGGAGACTTTAAACCATCACAGAGCAAAAGTCGATCGAGAAATTCTATGAAGTAACTCGGATGTGTATTCATAGGAGGAACCGGAGACTCTAAACCATCTCAGATCAAAATTCGATCGGGAAATTCTATGAAGTAACTCGGATGGGTATTTATAGAAGGAACCGGAGACTCTAAATCATCTCAGATCACAAGTCGATCAGGAAATTCTATGAAGTAACTCGGATGGGTCTTCATAGGAGGAACCGGAGACTCTAAACCATCTCAGATCAAAAGTCGATCGGGAAATTCTATGAAGTAACTCGGACGGGTCTTCATAGGAGGAACCGGAGACTCTAAACAATCACAGAGCAAAAGTCGATCGGGAAATTTTATGAAGTAACTCGGACGGGTATTCATAGGAGGAACCGGAGACTCTAAACCATCTCAGATCAAAAGTCGATCGGGAAATTCTATGAAGTAACTCGGACGGGTCTTCATAGGAGGAACCGGAGACTCTAAACCATCACAGAGCAAAAGTCGATCGGGAAATTCTATGAAGTAACTCAAACAGGTATTCATAGGAGGAACCGGAGACTCTAAACCATCTCAGATCAAAAGTCGATCGGGAAATTATATGAAGTACCTCGGACGGGTATTCATAGGAGGAACCGGAGACTCTAAACCATCTCAGATCAAAATTCGATCGGGAAATTCTATGAAGTAACTCGGACGGATCTTCATAGGAGGAACCGGAGACTCTAAACCATCTCAGATCAAAAGTCGATCGGGAAATTCTATGAAGTAACTCGAACGGGTCTTCATAGGAGGAACCAGAGACTCTAAACCATCACAGAGCAAAAGTCGATCGGGAAATTCTATGAAGTAACTCGGACGGGTATTCATAGGAGGAACCAGAGACTCTAAACCATCTCAGATCAAAAGTCTATCGGGAAATTCTATGAAGTAACTCGAACGGGTCTTCATAGGAGGAACCGGAGACTCTAAACCATCTCAGATCAAAGGTCGATCGGGAAATTCTATGAAGTAACTCGGACGGGTATTCATAGGAGGAACCGGAGACTCTAAACCATCTCAGATCAAAAGTCGATCAGGAAATTCTATGAAGTAACTCGGACGGGTCTTCATATGAGGAGCCGGAGACTCTAAACCATCACAGAGCAAAAGTCGATCGGGAAATTCTATGAAGTAACTCGGACGGGTATTCATAGGAAGAACCAGAGACTCTAAACCATCTCAGATCAAAAGTCGATCGGGAAATTCTATGAAGTAACTCGGACGGGTATTCATAGGAGGAACCGGAGACTCTAAACCATCTCAGATCAAAAGTCGATCGGGAAATTCTATGAAGTAACTCGAACGGGTCTTCATAGGAGGAACCGGAGACTCTAAACCATCTCAGAGCAAAAGTCGATCGGGAAATTCTATGAAGTAACTCGAACGGGTATTCATAGGAGGAACCGGAGACTCTAAACCATCTCAGATCAAAAGTCGTTCGGGAAATTTTATGAAGTAACTCGGACGAGTCTTCATAGGAGGAACCGGAGACTCTAAATCATCTCAGAGCAAAAGTCGATCGGGAAATTCTATGAAGTAACTCGAACGGGTCTTCATAGGAGGAACCGGAGACTCTAAACCATCACAAATCACAAGTGAGTAAGAAATCTTATAATTTCAAGACCTAATCAACCGAGATTATGCGGACATGAGGCCATAATTCAAAAGGGATGCTATACATATGATACATTATTCATTTGGAGGCCTATCCATTTGGAAGTCTTTATTTAAAATTCGCTTGGAATAATATATTCAGCTCGGAACTCAGGAATTTTACACAGCTCTCTATCTATAGATCAATTGAAATTATGCATTCTTTTGGAATTATGAAGTATACCAGATGTTGTCTGCAGAAGAATTCATCAGGACAAGTCTTAACTTCACAAGATAAGCTAGGAATTCTCGAATAAAGTTTATACTCAATACTCAAAAGTATTTCAGAAGGGGTATTCTCAAATCAGCATGATAAAGAAGCAAGTAAGTATCAAAAATTTCTTATATACTGCAAGTACTTAGTTACACAGCTTTAATTGCCCTTTTTTCCATTAGCAGTTCTTATAGTACAAGTCTTTTATGAATGATCTCCTTAAACATTCGGAAAAGGGCCTTTTAAATCTGCGGGCAGTTCTTCGTTAAGCCTGCGGCGATTTATGAAAGAAAGGAGAGGTTCTTTGGGTAGGTAACCACCCTCTCTTAATTGTTGAAGAACTCCCGATACAGAATGGTTTAGAGCACCTACTATCCTACGAACGAATTCCCGAGCAAAGGCTGAAGACTTCAAATAAGTCTGACGCCATTCTTCCCACCGGTTCTTCTCTTGGTCCTTGTAATTTTGAAAATCAGCTTGTAGTCTTGCGTTCTGATCTTTCAAGGCATCTTTCTTTGATTTAAGCTGCTCCAATTCCTTCTGAAGCAGTGATAATTCAACTTCTTAAGCTTTCCTCTGCTCTTGTTCCTGTAGGAGAATGAAATCATGAGAGGCTAAGTCCTGAGCTTGATCAGAAAGACAGGTATTATGGAGCTTCTCTACTCTCTCTAAAATAAGACTTTTTTGAGAAGCATCTGAGAGAGCTTTCTCTTTCAAAGCAATCTCTAGTCGAAGACCAGAGTGTAACCTATCCACCTGTAATTCTAACGTCCTTATAGCAAGCTCTTTATCTTTCAATAATGGTTGACACTCCTCCAATTCTTGTTTCAAAGTTCCCATCTGTTGACTTTGTAAGGACACCTTCTCTTGCAATTGAGCCATATCATTATTAGAAGAAGGTGAAGCAGCCTTCAACGTCTCCAGTTGAGCTTTCAATTTATTGTTCTCATGGTCCTTAGCTGTGAGTAGCTGGTCGATATGTAGACTTGTGGCAAGAAACTAAACAAAAGAATAATGTAAGTTAAAGTTGAAGATACAAAGTTGATAACATATAACTAGAAATACTTACGGCCATTGCCTGACGACTATGGCCATCAGCTCGATGTGGGAGACTAAGACCTCTTAGTTGTTCATAACCCTGCATCCAAGATTCGGCTAATAGACCTTGTAATTGCAAAGTGCCATAGCTAGGTGGACTAGAGGGCTGTCCCAATTGAGAAGGTAAACCAACGACCAGTTTAAATAAAGGACGAGGAAGGGAGGAAGAAGGAGGCGAAGAAGAAGAAGATGCAATAGAAGGGAAAGGAATAGTAGAAACAAGAGGAACGGGGGAAGAACCAGATGGAATAGAAGGTAACAGTGTAGGAGGGGCTTAGCAGTTGTGGGAACACTAACGGCTGAAGGACTGACACTTGGAGAGGATCGCCGACAAGGCGTTCGTTTTGCTCGAGGCCTAGAGGCCGAGGGAGGCAAAGCCAATGCCAAAGATGCAGAGGACACAGGAGGGGTGACGGCCATCGCAAAAGCAGAAGCAGGAGGAGCTGAAATAACAGAAGAAGAAGGGATGAGCAGACCGGGTCTCATCATCCTAAGAGCAGGATTAGAGATAATATGGGTGGGAGTTATCGGTGCCTTACCTCTCTCGAGAGAAATAGGCGCCGGGACAAGAGGAGCTTGCACAAAAGTGCGAAAGAAATCACTGAAGGGAGAAGCCTCAGTAAGATTTGGCTTTTTAACCAAGATAACAAAAGACTCTTCTTCTTCTTCTTCCATGGCTGCAACCGCCTCTGCCTGTCGTTCTTGTTCAGATAGTAAACCCAAGGTAGAAAAATCAAGATTCGATCGACGATCGCGCATCCATTCTTCTCCAAGATTATTTACAAAAGACTTAGTTATGGTTGGATTCTTGTACATAAGAGCTGGTAGAAGAACATCAGCTGAAACACAAGAATTGAACACCGTCATAAAAGAAATATATTAAGTCAGTGAATATGGATTGAGATGCTTTTACATACCAAAGGATCCCTCTAAAGGGGTGTCAATCTTGCCTATTCCAAAAGGAAACATCAAACCCTCCACAATTAGAGACGGCAAGCTAAATTTTGCTCCCCTCAGTTTAGGTAGAGCAGAAGCAACAGAAGGATCGTCCAGAAGATCATGAGTACTAGGAAGTGGAGGTAAGTCATGTATCCATTGGATAGGAAACGGAGGAGGAGAAGGGAGACACATATAGAAAAAATTATAATACCATTCCCCCTGAGGAGGAATGCGGTTGAACAAAATAGCCTTGGGACGGGATTGGAATTTAAAAACACCCACATCCACTCGACGAGGAATGAAGAAGTGATGAAAAAGACGTGGAGACAAGGGGAAATCTAACAGTTTTGATACCCCAATAAAACCCATAAGAATGGAAAAGGATTGGGGAACAAACTGGTTGAGTGGGATATTAAACGGCTGACATTACAGAAGAAAGGGTGAAGTGGAAAGCGAAAACCTTGTAGGACCTGGTCCCGGAAGATAGATGCACACCCTAAAGGAGGAAGGTGCGGACCCTCATGAGGAGCAGGACGGATTATGTAAGACAGAAAACCATAGGTCGCCTGCAAGTCCACCTCTTCTGTCTCTATAAGGTTAGAAACACACGAGAGAAACCAGGCAGGGGGAGAAGCCGCCATAGAGTGACGATAAAATGAAAGAGGAGTCAAGAAAGAGGAAGAGGGATGGCGAAGAGCGGAAGAAAAACTTCATAAACCCTTGTTCTTCTTCAGACCCTGTGCTAAAACCCCCAAACAGAGATGGTGGAAGGAAAGAACAAGAGGAAAAGGTATTCAGAACCCCAATCGTCATAAATAAGGAATAACCTTAAAAGGATAAAAACAAAAGAAAGAAGTAAAGTTGAATGATCTTCCTCAAAAAGTGTGTAAAGGTTCACTGAAAATAATTTTTGAGGAAACTCTATAGATATTATAGTTCAGATTATTGGCGTAATAAAATAAGGAAGGAATTAAGCGCAAGATATTTGTTAGCAGATAGAATCTGGTACAAAAATACTAAGTGAGATTTATAGATATGAATCGGGCGTTTCTGATGAATCGGCCGAGATAAAGGAGCAAGCTAGTGTGTCGACTAAAAGCTTATCATAATGAGTTGAATAATGTACACTATAATAAAACCCCATGAAACTCGATTTATACGAGAAAAGGACATATGAAGACACAAGCGTAAACCGGTCGAGTAAAATAAATCGGCCAATATTAAGAATATCATGATGGAGCTATGTCAAATCGAGCGAGATATAACTACGCTATGAAATATCGGGCGATATTTATCAATCTTGATATATATATCGTCCGGTCATAAGGGAACGATCTAAGACAAGACAACCTGTTGTAAAAGGTTGTATGGTGATAAACCAAACAACATTGAACACATTTATATAAGACAGGTAACTATCATCAGAAAAAGTAAAATTAACAACAAAAAGAGAACTATCAGCATTACGTAAGATCGTTATTACAAAGTTTCAGCCCACCTCTTTACAAAAAGTTTGAATTTAAGTCAAAGTCAGCTTAGGGAACAGATCAGGGGGTTTGTTCTCGATCAGTCTGCGTCGATTTAAGAAATTAGGAGGGGGGTCACGAGATAAGTAACTCTCTTCTCTTAATTGTTGAATCGCCCCTTGAGCTCCCGCAGTAAAAGCTGATAAGATAGACTTCACGATTGGCCTATTGAATTCAGGAGACTCGATCATGGTAGTGGCCCGCTCCCTGTAACGGATATCTTCGCCACCCTTGTAAACCACCAAAGCCATTTGAGAAGTCTTCAATTCAGTTTCTTTTTCAGAAACCTCGGTCTTGGCTGAGTTTAGGGAAGTGTTCAAGGAAGATATTTCGTCTTCCTTCAGTTGCAGAGCTTTGAGTTTTTCAGCTAATTCCGCTTCATAATTATCCTTCAGCTCACCAAGTTTGGAAGTCAATTCTTGGTTGAGGTCCGTAACCGATTTAAATTTTGCCTGAAGACTTTCAATTTGTACTTCGAGTTGTTCCTTGGCGGCAGCAGAAAACGCAGTAGAAGATAATTCAACAACCTCTTGCTTTAGCTTATCATTTTCCAATTTCAACCTCTTGTTCTCAGTGTATAAGTTGTGTAGTAGTCGAGAGAAACCCATATTTTCTATCCATCGCTAGAAATATAATGAAAAACCATAAGATAATAGTTGAGAAATAGAAAATAGGCGTTAACAAGCATACCTGATTCTCCCTGTGAGAGAAGCGATCAATTACCTCAGGAATAGAGAGTTCTTCAAAAAGGGGATGAACTTCTTCCCAAGAGCTGGCAAAAGAACCCCCTAATAATATGGGGAGAACAGGAATGACAGAGGAACCAGCCGAGAAGGAAGAAATAGGAATAGAGGGGGGAGCAAAGATTAAGTAAGAAGAAGGCGAGGAAGGTAAAGGTCCGGAAGGGGGGATAGATAGGGGAAAAGTGAAAGATACATCGCCGGAAGCACTGGCATTAGTGAAAGGTGAGGCAGGAAAATTCAGGGAAGGATAGAGTTCTGCCAGCGTTGGCTCATCAGAAGGAAGATCATCTGAAGCAAAACCTTCTGAAACTAGCTCATCAGCGGGAAGGATAAGCCTCCTTTTTGAAGGAGGAGCCCTGGTAAGTTTGCGTCCCGGACTCTTGCCCGTGGAAATTTTAGTTATCGATTCATGAGCTCAATGAGGGGAAGAGGGGCAGATGAAGAGACAGCAGCAGCCGCTGGAGAGGTAACGGCGAGTACAGGATTGGGAAGGATCTCTGCAGAGAGACCTTCAGGAGCTTCAAGAGCTTCAGGAATGCCCGAAGAACTAGGTGCTTCAACTAAAGGGGTTGATTCTTCGATTGGAGGAGGAGGAGTAATAGAAGCCAGAAGTTCGGCTTCCTTGGCGCGAAGTATGTCCTCCTCCACACGTAGTTCTTCATCAATCAAAGCATCATAAAAGTTCTTCACTGCACAGAAAATAAAAATAATTTAGGAAATTAAAAGCAAGAATAGAGAAACAAGGTGTTACCTAAAGCAATTGGAGTATCAGGTTTGACAGGGCTCAAACCAAATAGGTATAGAAGATCGACCCTCAACCATTTAGGGATAGAAAGTCGGTGGCCTAATAACTTCTCACAATAAATAGGAAAAGAGGGAAGAAGATGAAACTCTTTAACGTCAGGCAAAGGTGGTAAGAAAGATTTCCAGGCGTGAGACCAAGGAATGAGTTCTGGAAACTTCAAGAAGAAAAAACGGGACTTCCAAGCTTTGAGAGACGAAGACATATCCCCAAAAAGGACCATTTTAGTTCGCGACTGGAATAAGAAAACACCAGGTTCCGAACACTTGGGATAAGAAAACATGAAGAAGTTTTGAGGAGTAGGAGGAATATCTCATAAGCGAAATAGCATGTAAGTGCCACATAGATAACGAAAGGCATTGGGGGCAAATTGCTGCAGAGGAATATCGAAATATTGGCTTATTTCGATCAAGAAAGGGGGGATAGGAAACCTTAAACCCCCAATCAATTGGTCCTTGAAAAAGGTTACGCAATTATCAGGAGGACGATGAGGACGATCAGTCGATGTTGGGATTATGATACGGTATTCCCGGGGAATTTCATACTGACGACGGATAGCTATTCTCACATTTTTATCAAAGGAAGAAGACATATGGACATACCAAGGAGCAATTGCTGTAATACCCACTAAGCTTGTAAGATAAATATATAAATGTGGGATTTTGCCTTAGAAAAATAATAGGAAGTGTTGAAGCAAAAAGAAATAAAATGAAATAAAAATAGGGAGAGGTCAAGGATTGAACCTTGAACCTCTTATATTATATTTCATAGAATTAATGGGTAATAACCAGTTGGGATAGGAATAATATGTTGATAACAAAGGAGGGAAACTCATGATAAAGGTAAGAGTAAAAGCTAGCCAAAAGAAAACAAGAAAGGAGCAAGAGAAAGGCAACTTGTCTTCCTCCCTTTCTCTCTTTCTTCCTCTTTGGTTTTGCCGAAAACTTAAAGAGGGATTAAGGGGATTCATTCCCCCTTATTTCACCATGAATGATGAGGATAAATAAATAAATAAAAATAAAAATAAAATAGAAAAAAAGGCTAAGGGAGAAGGAAAGCAAAAACTAAGTTTGCTACCTCTTCCCCCTTAACATAAAAGAGAATATGTAAAGGGAAAATTCTATTTTCTCTCATTTTTCTCATTCTCTCCTCTCCCTCACCGAAACCACAGTCCCCTCTCCTCCATTTTCAGCCCCAAGCCAAGGTTTTCCCTAAGAAAGCCTAAGATACAAGGAGGACTTAGCAAAGGAATCAAGGGAAAGGAACTAGAAGAAGAGACTACTTCTTCTTCACCATACCTTAGATCCACAAGCGAAAAGGATGTAAGCTTCCCCTCACCTGTGGTACAAGGCTTTTATGTGCTTTTCGGATTTTATGAGGATTTTAAAACCTAGAAACAAGTTTAAGAAAATTCGGCCAAGAAGGGCTTTCAAAAATCTAATGATGTTTAAACTAGTCTTCACTACATGATAGATTTTTCTATGCTATGTAGAAGGGTTCTTCTTCATGATTTTATACCTATATGATGCTTGATCAGAGGAGTACTAAACCCTAGAATTTCGGCCAACAATATTCTTAAGAGGCTAGGGAAATTTATTGTTTTACCCAACTAGTACAAGGTTCTCCCTATGAAATATTAAGGATCATGTATTAGTTTTTCTTCCTTAGAAGATATTGAAACTAAAAGAAAACCCACTCATATGATTCGGTCAAGAAAGGGTTTAGGGTTAGGAAGACCTTTAAATTTAAATAACCATGCTCATGTGATAGAATACAAAGATCTTAAAGGATTTGTATGCTTGAATATTGCTAGAATTTCATGAACTCCTTAGGGTTTTTCGGCCATGATGAGATGGATAGCTTAGAAAAGCTTAAACAAAATTTTAATATGCTCAAGACCTCTGTGCTATTTAGATATGAAAGTTGTTTAATGCCCTCATGCTTAATTAGGGTGTAGAAAAATTAGTTGCATGACATATAATATGTATGACCACAAGGGGTCCTAGCTTATTCATGAACCAATTTGTATATATGTTTCTTAGTAACTTTTGCCATGAAACTTACATAGGTTTTTCATTCTTTAGGCCACTTAAAAACCTAGCTAAGGAATGGTAGGTTTCGGCCATGAGAAAAAAATAAAAGAAAAAGAAACCTAGAAAGCCTAAGACACAATTCATATGTATACTCATTATGCTTGTCCTTATACATGCTATGAAACTTGTATAAATTCTCATGCTTTTAGGCTATTTGAAGCAAGTTTATATTCTGTGAGTTTCGGCCAAGTAGGGTTTAAAAGACCTAGAGGCCTTAGAAATGAAACCAAATGTGTTAAAAGTACTTCTTATGAAAATAGGATAATGTGTTGATTGTTTCACATGCTTGTATAATTTTTCCATGACCTAAATGAACCCTTGAATGTTTCGATCATGAAGGAATAGATGCCCTAGAAACCCTAGGACTTAAATTAAATATGCTCATGCCACTCTACATGAAGTATGATAAGTAGAAAGCCAAGGTTCAATTGCTATATGTTGTTTTATGACCTAAAATGATGCTAGGGTATGTTTCGGCCATAACTATTGTATGATGCCTTGTATGAATTTATACATAATGTTAGTCCAAGTTCACATGCTTGTATGCTTGTTTGTAGCCCTAATGAGAACTTGTTAAATTTCGGCCATGACATATGTTAAGGGCTTAAAGAACTTAGGAACTAATTCAAATGTGTCAAATGTGTTTACCTTGTTCCTTGGTAAAAATGTTATAAATATGATTTAAAGTTGTCCATACTTTTATGTCATATGGAACCTTGTTTCACACCTTAAGGTTTCGGCCATATGAAATTAGGGACTTGAGGAACTTAGAAACTAAGTTAATCATGTTTATAATGCTTCCTATGAAAATGTTATGATGATAATTTAGGTGCCACATGCTTGGATGTTGTGTTTAACCTAAATTGAGCTCTAAAGGGTTTCGGCCACAAGGGTTTAGGAAGCTTAAAACCAAGATAAATATGATACCATGTTTCCTATGATAGGATAATCACAAGATACACCCTTATGCTTAATATGTATGCTTGTGATTTATGACTTATGATATGATATGCATGCTTTTATGATATGATATGCTTTGTGCTTAAAATATGCATGCTTATGTTATGATATGTGGTTAAATTATGCATGCTTTGATGCTATGTTTAGTGCTTAAAATATGCATGCTTTCATGATATGCTATGTGGTTAAATCATGCATGCTTGATGATATGCTTTATGCTTAAGATATGCATGTTTTATGATCTATGCCTAAGTGATGCATATTGTTATGACATGATGTATGCCTAAGTGATGCATACCTTTATGATATGATGTATGCCTAAGTGATGCATACCTTTATGACATGATGTATGCCTAAGTGATGCATACCTTTATGATATGATGTATGACTAAGTGATGCATACTTTTATGACATGATGTATGCCTAAGTGATGCATACTTTTATGATATGATGTGTGCCTAAGTGATGCATGCTTTTATGATACATGATATGTATGACATGTACTTTACTTTATATGTGAGTGGCTTGTACCAAGGGTGGGCTCCATAAGCGCCCCGGGGACTAAGGACCTCGTTAGGGATGGGCTCCTAAGTGCCCCTAGGACTAAGGGCCTAGTATGTTTGCCTCGTAGGGTTCAAGACTTGCTACCTTAGACCTACAAGGTTGCGCGCAATATGTAAGTGGTACATAGCCGGGATCCCCCTTATGTTGAGATTACTTTCAAGTATATATGTAAAAGAAAATGGTTTTAAAGATCATGAGACATACACATGTTTTTCGGATACATGTTTTCCAAAATCATATTGCATACACCTTATGATTATGCTATGTTTCATGTTATGCTCTTGATTATGATATGCCATGATAAGGTATGATTATGTTATGTTCATGCTATACCTTATAGACATGTTTCGGCCATGGATTTGTTGATGCTTGATATATAGATTTCGGCCATGGATATGATGATGCCTTGATGTACATGTTTCGGCCATAGTATGATGCTTTGATATACATGTTTCGGCCATGCTTTGATATACCATGATACTTGTTTGTTATGCCATGTCTAGCTATGTTTTATGCAATGCACTATGTATATGTTTCGGCCATGGTGATGCTTGATATGCTATGACTAGTTGTGATTATATTATGATGCATGATATGCTTGAATAGAATGCTATGTTATGCCATGATTAGTTGAGATTATGACTTGTTGATGCATTCTTGATTATGTGCTGATTGTTGGTTTTAGTGAGTAGGAAAGGAACTTACTGAGCCATGAGTGCTCATAGCTTACTTTCCTTGTACCACAGATAAAGGAAAAAGCTGGATGAGTTAGAGGAGCAGCAGGAGGGGCAACGAAGATGTGTGTGGCGGTGGCTAGGCAACCAAATAAATAAGAACCTGCTTAAAGTTTCTTTAAAGAACTATGCATTGGTATTTTATGACTTGTGATACCTAAACATGTGTGGCTTGACATTATGGTTCCACTGGATTTGATGTTATGATTTTGATGCCATGTGATAGTACAGTTCAAAAGAAATTTAAAAAAAAAGTTTTATTAAAACTATGAAAATTATTTTAAGTCTTCCGCTGTTTTAAAAAGAAAAATTTATACGTAGAGTATCATAGCCCCGTCCCTTAGGGTAGCAGGGAGGGCGGGCGTTACAATTGCTTCCTCAGCCATGGACAAAGGTATGTGCTAGGGAAACAATAGATTACTTACTGAAGACAAGAAAGGGGATCGTCTAGAAACGGTGAGCACGGGGTCTGGTTGAAGGCAGCAACAGGAAAAGAACTCTAGAGAAAAAGGAAGAAGGGACAAAGTTTAAAAGGAGACGAAGGGTTTAGGGTTTGAAAAGCACACAATTGTCGTCAGATCAAAACAATTTTATTGCAGCAGACGCTTAGGATCGCAATAGAAAGACAAAAGGCCCACATGACGTGGCGGTCAGATAAAGTATGTGTCATATCATCATAAAAACGTTTATATCGGATGTGATAGGATGGATCACGCGGGGGTTGGTAGCGTCTCGGGGTATGTTTCTAACATTTTCTCACCTGAAGGAGAACCAATCACCAGCTAGGAAGTTTCGAAAGAAGGCGTGATTAACTGGACATGAAAAAGCGAAAAGTCTGATTTTCTTGATTAAAGTCCAAGCTAAGGACAAAAACATTTAAGGATGAAGATTTAGGCGAATGACAGATTTTGAATTAACGTCCTTATGAAATACAAACTAATATTGATCGAAATAATGTTATATTAGCCGATATGATTTTAATTATAATATTAGTCGTGATATAGAAGTATGCCAATAGTTAAGACAACCTCGGTCATGATAAATGATACATATGTAGAATACAGCATTACATTTACTCTTGTAAATTACAGAAGGATTCCATAGAATCATTTAATTCAATACAAGAGTCCGTTGTTACACATAGAATCTGATCAAATACGTAACGATACATTTTCCCTCAGAACAGTAAGCCTCAGACAAATAACAAAGTTCACAAACACAAGTTCTCACAACACTTAGAAAATTTCAGTCCCACCGGATTCAAACTTACCATGGAGCAGAGATGGAAATATCTCACTTCGCCCAGGCTTGCCAAGGCACATAAGTGTCAATATTTTTCCCAGGATGAAGAAAGCAACAAAAATAGAAAAGCTCAAGGGCGACGAGACAGGGAAACATTTATTCATTCCATGATGGAAAAGTAAATGTAAAAACTACTTCCCCTCTCAAGTCCTAGAGCTCGGCAAGTGAAGCAACCAAGTATAGCCCAAGGGAAACGTGTGCTGTGCCCTTCACACAGCACCCCTGGGTCATTTGGCTACCCCTCTATGAGTATCAAAAATCTCTCTGAAGTCCCTTGAGTCCTTCAGAGCATCCTTATCTTTGGATGAAAAATCTGAACTGTGAAGCTTCCTCTCTTAAGACGATCCCTTGAACCCCTGATGTAGCCGAAGCAAAAATCCCAATAAACTCATATATAGATCTCACCTTGTCCGACAAAAGTTGCCCCCAAAGAGGAGGATCCACGACCATGGCCTTAGCAATAAAACGTGGCAAGGAAGGAAAAGAACTGAGATGTGTTGTGGATGAAGAGAAGGTTGTAGCCCTATTTAAAGGAGCAAAGGCTCACAGGAGTACTATACTTGAGTTAGCGGGACAGTTGTACACAAAATCTGTGAGGTCATTTCAATATCTGGAGCAGAGTCACGGGTAGGAAAAGACAAAACCAGACTTATGTCTAGTCAGTCGTCTACACCTCCTTCGACTAGACTTGAAGGGAAGGCTAGTGATATGGGTAAGGTTTTATAGGTCCCTAATAAGGAGAGAAAAGGGGGTAAGGAAACTAAGAAGATAGGTCAATATCGGCCATGACACACCTCCCAGGCGGAGTTAGGTCTATATCAGCCGTGACATACCTCCCAGGTGGAGTTAGGTATATATCGGCAAGGACACACCTCCCAGGCGGAGTTAGGCTAATATCGGCCGAGACATACCTCTCAGGCGGAGTTAGGTTAATATCTGTCGGGACACACCTCCCAAGCGGAGTTAGGTATATATCGGCCGGGACATACCTCCCAGGTGGAGTTAGGTATATATCGGCCGGGACATACCTCCCAGGCGGAGTTAGGCTAATATCAACCAGTACATACCTCTCAAGCGGAGTTAGGTTAATATCTACCGGGACACACCTCCCAAACAAAGTTAGGTTAATATCGACCGGTACATACCTCCAAGGCAGAGTTAGGCTAATATCGGCCGAGACATACCTCCAAGGCGGAGTTAGGCTAATATCAGTCGAGACATACCTCCCAGGCAGAGTTAGGTCTATATCGACCAGGACATACCTCCCAAGCGGAGTTAGGCTAATATCGGCCGAGACATACCTCCCAGGCGGAGTTAGGCTAATATCGGCCGAGACATACCTCCCAGGCAGAGTTAGGTCTATATCGACCGGGACATATCTCTCAGGCGGAGTTAGTCTAATATCAGTCGAGACATGCCTCCAGGAGGAATTAGGTGTATATCGGCCGAAACATACTTCTCAAGAGTAAGATTCGCATTAACTGACATATACCTCAAAGGAGGTAGGCTAATATCGGCCGGGACATACCTCCTAGGGGAAGTTAGGCTAATATCGGTCGGGACATGCCTTCCAGGAGGAGTCAAGACCGGTCCATTGACCCATGATTGGGAAAGACACTTGATAGAATATAGTGACTTCGATCGATATAAGGAATATTGGTAGATGGAATTAATTACAGCAGGAGGGGTGAAATGATGATTAATGGAGATATTTACAGTATGTAACTATATGACAGAAAATATATATTTTGGCGGGAAATGTGTTTTCATATTATTTTGCAGGTGCTAAACGACAAAGAAGGTACATCTGGGGTACAAAAAAGATTCCTTAAAAGTGATTCACCACAAGTACACAGCTGACGTCATCTCATAACAAACTCTAACAAACCGGGGTCCACTTCATGACTACGGAGGTTATATGAAGTGGTATAAAAGGGGGAATCCTCTCCGTTGGCTGGAGAAGTTCACCAGTTCACATCATCGTGCACACTGGTAACCCTAATTTTCGGGACTACTGTTCATCTTCTTCTTCTTCCTTCTTACACACGAGGAGAGATCACTGACTTGAGCGTCGGAGGGCCTAGCCAGGGATTCCCACCCCGGTCTTAGGTCACTGACGATAGTGTTGGATGGTCTCTTGTGCGCAGGAAGTCTTGGAAGCTTCGTATTTGGGTTTCTTCTCTTCATATTTGGTTTTCTTCTTCATCATCGGGTCTTCGCAAGAGGAAAATCTCCGGTGACTCTACTTCTTTCCGATCCGCTTTGGGTTTCTCGGATTGGTATTCGGCAGACATTATTCTTCATCAACACGACATTATCCTTCATCGGCGGGGTGGGTTTCTTTCTTCCAGATCTCCGTCTTGTCCAGCTTCTCAGACAGGATCAGTAACTATTCTTAAGCTCTTGTATTTTAGTTCAGTGAATTTGGTGTGATCCCTAGTCATATGTCTAGAATAACTACTATCCAGTATCTACTTAGATTCCTATAAAAAGTATAAATTGTTATTAATTAACTTTGAAAACTATTGATTGAGTTTAAGTTTCAATTAATTTTAAGTTTTTAATTAAAGTTTATAATTTAGGTTTTACTTTAAGTTTTTAATTTTTTAATGTTTAAATTTAAAGTGTTAATTTTAAAGTTTTAATTTTTAATGTTTAAATTTACCGTTTTAATTTTAAAGTTTTAATTGTTAATGTTTAAATTTAAAGTTTTAATTTTAATATTTAAATTTAAAGTGTTAATTTTAAAGTTTTAATTTTAAAAGTTTTAGTCTTTAATCATCTCACCAATCTAATTTTTCAACTAAGGAATTCCTATAGTTTTGTAAGATGAGTTAATTAAATTTTGAAGATAGTTTGACTTTTCGTTAGATTCAGCTTTAACTATGAGTTAATTAAATATACATTTCAAAAATTGACTTCTAGACTGTGGTAGACACAAGGACCTTCTTGGGTATTAGAGCAATGACCACTTCTATTGGTGCAGGGAGCACCAGACGATCAAACTTGAGTTTTAATTATGGCAAAGGGTTTAAAAGTTAAGTTGTCTTGTTATCTAACATGTGTGAATGGGCTTGTAGGAGAGTCCTAAGTGCTCTTAGACAAAAGTTCTAGTGGGTTCTAGGCAGGTGGAAAACCCTAGGGGGAGGTAACCCTAGGTCATAGCGGAAAACCCTAGGGGGAGGTAATCCTAGGTTCTAGAGGGTGGTAACCCTAGGTTCTGGAAAGTCTTAGAGGGTTATGTACTTTGGGTGAAATCCTAGAGTTAGAGGCTCTAGGTGAAAATCCTAGTGGTCGTAGACCAGGTGAAAGTTTGGATGGGTTATGGAGTGGATGTCCAACATGAAAACATGAAGTCTCAAGCGCTGAGCAAAATTCTAGTCAGTGTAGAGGACCAGTCTGGCAAATGGTAACTCTCCTGAGAAGAGTAGCTGAGAACGTGTTCCCTGAAGAGGGAACAGTAGGCGTCAGTTCGACCTAGAGTTTCAGCGAAACTCATAGTCAGGGACGGACAGTCCAAAGACTGTCAAAAGTTATATTACTTTATTATTTGCTATTTGTCTAACTCTATTTTGTAGGGAAACTAACATTTTGCAGGTTGAAATTTCGGCTTTGATCAGTCAACTGAACCGGGGATCGATCGACCAAATCTCCAAGCAAGCAGAGTAGATTTTCAGCCATCTAATCAAGTTCGACCGAAGGATCGGTCGACTGAACGATGGATTAGCTTCGGACCAGGTTGATCGGGTCAGATAAGCCAGCGATGTCAATGAGATCGATCGATCAAATGGTGGCATCAATCGACTGAACAAGGACTTATCCGAGCAGCAAAACCTGGACTTGAAGCCGAGCTGATTCAGGCAGGATCGGTTGATCGAATAGTGGGATCATTCGACCGATCAACGTCGAGTCAAAGACTGATCCCAAAATCAGTGGATCTAGATCAGGTCTGACTTGGCTATAAAAGGAGGGTCAACTAGCAGCTTCAAAAAAAATAGAAAAAAGACATTCAAAGATGAAGAAAGAATAACTGCTGCTCTCTTCTATGCTGCTCTGACAATCGACAATCTACTACTATTCTTTATTGTCGGTAAACCTTGTTGTTAATACTTAATCTTCTGTACTCTTTTTTGTAATGAATTTATGAATTAATAGTGAATTGCCTAACATAAGCGATCAACGATCGTGGGCCTTGGAGTAGGGGTCGTCACAGGCTCCGAACCAAGTAAAACCAAAGGTGTTAGCTTTGTTTTATTTGTTTGTTATTCCACTGCATTATTCTATGTTTTTCAAAATAAGTGAAAAAGCTACGAGTGCTATTCACCCCCCCTAGCATGCATCGGTCCTACAACTTCTAGACAAAGCATTTTTAAGACATTGGACATTTAATTCTTCCTACTGATAAACCTTTGTCTAGCTAGTCTAGGTTGTGGTGAGGTAACTTCGTTAGTTCTACTTAGCTAAGTAGACCAAGTAGGGTACTTCTTACCCTACCTATCTTCCTAAACCAGGCTTTCCTAACATACTATCATCTCACCTTACTCTAGTACTAGGTTTAACAAGAGTCAAATTATCTTTTTTAGTCTAGTTCTAATTACCTAGATGGGTAGGTTATGTTTTTAAGGCATCAACTAATTTGGTATCTCCCCCTAAATCAAATATTCTATTTCTTATTTTTATATAATAAATTTTATTTTTAGATATATAGTATTGCTTTTGTCCTACTTGCTTTGTTAGATAAGCTTTTAGAACTCAAACTTTGATTTGTTTCTTGTTTTGATTGATTTAAACTGGATTTATATTTGAGTCCGGACTTTTTATAAACAACTCTTTGGGATCTAAGTATTAAGTCTAGATTTTTAGATCTTGTTGTGAATTTTTCTAGTAATCTTTTAAGTTTATCAACTTCACATTTCAAGATAGAGTTCTCTTCCTCAAGTTTTGTAACTTGAGTTAAGTCTCCATTTTAAACTTGTTTAGTTGAGTTTAGGTTAATTTGTTCTTTAGGTCTTGATTTTCCTTAAGGAGTAATTTAACTTGGCTTTTAGATTCAGATAACTTTTATTTAAACATGAAATTACTTTATAAAATTTTGCACTTAAAATAGATATTACCTCGTTAGAACCTTTGGAAATGAGTACGGACTCATGACTTGATTCATACTCAGACTCATCTTCTTGATCTGAGTCACATCCTAACTTGGGTCCAATTGCCAGTAGTGTAAGGTGACTAACTTGCTTCTAATCTTCTGTATCTTACTCTTCTGAGGAGGATTTATCCCAAGTGGCTTGTAGTGTCTTCTAGTTCCTCGTCTTCTTGCACTTGTCTTCTTTTCGATCTGGACACTCGTGCTTGAAATGCCCTTCTTTTTCATATGAAGCAAGTAATATTTGCCTTTGTGTAGTTGGATGCAGATTTGACTATCTTTCGTAGATCGTTCCGTTAGAATGTATACTAAAAGTCTAGCTTTTTGTAAATATTTATTTTGAAATAAGAATCACATTGGTCAAATATCTACATTTATGCTAAGTGTAGTTGTCCATTTAATATATATTGTAGATAACATGGTATGAGGAGACACACAGAAGTTCATGTTGTCAGTTCCTTATAAATTATAAATAGTAGCTCACAACCAAGATGGAATGGGACAAACCATTGGAGTGGTTGTAATGTAATTTAGTATTAGTTTATCTTGACTATAAAATTACACTATTACACTATGAGTGTATTGAGCAGGATCATTCGAGGTAGTTTTTTTTATACTGACTACATAAAAAAACAAAATCTCTATTATTATGGAAGTGTGTACTCTTAGTCATGATATAATAACAAGCACGTATACTTAATATTTATTTCTTTAATTTATCAAAGGGTGTGATTTAGTTCGTTAAATTAATAGGCCCGATAAGTTGGGAAATGATATTATTTATATGGTGTGTTGTTGATTATAGAATGAAACTATGTCTTAGTAATCTAGGTTGATGATGTCCCTTTGAGGAGCTCATAAGGATTGTCATGTAAACTCTACAAGTGGATTTAGTCCGACATGACAATAATGTTGAGTGGGATCTACTCTTGGAGCTAGATATTAATTGAGTTGTCAGTAACTCATTTAATTAGTGGGCATTCAATATCTTAAACACAAGGAGACTAATGCACTCATGATAAGAAGGAGCCCATATTGTAATATAGGATTGGTGCGGTAGTGCAATAATAACTCTTTAGTGGTATGAGTTATTATTGATGAACTTGAGTTAGGTGTTCGGGGCGAACACGGGAAGCTCAAGCTTATCGGGAGACCAAAATCAATTCCTCCTCTCGGTCCCTATTGTAGCCTCTTATTTATAAAACCTTATATCCACTTAGAGCTAAGCTTCTTACCCATCTCTTTGTGGCCGGCCAAGCCAAGCTTGGAGCCCAAGCTAGGGCCGACCAAGACAAAGGATGGAGCCAAGATCAATGGTCGGCCAAGCTTGGAGCCCAAGCAAGGTGGCCGACCACATATTAAATAAAAGGGTGATTATAAATTTTAAAATCTTTCCTTATGTGGAAGCCATGATTTTAAAAGAGAGTTTTTAAATTTTAAAATCTTTCCTTTTATAGTTTTCTACAAAGGATTAAAAGAAAAGTTTGATATCTTTCCTTATTTGTAGTTAAAAGGAATATTTTAATTTTTGATAAAACTTTCCTTTTTTAACCATCCACATGTTTTAAAAGAGAGATTTTAATTTATAAAAGTTTTCTTTTATAACTAACAAGGGATTTAAAAGAGAAATTTTTTATTAAAATTTCTTGCCAGAAATAAATAAGGAGGTTTTAATTTTGTGTTTAAAACTTTCCTTATTTGGAGCACTTGAATATGGCCGGCCATGACAAGCTTAAAAGGAAGTTTTAATTTTTTATTTTAAAACTTTCCTTTTTAGTCATTGGCAAGGAATATAAGGAAGTTTTAATTATGTTTAAAATTTCCCTTTTTTGCTAAGACCAAGGATTATAAAAGAGAAGGAGGGGGTGCCTCACCCCATAACGCATCTTCTATTCTTCTCTTCCAATTCCTTGGTGGTCGGCCCTATTCTTTCTCTTCTCTCCTTTTGTTTTCTCTCTTGGAGGCCGGTGGCATCAATTGTGGGAGATCTCTTGGTGGCCGGTTGCTTGAAGGAGAAGAAGAAGAGAAGGAAGCTCTCTTGTCTAGCATCCCTTGGAGGTTAGTTGGTGGCCGGATCTTGGAAGAAAAGGAAGAAGCTTGGGTGGATTTCCTCTTGGAAGTTCATCGTCCACACGACGTCCAAGAGAAGGAGAGGAATACAATAGAAGATCAAGAGGTCTATAAGCTACAAAAGGTATAACTAGTTATTAGTCTCCGCATCATAACTAGTTCATCTTTTGTATAGATCTTGAAAAACCAAACACAAGAGGTTATCGGTTTTAGTTATCATTTTTTTTATCAATTTTATTTTCGATTTCATGTTTCGATAATGTGTTTCTATTGAGGTCTCTATAGTTAAACCTAGTTTACTGTAAGAAGTTAAATATCCGATTTCTTTGTGAGGCTTTGTCTAGGAAGCGGTGGATGATCCCATACCCAAGAAGGCCTAGTGTCTCGCCATGTTTAACCTGGAAGCTGATCTTTGAAATAGATATTTGATAACTTTTGTAATATGGTTTAACTTAGGGAGATCACCTCGGTTGAACTTGGTGTAAGAATGTTAAGTTTCGTTCCCAATCCAAGTTTAACTTCTAAAGGGAAATTTGGATTAATAATGTTAAGCATCGTTTGCAATCCAAATTTAATTTTAGTAGAGCACATGGGTAGCTAGGATATTTCTATGCTTGTACAAATTTTTGTACAGGGGAACTAGGACGGTATTCCAAGTAGCAACCAACAATTGGTATCAAAGCTAGGTTATACCTTTGTGTGTTTGGTTTTTAGTTTAATTATGCACATGCCATACATATTTTCGGCAGGATAATAGTAGGATATGCAAATAGATTGACTCTGTAGTTGCAGGCTCCAACTATTATAATTTATTGTGATTGTGTGTGATTGGACCCTTGGACGTGTCAAGGGCATTTTATGTGTTTGCATGATTGTACTTATTAAATATAGTAGGAGCTGTATTAGTTTTAGGATTTTATATTTTGTTCGATCTAGACTTTATGTACATTCCTTTGTGGAATATAGGATCGATATATGTAAAATTTTATTTTTGTCGCGGATTGTATCCTTGCGAGGCGTGGTGCTATTTGAGGACCAGAGGCGCAACAGAAAAGGAAGATCGATGGACGCGACGACATGAGCCTTAGGGCTTGTAACACCCCAAATTTCATGATTTGGAGTCCTAAAAGACCTTATTAAAATTTAGAAATACCATAGAAATATTCTAGGGATTTTTAGAAATTTTTATAGTATTTATATGTAATTTTTGGAGTTAGTTTGGTATTTTTACCAAGAGTAAGAAGTTTAAAAAAAATAATAAAAAAAATATATATGTTGAAGCTGGGTTTTGAACCCAAGACCTCGGACCAGAACAAGGTTTTAAACGGCCCAACCAATTGAGCTACACGTTTTGTTAATCATATATGGAGCGATATATATTTAAGTAGTTAGGAGAAGATAAATTGAAATAAAAGTGTAGGATTCAAGTCGAGATCTCGACTTGGTTAAAACATGGCTAACCAAGTGTCTTTGTGGCGGTTTTGTTTAAGAATAGATAGTAAAATTATTTAAGGTATAGTTGATAACAGAAATTACCCTAGGTAATAAAAGGATAAGTTAAGAGAAATTAATTCTCCGAAACCCTTTCCCCTCTCACGACGGCGCCAGCGTTGCTGCGCGGAAGCCTTGCGGCTTCTCCGACGAAGCAACACGGGACTTCTCCGCGAGCTCTTCTTGGATTCGAGATCCTCTCGTCGAGGTTGTGGGCACGAGGAGGGGCCGAAGGTCGAGCTACCCGAAACCCTAGAGCCTTCCCTTTCGGTTGTAAGTCCAAGAACAGCGAGGTGAGTCGCTACTCACCTGCAGTAGGATAGTTTCGGATTTCTATTTCGTTTGTTTTCGAATTTTTCTGTGATATTGGTTTAGGGTTTGCCGCCGTGACCTTCAAAGAAAGAATAGGATGGGTAAAATTCAAGCATGTGGGTTTAATATCTCAAGCTTTATAGTTTGAATTCGGATTTTATTATACTAGGCAATGAGAAATCTTTTGTTTTGGTTCTTTGCCATGGACTGAGCAGTAGCAACCTTCAATTCTTTTTGTTGCCGTGGCACATAGGATAGAGAACAATTGATGTCTTAGTTTTCAGTAGTTGAAAGCATTGTGGCATGTTTAAAGGTTTCCTTTACTCTATATAAACATAAGCTGGGAATAAGTTTTCATAGGTTGTTTCATTTTCTTGAAACATTTCAGATCCTTGTTCTTTTCACCATGCTTCCTACGAAGGAATACCCTGTTCTGTTCATGGGGAATTTTACTGTTTATCTTTGCTCGATGAGGAATTTTGAGTTTTGGGTTTAAGAATAGATTTGATTTTTGCTTGCTTTCTTGCTAATCAGTTGATAGAAATTTATCCTATAGCATCACATTGGTATCCTTTTGGTTGTCTGCAGTTTTTGCATCTCAGTTGTAGTATCTCAGTTTTTGATATGCCTCATGAATTTCATATTAGCCTTGAGATCTTGTTGTTGGTTGCTTAGTAAGAATAGTTTTTTTTAGCATTGGTAGATTTCTTTTCCAATGCTAATAGAAGTGCAGTTTTCCTTTTCTAGCTTTACCTTAGTACGAATTCTCAGTATTTCCTGATAAAGCATGATATTCTGTTAATTCCATGCAGCAACGATTCCTTTATTTTTTAGATTCTATTGCATGCCTAGTAGTTGAATTTGTTTTACTATCACAGCATGCTTAAGTTGTTTTAGTTTCCTATTTGCTATTGGAATAACATGAACAGTTTTATTTTTCATATAGCATGCAGATTTTTATAAGTATGCAGATTTTGATAGGCTTAATATGTAGATTTTTGTTAAGCTTTGCATGCAGATTTATGTAAGCTTTGTATACAGATTTTCAGTACATAGGGTGTGTTCTAGTGCACACCAAGTGCTTGATAAAATGCTTAGCTCAATATAATGCTACAGTAGGCATTTTGATAGCTCAGTTAATGCAGTAGAAGCATTTAAAATAACTTATTTAGTCTTGCTTCAGCTTATATGGGACTACGATCCAATGGGTGGGCTCCCACAGTCGCCTCTAGGTTCAGATAACCTAGTTCTAGGTTCAGATAACCTAGTTAAAGCAAGGTAAGAAAATTAGCTATGAAATCAGTATTTTATGTTCAGCAGTGGCACTGTACTGGATTAGATATCCATTGGGTTGGGCTCCCACAGTCGTCCCTAGGTTTAGATAACCTAGTAAACCCTACTAGACTCGGAACTTGCAATCCCGGGTTTAGTTAGGGATGCGCGCACAGCAAGTACAGTTGCCGGACCCATCAGCAGCATGATTATTATTTTAATCTATTATGTAAATAGTTTTCAAAACTTCATATATTAGTTATGTGAATACAAGTTAGACTCAGTTTAGCATTAATTAGTTCAGCTTATGTATCAGTTCAGTTTCCTATTGATACACATGATAGTTCTATGATTAGCTATACATGTTTAGTATTTCAGTTAGTATGATTCCTTTATTGGTTTATGAGCATGATTAGCTATACATGTTTAGTATTTCAGTTAGTATGATTCCTTTATGGGTTTATGAGCATGATTAGCTATACATGTTTAGTATTTCAGTTAGTATGATTCCTTTATTGGTTTATGAGCATGATTAGCTATACATGTTTAGTATTTCAGTTAGTATGATTCCTTTATGGGTTTATGAGCATGATTAGCTATACATGTTTAGTATTTCAGTTAGTATGATTCCTTTATGGGTTTATGAGCATGATTAGCTATACATGTTTAGTATTTCAGTTAGTATGATTCCTTTATTGGTTTATGAGCATGATTAGCTATACATGTTTAGTATTTCAGTTAGTATGATTCCTTTATTGCTATTTATGAGCATGATTAGCTATACATGTTTAGTATTTCAGTTAGCATGATTCCTTTGCTATTTATGAGCATGAGTAGCTTTACATGTTAGCATTCAGTTTTAGCATGTTTTATTTATATACATGCATATCGAGTTTTTGTGAGTAGAATAGCGCTCACTAAGCTTTTAGCTTATAGATACTATTTTCCTCCTACTGCAGATAAAGGAAAAGCTAAAGTATAAGGAAGAAGGCGACAAGGAGATGTTGTGACGGTGTGTGATGTGTGGACTATGGAGATCCTTTGGACTTAGCTAAAGAACTCACTTAGTTTAAGAATTTGTTTAGTTTAATTTCTTATTAAGTTGATTAGAAAATTTTGTAGTAAGAAGTTATGTTTCCGCTTTTCATTACCTGCATGTTTTGATTTATTAAACTGCGTGGTTGTTGTTTGATATGTGTTCCAGCCGCCTGTGGCTGTGTATATTATGTTATGTATGTCAGTTTAAGGTCACCGGTACAAGGGAGACTCTGCCGAAATTTTTCGGTAGGGTTTCCATGTGATTTTTTATCATACCGGTTAAGTAGAGTTAGTAGTCAAGTAACGGTCATCCTTAGAGTATAGTAGTAGTAAGAAGGGTGGTCGTTACAGTTGGTATCAGAGCAGTTCCCATTCTCCAGCATCACACACATCAGCATCAGCCTTGCCGTCTTCAAGTAAGAAAGTATTTATGTAACGCCCGAAAATTCTCAAAACTGTTTTAGAAATATAGTATGATTTTCTGGAATTTTTAGATATTTTTCCGGAATTTTTCGAGTAGCGGAAGTAGCAAAAATAATTAGAACCGCAAATAGCTTAGGCGGGAATCGAACCCGAGACCTATGGTGTAAGGGATAATGTTAGTAACCAGTTGAACCCAGCAGGGCCGTGCTGAGAGAAAGGAGAAGTTTATATTTATATTAGAGTTGGACCGGAACTACCACTTGATATAAATAGGAGGTTTAAGTGGGTTTGGGTTATTGGGATTAACTTGGTTCGGCAATATCAATTCCACCGTGACCTATCCCTCTCCCAAAACCCTTCACCGCCGCCCACTCCTCTTCCTCCTCTTCTCTCGGCGCCCAAGCCCCAAGGGCCCTCGGTTCACCTTCCGGCGACGACTCCAACACAAAAGAGGTTCTTCTCCGCGAGAGGAAGCGAGCGTGATCGGATAGTCGGAGGATCATCTCCACCGAACTCTAGCGAATAGAATCGTGAAATTACGATCAAGAGGTAAGAAACCCTCACTGCAGATAATAGCTTTTTTGATTATATGCAGATTTTTTTTTTCGCACATAGGGTGTGTTTAACCCTCCTCGAGGATTTAGGGATCTAGTTGAACACCTCTAGAGACGGGTACACGTTGTTCCCCTTTAGTTGGAGATTCTAGACGTTGTCGGGTGCCTAGAGGTGATCTCCCCATTAGAGAGAGAGTTGGAGCACACCAAGTGTTCTAAAATGTTAGTGTAGCTAAATACCACCTCGGTTATGTTTAATAGCTCAGTTGGATGCATTAGAGGCATTTAAACCAGCACATTAGTTTAGTTCAGTTTTATGGGACTACGGTCATGGGTGGGCTCCAAGTCGCCTCTAGGTTGAGATAACCTAGCTAACTCAGGTTGAGATAACCTAGAGCTATAGCGACAGTTAGCTATAGATATCTCGATGGCGACTAGATATCCATTGGGTTGGACTCCCATAGTCGTCCCTAGGTTGAGATAACCTAGCTCTAGGTTCTAGAAAGCGAACATGTTATATCGCTTAGCTATAGATATCGGATTTTATTTTCGGTGGCAATCGGATTAGATATCCATTGGGTTGACTACGTCGTCCCTAGGTTCGAGATAGCCTAGACAACCTGCTATCGGGACTTGCAACCCCGGTCTAGTAGTGTGCTTGCAATACTGTGCCATGTTTAGTATTTTCACTTATTATGTATTAGATTTCAAAACTCAAAATCAATTATGCTAGTTGAGTTTGTTTCTAGTGACAGATTTAGTTTCAGTTAGTTTAGCTTATGTTCAGTTCAGTGCTTTTATTGCTTGCTACGATATGATCAGTGCTTATGCCATGCTCATGTGTTGTGCTTTATGATTTCAATATACCATGACTTAGCAAGTTCAGTGCATAATTTCAAATAGCATTTTTTAAAAACCATATTGCACCGAATGCATGTTTTTGTGAGGTAGATGGTTTCTTACTAAGCTTTAAGCTTACAGATTCTACTTTTCCTTATACTGCAGATAAAGGTAAAGGAAAGATGGACTAACAGAGGAAGCTGGAGGGCAATGCAAAGATGGTGTGTGTGGCAGGAACTGGAATCAAAGATCTTTAGGGGATTTAAACATTCTAGCTTAGAATTATGAACTTCAGTATTTTGCTTTTTATGCATTTTAAGTTGTTCAATGCTAGAAATTAAAGAACCATGCACTATAACAAGTTAGATTGCTAGTCATATGTTATTAGAGTATTTATTATGCATTAGATAGTTGTAGTGTGAGGTTTTGGCACGAACCAGTGCTGAAATCAGAGTTTCAGTGCGAAATCAGACACCCCAATCGATCGGTGGATCGATTGGGGGGTCCCAATCGATCAGCTGATCGATCGGGCAACTTGCTCCGCGAACAGTAGGTTTCTGGATCGATCATCCGATCGATCCGGGCAAGTACAGCAGGTTCGGTCGACCGAACCTGGGGATCGATCGATCGATCCCTCTCGAGTCAAAACCTGATCCCGAAGATCAGGTCATCCGATAAGCTCTAGATCCCCTATATAAAGAGGGTCTCGATCAGCTGTATCGACGCTCCAATCGATCAACGGATCGATTGGGAGGTCCGATAATAGCCGGAGAACGTTTATTTCAGCTCCTTGACCATAAGGGATGTAGTATATGTTAGGTATACTTTAGATTACATCCTTCAGTACATGTAGAACCGTGAATAGTTATCAGCTAGCAACTAAAATTTAAATTAGATCAGTTTTCCGCACAGTTAGCACAGCATAACTGTAGCGATCGGCCTTACAGCTTAGTACCTAGAAGGCGGGTCGTTACAGAGTGGTATCAGAGTACTTCCTACACACACATCAGCATTGTGCCTACAGCTTCCAAGTAAGAACACCTCTACTTCATTTATGCTTCTTGTTATTATTACAGTTCATGTTTATATACCTACCGCTTGTTAGTACGTGATGGTTTAAACATGATATCGTAGTTAGATAACCGTGATAGTGTTAGTTATACCTATGTTCTCCATGTCTTTAGAAATGGCACGAGGACGCCCTAGAAGGGCACTAGCTCTGAGCCCCAAAGCAAGAATTCGGTGCCTCCTCCGGACCTTCAACACTAGTGGCTCAGAAGAAGTTACATCAAAGAGGAGATAGCCACCTTAAAGGCGAATCAGCAGAACACCCCACAGTCACCCCCGGAACCGAATCTAACGACTCCAAGTCTTAGAGGTTCCCCATTTCCACCAACAATACCGGCGGCCGGCCAAAGTAGGCGAAAGGAAGCATATCGATGGCGTGAGTCAAGCGGAGAACTTCTGCACTAGTGAACCATGGGATGCACAAGCATGGTTCAAGACACTGGAGAACACGAGAAGGTGAAGTGTGCCTCCTTACGCCTGACAGGAGACGCACGCATGTGGTGGGAAAGAATCAGAACGAACCGGATGACATGGGCTGACTTTGAGAAGGAATTCTTTGAGGAGTTCTTTCATATGCGGGTTACAAACCGCCACTATGACGAGTTCACCGAGTTTCGTCAGGGCAACCTATCAGTTGAGGAAGCCGTGAAGAAATTCAACAGGTTGGCTCGTCTGTGCCCAGAGCTAGTCAGCACCAGAAAAGGAACGGATCAGGTTGATGCTCAAGATGCCGAGACCAGAGATAGCAATGAACGTGGCGGGTGGCATACATAGGCCACAAACCACGGAGGAGTTAGTGAGCAGTGCCTGACCACAGAACAGCATAAAGCAGCAGAAGCAAGTCTCCTCGAGTCAAGGCCAAGGAAACTCTCACACTCAAAAACAGCAATGCCACATCTCTAGCAACAGCAAGCGCAAATCAGGAAGTGACTCAAAAGGAGGGCCCTCTAGCAAGATCCACAGTGTGCCACTTGTGGGAGATTCCACCTGTCGCAAGGGCACACGAGGATGCTTTGAATGTGGACAAGAAGGGCACATGGCCAAGCGGTGCGAACAAGACGGTCTTCCTCACCCGCAGATCCATGATGCGAGCCACCGCCCTCGATTACATCGAGTGGCCGCTTTGGTCCACTCATCACCGGGCCAATTAGAAGCCCCTCCAGCTATGGCGAATGCGAGGATCTACTCACTCACCAGAGAGGACGTAGCAAATGCCTCGACAGTCGTCACAGGTCAGATTAGCATTTTTCAGTATAGTGCTACTGTTCTATTTGATACTGGGGCAACCCATTCATATATAGCCAGGGTGTTCTCCGAGAAATTAGAAATACCCCCAGAGATACTCAGTGGTCAGTTTCTGACGGCACTACCTTCGGGAGAGGTCATGGCATCCACGCACTGGCTCAGAGCAGTGCCAGTCATTATAGCAGATCGGGAACTCTTTTGTGATCTGATCCTGCTAGAAATGGCTGACTACGACGTCATCCTTGGGATGGACTTTCTGATCAAATATGGTGCTTCCATAGAGTGCCGTAAACAGAAAGTCGTAGCACAGTTCGAGTACATCGGAGAACCAAAGAGGAAAGCCAGAAAATTTCTCTCAGCTATGAAGGCACAGAAGTTGATGGATTCGGGATGTGCGGGGTACCTAGCACATGTAGTCACTACCAGCCAGGACGAGGACCAACAGCTAGCAGAGGTCCGAGTTGTATGTGACTACCCAGCAGTCTTCCCTGAAGAGTTACCAGGCCTAGCACCAGTCAGGGAGATTGAATTTGAGATAGAGATCTTCCCCGGCACCAATCCTATTTCCAAAGCGCCCTACCGCATGGCTCCAGCAGAACTGAAGGAACTTCATGAGCAGCTACAGGAGCTACTTGACAAGGGCTTCATACGCCCTAGTCACTCACCATGGGGAGCGCCTGTGCTATTCGTGAAGAAGAAGGATGGAAGCATGCGGCTATGTATAGACTACAGAGCACTGAATCAGGTCACGATCAAGAACAGGTATCCTCTTCCCAGAATAGATGACCTGTTCGACCAGTTAAAAGGAGCAGCAGTGTTCTCTAAGATTGACCTCAGATCAGGATATCACCAAGTCAGAGTCAAGGAGGGTGATATACCGAAGACAGCATTCAGGACCAGACACGGACATTACGAGTTCGTAGTCATGCCTTTTGGCGTGACAAATGCTCCAACTACATTCATGGATCTTATGAACAGTGGTATTCGGGAGTATTTAGATAAGTTTGTTATTGTATTTATCGATGACATCCTTATCTACTCGGAACTCGGAAGAACACTCAAAGCACACGAAACTAGTATTGCGGACCTTCTTGCGAGAACCGACTATACGCCAAGTTCACGAAATGTGAGTTTTGGCTAAATCAGTGTCCTTCCGGGTCACGTCATCTCAAAGGATGGTATTATGGTAGATCCCAGCAAGATAGAAGCAGTAAGTAACTGGAGGAGACCAAGATCAAGAGCTTTCGGGATTAGCAGGATATTACAGGAAATTTGTAGAGGACTTCTCCATAGCCTCCCCACCGACAGCTCTCACCAGAAGAACAAGAAATTTCGGTGGACGGAGGAGGGAGAGCGACCAGCGAACTCAAGAGGAAATTGACTAGTGCACCTATTCGACACCTGAAAATCTGACTTCGATATATATAGTGACGCCTCTAAATTGGGATTAGGAGGTGTTGATGCAAGATGGCAAGGTGATCGCCTATGCCTCCGAGACAACTCAAGGATTATGAGAAGAACTACCCTACTCATGATCTTGAGCTTGCAGTAGTGTTCGCTCTCAAAATTTGGAGACATTACTTGTATGGAGCTCGGTGCAGAGTGTATACAGATCATTAGAGTACTTCTTCACTCGAAGGATCTGAATATGCGACAGCGCAGTGGCTAGAGCTAGTCAAAGATTATGACATAGACATCCTCTACCACCCAGGGAAAGCCAATAGGGTAGCAGATGCACTTAGCAGAAAATCCAGCGCTACCTTATTATCTCTAGCAGCCATGTCACCACCCCTACAGAAGGAGATCGCGGATTTTGGTCTCGAACTCATCGTCGGACAGCTCTCTACTATGACCTTAGAGTCTACCTTGCTTGGTGATATTCAGTCAGCTCAGGATCAGGACCCTGAAATTCAGAAAATCAAGCAAGGGCTAGCAGAATCAGAAAGTAGAGAATTCAGAGTGTCCGATAGAGGGGTGTTGTATTTTGGTGATAGACTCTGTGTTCCAGATCGGGAGGAACTACGGAGGCAGATTTTAGATGAGGCTCACAGGACTCCCTATGCGATGCATCCGAGCTCCACCAAAATGTATCAAGACTGAAGAAATGTTTTGTGGCCGGGATGAAGCGAGACATCGCCAGATATGTTAGCATCTCACCATCGGAGGGTCAAGGCGAACATCGGCGACCGAGGAGTTCTGCGGCCTATCTGATCCCAGAATGGAAGTGGGAGGATATCTCGATGGACTTCATAGTGGGGCTACCGAACCACGAATGGTTTTGATGCCATCTGGGTAATAGTCGACAATCAGCCCATTTTTAGCTATCAAGATATCCTACTCCATGGAGAAGCTAGCTCAGTTGTATCTCCGTGAGATCAGACTACATGGAGTCCCACGAACCATCATTTCAGACAGAGGCAAGATTCACATCACACTTGAGTGCGATCAACATTGGGCACCAAATTGAAATTGACCTGACATTCCATCCTCAGACGGATGGCAGACCGAGGTAATGCTCAAGATATGCTCCGGCGTGTGCCCTAGACTTCAAGGAAGTTGGTGCAAATACTGAGTTTTTTGCATACAACAACAGTTATCGAGCCACTATCGGCATGACACCTTATGAGGCACTCTATGGGCGGAGGTGCGATCACCAATCTGTTGGTATGAGAGTGGTGAGCAGAAGGAACTAGAGATTCAGACAGATCTAGTGGCAGATACCACAGCTGCCCATCCAGCAGATCCGCCAGAGGATAGAGGCCTGAGCCGCCTAAAAGCTATCTTGATACAGCCAGACCCTTAGAGTTTTCGATTGGGGATCAGTTTTCCTCGAGTAGCCCCATGAAGGAGTCATGCGTTTTGGGAAGAAAGGCAAGCTAGCTCCCCGGATATGTGGGATCATACCGTATCACGAAGAGAGTGGGCAAGGTAGCATATGAACTAGAGCTACCTCGGAGATGTCAGCTCCACAACGTATTTCATGTCTCCATCGTGAAGAAGCATATTCCAGACGCCACCGTGATTGAGCCCCAGTTGGTATCCGTGATGATCTCAGCTACGGTCGGCCTATTCGGATAATAGACCGAGCAGAAAGAAATTACGGAACAAGGAGGTACCATTAGTCAAAGTCGCAAAATCACACAGCAGCAGAGGCGACTTGGGAGACAGAAGCCAGCATGAGACAGAAGTACCCAGAATTGTTTTAAGTTCGGGACGAACTTTTTATAAGGTATGGGGGATTGTAACGCCCGAAAATTCTCAAAACTGTTTTAGAAATATAGTATGATTTTCTGGAATTTTTAGATATTTTTCCGGAATTTTTCGAGTAGCGGAAGTAGCAAAAATAATTAGAACCGCAAATAGCTTAGGCGGGAATCGAACCCGAGACCTATGGTGTAAGGGATAATGTTAGTAACCAGTTGAACCCAGCAGGGCCGTGCTGAGAGAAAGGAGAAGTTTATATTTATATTAGAGTTGGACCGGAACTACCACTTGATATAAATAGGAGGTTTAAGTGGGTTTGGGTTATTGGGATTAACTTGGTTCGGCAATATCAATTCCACCGTGACCTATCCCTCTCCCAAAACCCTTCACCGCCGCCCACTCCTCTTCCTCCTCTTCTCTCGGCGCCCAAGCCCCAAGGGCCCTCGGTTCACCTTCCGGCGACGACTCCAACACAAAAGAGGTTCTTCTCCGCGAGAGGAACGCGAAGACGTGATCGGATAGTCGAGAGGATCATCTCCACCAGAACTCTAGCGAATAGAATCGTAAGAAATTACGATCAAGAGGTAAGAAACCCCTCACCTGCAGTATAATAGCTTTCGTTTGATTGCATACTGTTAGATTTAGCTATATGCAGGTTTTTCGGCACATAGGGTGTGTTTTAACCCTCCTCGAGGATTTAGGGATCTAGTTGAACACCTCTAGACGGGCCGGACACGTTGTTCCCCTTTAGTTGGAGATTCTAGACGTTGTCGGGTGCCTAGAGGTGATCTCCCCATTAGAGGAGAGAGTTGGAGCACACCAAGTGTTCGGTAAAATGTTAGTGTAGCTAAATACCACCTCAGTTATGTTTAATAGCTCAGTTGGATGCATTAGAGGCATTTAAACCAGCACATTAGTTTAGTTCAGTTTTATGGGACTACGGTCCAATGGGTGGGCTCCCACAGTCGCCTCTAGGTTCAGATAACCTAGCTCTAGGTTCAGATAACCTAGAAACAGCATGTTATATCAGTTAGCTATAGATATCAGTATTTTATTTTCAGTGGCACTGTACTGGACTAGATATCCATTGGGTTGGACTCCCACAGTCGTCCCTAGGTTCAGATAACCTAGCTCTAGGTTCAGATAACCTAGAAACAGCATGTTATATCAGTTAGCTATAGATATCAGTATTTTATTTTCAGTGGCACTGTACTGGATTAGATATCCATTGGGTTGGACTCCCACAGTCGTCCCTAGGTTCAGATAGCCTAGACAACCCTGCTAAATTTGGGACTTGCAACCCCGGGTCTAGTAGGGATGCGCGCACAGCAAGTACAGTTGCCGGGCCCAACAGCATGTTTAGTATTTTCACTTATTATGTATTAGATTTCAAAACTCAAAATCAATTATGCTAGTTGAGTTTGTTTCTAGTGACAGATTTAGTTTCAGTTAGTTTAGCTTATGTTCAGTTCAGTGCTTTTATTGCTTGCTACGATATGATCAGTGCTTATGCCATGCTCATGTGTTGTGCTTTATGATTTCAATATACCATGACTTAGCAAGTTCAGTGCATAATTTCAAATAGCATTCTTTAAAAACCATATTGCACCGAATGCATGTTTTTGTGAGGTAGATGGTTTATTACTAAGCTTTAAGCTTACAGATTCTACTTTTCCTTATACTGCAGATAAAGGTAAAGGAAAGATGGACTAACAGAGGAAGCTGGAGGGCAATGCAAAGATGGTGTGTGTGGCAGGAACTGGAATCAAAGATCTTTAGGGGACTTAAACATTCTAGCTTAGAATTATGAACTTCAGTATTTTGCTTTTTATGCATTTTAAGTTGTTCAATGCTAGAAATTAAAGAACCATGCACTATAACAAGTTAGATTGCTAGTCATATGTTATTAGAGTGTTTATTATGCATTAGATAGTTGTAGTGTGAGGTTTTGGCACGAACCAGTGCTGAAATCGAAATCAGACACCCAATCGATCGGTGGATCGATTGGGGGTCTCAATCGATCAATCGATCGATTGGGCAAGAACCAATGTCCGGATCGATCATCCGATCGATCCAAGCATTCCCAATCCAGGTTGGGATCGATCCTGGATCGATCGGTCATCTGGATCGATCACCGATCGATCCGAATATCGCCCGAACGAGGCGGCTTGGATCGATCACGGATCGATCCAGTCCGTATACAGTAGCCGGCTGAATCGATTCTGGATCGATCCGACGTTCCAATCGATCAACGGATCGATTGGGAGTCGGTCCGAGAACAGTAAGCGTTATTTTAGCTCCTTGACCATAGGGGATGTAGTATATGTTAGGTATACTTTAGATTACATCCTTCAGTACATGTAGAACCAGGAACAGTTATCAGTTAGCAACTAAAATTTAAATTAGATCAGTTTTCCGCACAGTTAGCACAGCATAACTGTAGCGATCGGCCTTACAGATTAGTACCTAGAAGGCGGGTCGTTACAATTTAATTTTCTTTTATGCTTTCTTTATTATTTGCAGTATAGAGTATCTGCTTATATGTGCTTAGGAAAGAAGAAAATTCATGTTTTAATTTTCTATGTTTGGATACATATGCTTAGAAAGAATAGAGACAATTTTAGTTTTGTTTCTCTTATCTTCATATATACATAAGTATGTTTAGAAAGGATAGAGAAGATATCAAGTCTTCCAAAGACCACTAATGGGTACGATGCGAGATAAATGATAGAGGACCGAGAAGTTAAGAGACTAAGGAACAAAGAGCATCATTAGTGGGAGTCATTTAGAACCAGAAGCATGAGGATAGTATGAGATAGAAATATTCAGAATTATTCTAAGTTCGAGGACGAACTTTTTATAAGGTAGGGAGAATTGTAACACCCCAAATTTCATGATTTGGAGTCCTAAAAGACCTTATTAAAATTTAGAAATACCATAGAAATATTCTAGGGATTTTTAGAAATTTTTAGAGTATTTATATGTAATTTTTGGAGTTAGTTTGGTATTTTTACCAAGAGGAAGAAGTTTAAAAAAAATAATAAAAAAAATATATATGTTGAAGCTGGGTTTTGAACCCAAGACCTCGGACCAGAACAAGGTTTTAAACGGACTCAGCCGACCAGCCGAGCTACGCTCGTTTTGTTAATCATATATGGAGCGATATATATTTAAGTAGTAGTTAGGAACAGTAAGATAAATTGGAAATAAAAGTGCGCGGCTGAGGATTCGAAGCCGAGATCTCTGACTTGGTTAAAACATGGCTAACCAAGTGTGCTGCGGGCGGTTTTGTTTAAGAATAGATAGTAAAATTATTTAAGGTATAGTTGATAACAGAAATTACCCTAGGTAATAAAAAGGGATAAGTTAAGAGAGAAATTAATTCTCTCCCGAAACCCTTTCTCTCCTCTCTCACGACGGCGTTGCGGGCGAAAACGCAGAAGCCGCAGCTAGGGCTTCTCCGACGAACGGCCAACGGGGACTTCTCCGCGAGCTCTTCTTGGATTCGAGATCCTCTCGTCGAGGTTGTGGGCACGAGGAGGGGCCGAAGGTCGAGCTACCCGAAACCCTAGAGCCTTCCCTTTCGGTTGTAAGTCCAAGAACAGCGAGGTGAGTCGCTACTCACCTGCAGTAGGATAGTTTCGGATTTATATTTCGTTTGTTTTCAAATTTTTCTGTGATATTGGTTTAGGGTTTGCCACCGTGACCTTCAAAGAAAGAATAGGATGGGTAAAATTCAAGCATGTGGGTTTAATATCTCAAGCTTTATAGTTTGAATTCGGATTTTATTATACTAGGCAATGAGAAATCTTTTGTTTTGGTTCTTTGCCATGGACTGAGCAGTAGCAACCTTCAATTCTTTTTGTTGCCGTGGCACATAGGATAGAGAACAATTGATGTCTTAGTTTTCAGTAGTTGAAAGCATTGTGGCATGTTTAAAGGTTTTGGATTTCGATTTTTGTTCCATTAGTTGTGTTGTAGTTTCAATTTCAGAAGTTCGTTTGTTAAATCAGAGCATGAGTTCTTTGCTTTCGGATTATGCTGTACAACATTGGAATAATTAGATGTTTATGAGTAGCATGGGTTTCTTGTTTCCTTTGCCTTGGATTATACTGTACAGTATTGAGTTAGTTAGAGGTTTAAGAGTAACATGCCTGTTTTGATTTCTTTCTTTTGATCTCAGTTTTAGCATCTCAGCTGTAGCATCACATTGTCACTGTAATATATATGTAATCAGCATTCCGAATTCTCAGTTTAGACCCCAGTATCTCAGTTTTTGCATCTCAGTTGTAGTATCTCAGTTTTTGATATGCCTCATGAATTTCATATTAGCCTTGAGATCTTGTTGTTGGTTGCTTAGTAAGAATAGTTTTTTTTAGCATTGGCAGATTTCTTTTCCAATGCTAATAGAAGTGCAGTTTTCCTTTTCTAGCTTTACCTTAGTACGAATTCTCAGTATTTCCTGATAAAGCATGATATTCTGTTAATTCCATGCAGCAATGATTCCTTTATTTTTTAGATTCTATTGCATGCCTAGTAGTTGAATTTGTTTTACTATCACAGCATGCTTAAGTTGTTTTAGTTTCCTATTTGCTATTGGAATAACATGAACAGTTCTATTTTTCATATAGCATGCAGATTTTTATAAGTAAAGTATGCAGATTTTGATAGGCTTAATATGCAGATTTTTGTTAAGCTTTGCATGCAGATTTTATGTAAGCTTTGTATACAGATTTTCAGTACGTAGGGGGTGTTCTAGTGCACACCAAGTGCTTGATAAAATGCTTAGCTCAATATAATGCTACAGTAGGCATTTTGATAGCTCAGTTAATGCAGTAGAAGCATTTAAAATAACTTATTTAGTCTTGCTTCAGCTTATATGGGACTACGATCCAATGGGTGGGCTCCCACAGTCGCCTCTAGGTTCAGATAACCTAGTTAAAGCAAGGTAAGAAAATTAGCTATGAAATCAGTATTTTATTTTCAGCAGTGGCACTGTACTGGATTAGATATCCATTGGGTTGGGCTCCCACAGTCGTCCCTAGGTTTAGATAACCTAGTAAACCCTACTAGACTCGGAACTTGCAATCCCGGGTTTAGTTAGGGATGCGCGCACAGCAAGTACAGTTGCCGGGCCCATCAGCAGCATGATTATTATTTTAATCTATTATGTAAATAGTTTTCAAAACTTCATATATTAGTTATGTGAATACAAGTTAGACTCAGTTTAGCATTAATTAGTTCAGCTTATGTATCAGTTCAGTTTCCTATTGATACACATGATAGTTCTATGATTAGCTATACATGTTTAGTATTTCAGTTAGTATGATTCCTTTATTGGTTTATGAGCATGATTAGCTATACATGTTTAGTATTTCAGTTAGTATGATTCCTTTATGGGTTTATGAGCATGATTAGCTATACATGTTTAGTATTTCAGTTAGTATGATTCCTTTATTGGTTTATGAGCATGATTAGCTATACATGTTTAGTATTTCAGTTAGTATGATTCCTTTATGGGTTTATGAGCATGATTAGCTATACATGTTTTGTATTTCAGTTAGTATGATTCCTTTATGGGTTTATGAGCATGATTAGCTATACATGTTTAGTATTTCAGTTAGTATGATTCCTTTATTGGTTTATGAGCATGATTAGCTATAAATGTTTAGTATTTCAGTTAGTATGATTCCTTTATTGCTATTTATGAGCATGATTAGCTATACATGTTTAGTATTTCAGTTAGCATGATTCCTTTGCTATTTATGAGCATGAGTAGCTTTACATGTTAGCATTCAGTTTTAGCATGTTTTATTTATATACATGCATATCGAGTTTTTGTGAGTAGGATAGCGCTCACTAAGCTTTTAGCTTATAGATACTATTTTCCTCCTACTACAGATAAAGGAAAAGCTAAAGTATAAGGAAGAAGGCGACAAGGAGATGCTGTGACGGTGTGTGATGTGTGGACTATGGAGATCCTTTGGACTTAGCTAAAGAACTCACTTAGTTTAAGAATTTGTTTAGTTTAATTTCTTATTAAGTTGATAAGAAAATTTTGTAGTAAGAAGTTATGTTTCCGCTTTTCATTACCTGCATGTTTTGATTTATTAAACTGCGTGGTTGTTGTTTGATATGTGTTCCAGCCGCCTGTGGCTGTGTATATTATGTTATGTATGTCAGTTTAAGGTCACCGGTACAAGGGAGACTCTGCCGAAATTTTTCGGTAGGGTTTCCATGTGATTTTTTATCATACCGGTTAAGTAGAGTTAGTAGTCAAGTAACGGTCATCCTTAGAGTATAGTAGTAGTAAGAAGGGTGGTCGTTACAGGGCTGGCGGCTAGTTTTGATGACTATTAGGGTTGGCAGCACACGGAGGGCAGTGATGGATGAGGTCATAGTAGTTGGAACATTATTTTCCACATTTATTGCTTTTGTTTGCTGTGATGTGTGTGTGCATGTTAAAATCCTCATCTTAAATAACTAAGTGGGAGACAGATTTATAAATAAATTCCACGGTCTTCATTACTAGTTTGTAAGTGATGGAAACAAACTTGGGCGTTGGCTCTGAGTGCCTTCCTCCACATCGGATGATTTGTTTGCGGATCACTAGATCAAACTTCCTTTATGGATGGTTATAGAAAATTATTTAGGAGTGTGTGATCTTCTCCAACTGAAGGAGCATAATCCTATTTAATGGACTAAGTATCAAGTAATGGTATACACTTAAGCGCATTTAATAGTATCCTCCCCATCGGAGTCACTGCTATTATTTGTGTGACCAAAGGAATACCAACTATTAATTTTATTTGTCATAAAGTTAGGTTGACAAGAATAAAATTAATGGGTAAAACTTCTTCTTACACATGTTTGAATTTGTATATGTCCACACTATCGTGACATACAAAATTCACGGTGTTTTGAGGTGTTAGTGGATTTAAATAATATTGTTTGAGAACTCAATATTATTCTAAATTCTAAAGTTTTGACCAAAACTTATTTTGTGATTCTTAGGATGACTTTCAACCCACTGACTATTATTCTAAAAGAGAACAAACTTACTGGTCCAAATTACATAGATTGGAAAAAAAAACCTGGACATTGTCCTAACTGTTGAAGACTATAAGTTTGTACTGTTAGAGGTCTGCCCTAATGAGCCTAATAGTGATTCTAGTGAAGAGGAGATTGTCAGATTAAGTATCATAAGAAATGGGTCAAGGCAGATAAGATGGTGCGGTGTTACATTTTGACTTCTATGTCAAATGTGCTGCAACATCAGCATCAGTCCATGCCTACTGCCTATAACATGATGTATAATCTCAAAGAACTCTTCGGACACCAGAATCGGACTGCTAGGCAAGAGGATATGAGAAATTTAATGACAACCACCATAGTATAGGGGACACCCGTAAGGGATCATATCCTCAAAATGATGACTTACTTGAACGAGATACAAATCCTTGGACCTGAAATCGATGGGAAAACCTAGGCCAATATTATTCTCCAAACGCTACCCAAAAGTTTTGAGCAGTTCTGCCTGAATTACAATATGAATAAAAGGATTTATTCATTGGTGGAACTAGTGACAGAACTTCAGGCAGTAGAAGGGCTATTTCGTTATAATTCTCAAATTCACTTTGCTGAAAATGTTTCTACTTCTAAGTCGAAAGGCAAGAAGAAGAAGAAGAAACAAGCTGGCTCAGCAAAGAAAGTGAATCGATCTCTAGGTTCTAGACTAAAAGCAGGAATAAAGAAGCCGAAGGGCAAGTGCTTTATTTGCAAGTAGTTTGGACATTGGAAGGCGGGCTGTCCTCGTAGGAAAGAGAACAATAAAGGTATATCTTATTCTCTAGTAGTTGAAACATGTTTAGCGGTGTTATCTACCAGTACCTGGTGTGTAAATATAGGAACCACTGATCATGTCTGTAATTCATTGCAGGGGTTCCAGGAAACCCGACGACTATATGAGGGAGAGATAACCATCTACATGGGCAATGCTACGAAAGTGGCAGCTGTTGCAGTGGGAGATGTCTACTTATCATTTGATAGAAATAGAACTTTGATTTTGAGGAATTGTCTTTATGTACCAAGTTTTAGAAAGAATTTAATTTCAGTTTCTAAACTGTTTTTGGATGGATATGTTGTTTCTTTTGATGACAAAGTGGTTATCAAGAAAAATAGGATTATTATCTGTTCTGATGCATTAGTTGGTAATTTGTATACTCTAAATCCAATAACTCCCGCAAAGCAACAAATGGAAATTAATAACACAACCTCTAATTCTAATAAGAGAAAGGAACATTCAAAAATGAACTAAACATATTTTTGGCATCTAAGACTTGGTCATATTAACTTGAGTAGGATTCAAAGGTTAAAAGCCGATGGACTCTTGGGTTCATTAGTGTTGGAAAACTTTCCAACCTGTGAATCTTGCTTGGAAGGAAAAATAACCAAGAGACCTTTTAAGGCCAAGGGGTATAGAGCAAAAGATGTGCTGGAATTAGTTCATTCTAATTTGTGTGGACCTATGCCATGCGAGAGGTGGTTTCAAATATTTTGTCTCTTTTATAGATGATTATTCGAGATATGGGTACATTTACTTGATGCACCGCAAGTCTGAGTGCTTTGATAAGTTCAAAGAGTACAAGGTTGATGTGGAGAAATGTCAAGGTAAAAGTATCAAGACACTACGGTCTGATCGTGGTGGCGAGTACCTCTCAGGAGAGTTTAGGAGTTACTTATCAGAGGTTGGGATTCAATCCCAATTGTTTACACCTGGTACACCCCAACAGAATGACGTGGCAGAACGAAGGAATAGGACTCTTATGAAAATGGTTAGATCAATGATGAATTATTCAAAATTACCAAATTCATTCTGGGGATATGCTTTAGAAACAACAGTATACATTCTGAACTTGGTACCTTCTAAATCAGTACCCTCTACTCCCACAGAATTATGGAATGAGCGTAAGCCTAGTCTGAGTCATATTCGGATTTGGGGTAGTCCAGCACATGTGCTGAAGGGAGATACTAATAAGTTGAAATCTCGTACAGAAGTTCGGTTGTTTATAAGTTATCCTAAAGGAACGAAAGGTGGTATACTTTATAGTCCTAAAGATCAGAAGGTCATTATTAGCACTAATGCCTAATTTTTAGAAGAGGACTATGTAATAAACCACAAGCCCATGAGTGAAATTGTTCTAGAAGAAATGAGAGATGACACACCTACTTTAGTACCAACAGTGCAAGATGAAATATCACATGAAACTGCAACACGTATCACAAATGATACACAACTATAGACAGTGCCTCGTCATAGTGGGAGGGTTGTGAGGCAACCTGAAAGATTCATATTTTTGGGAGAGTCTTCGGACTTGATCCCAGGTAAACATGAACCTGATCCCCGAAGATATGACGAAGCGCTCCAAGATAAAGATGCAGCATCTTGGCAAAGAGCAATGAATTCAGAAATAGAATCTATGTATTCTAACAAAGTCTGGGAGCTAGTAGAACTATCAAATAGTGTAAAAGCTATTGGATGTAAATGGATCTACAAAAGGAAAAGAGGGATAGGCGGGAAGGTGGAAACCTTCAAAGCAAGGCTTGTTGCAAAAGGGTACACTCAGAAAGGTGGAATCGATTATGAGGAAACCTTTTCGCCAGTAGTTATGTTTAAGTCTATTCAGATACTCTTATCTGTTGTTGCTCATATGAATTATAAGATTTGGAAAATGGATGTCAAGACATCTTTCCTTAACGAAAGTCTTGAAGAAAACATCCATATGAAGCAACCAGAGGCGTTTATTGCAAAGGGTAAAGTGCATCTTGTATGTAAGCTTAATCGGTCTATTTATGGACTGAAGCAAGCGTTTAGGTCTTGGAACATCCGGTTTAATGAAGTAATCCAGTCTTATGGATTTATTCAGTATCCGAATGAGTCTTGTGTATACAAGAAGTGTGATAGAAACGTGGTGGTATTTCTTGTACTATATGTAGATGACAATTTGTTAGTTAGAAACAATATCAAAGTGTTATCAGAAGTAAGGGTATGGTTGTCTTAGCAATTCAATATGAAGGACTTGGGAGAATGTGCACATATTCTCGGGATCAAAGTAATAAGGGATCGCAAGAAAAGAATGTTGTGTTTATCCCAAGCTTCATATATCGATACAATCCTAGCTCGATTTAGCATGCAAGACTCCAAGAAAGGTTTTTTACCTTTTCGGCATGGAGTATCTTTATCTAAAGAGATGTCTCCGAAGACATCAAAAGAGATATAAGAAATGAAGGCAGTTCCTTATGCTTCAGCTGTAGGAAGCCTAATGTATGCTATGTTATGCATGAGATCGGATATCTATTTTGCCGTGGGCATGGTTAGTAGATATCAAAGTAATCCAGGACAGGGACATTAGACTATCGTAAAGCATATATTGAAGTACCTGAGAAGGACTAGAGATTATATGTTGATTTACCAAGCAGATGATTTACTCTCTGTGGGTTACACGGATTCAGACTTCCAATCAGATAGGAACAAATAGTAAGTCAACCTCGAGGTTTTGTGTTTACTTTAGAAGGTGGAGCCATAGCATGGAGGAGTGTTAAGAAGAAATGTGTTTCTGACTCAACCATGGAAGCTGAGTATGTGGCAGCCTCCGAGGCAGCCAAAGAAGCTGTATGGCTCAGGAACTTTTTAATGGACTTAGATGTGATTCCTCGTTTGCCCAAAATTATCACAATTTATTATGATAATAGTGGTGTAGTAGCAAACTCGAAGGAACCATGAGCCCATAAGGCGAGTAAACACATTGAGCGCAAGTACCACCTGATACAAGACATTGTAAAGTGAGCAGAAGTTGTTGTCGCCAAGATTGCATCAACAGATAACCTGGAAGATCCTTTCACTAAGGCCCTTCCGGCGAAAGCTTTTGATCGGCATGTTGAGGGGATGAGAATCAGATGTATGACAGCGTTTATGACAGCATAGTCTTTTAGTATAAGTGGGAGATTGTTAGAATGTATACTAAAAGTCTAGCTTTTTGTAAACATTTATTTTGAAATAAGAATCACATTGGTCAAATATCTACATTTATGCTAAGTGTAGTTGTCCATTTAATTTATATTATAGATAACATGGTGTGAGAAGACACACAGAAGTTCATGTTATCAGTTCCTTATAAATTATAAATAGTAGCTCACAACCAAGATGGAATGGGATAAACCATTGGAGTGGTTGTACTATAATTTGGTATTAGTTTATCTTGACTATAAAATTACACTAGTACACTATGAGTGTATTGAGCAGGACCATTCGAGGTAGTTTCTTTTTATACTGACTACATAAAAGAACAAAACCTCTGTTATTATGAAAGTGCGTACTCTTAATCATGATATAATAACAAGCACGTATACTTAATATTTATTTCTTTAATTTATCAAAGGGTGCGATTTAGTTCGTTAAATCAATAGGCCCAATAAGATGGGAAATGATATTATTTATATAGTGTGTTGTTGATTATAGAATGAAACTATGTCCTAGTAATCTAGGTTAATGATGTTCCCTTGAGGAGCTCATAAGGATTGCCATGTAAATCCTACAAGTGGATTTAGTCAGATATGACAATAAGGTTGAGTGGTACTACTCTTGAAGCTAGATATTAATTAAGTGAGTTGTCAGTAACTCATTTAATTAGTGGGCATTCAATATCTTAAACACAGGGAGACTAATGCACTCATGATAAGAAAGAGCCCATATTGTAATATGGGATTTGTGCGGTAGTGCAATAATAACTCTTTAGTGGTATGAGTTATTATTGATGAACTTGAGTTGGGTGTTCCGAGCGAACACGGGAAGCTCAAGCTCATCGGGAGACAAAAAATAATTCCTCCTTTCGGTCCATATTGTAGCCTCTTATTTATAAAGCTTTATATCCACTTAGAGCCAAGCTTCTTACCCATCTCTTTGTGGCCGGCCAAGCCAAGCTTGGAGCCCAAGCAAGGTTGCCGACCACACATTAAATAAAAGGGTGATTATAAATTTTAAAATCTTTCCTTATGTGGAAGCTATGATTTTAAAAGAGAGTTTTTAAATTTTAAAATCTTTCCTTTTATAGTTTTCTACAAAGGATTAAAAGAAAGGTTTGATATCTTTCCTTATTTGTAGTTAAAAGGAAGATTTTAATTTTTGATAAAACTTTCCTTTTTTGTAACCATCCACATATTTTAAAAGAGAGATTTTAATTTAAAAAATTTTCCTTTTATAACTAACAAGGGATTTAAAAGAGAAATTTTTTATTAAAATTTCTTACCGGAAACATATAAGGAAGTTTTAATTTTGTGTTTAAAACTTTGCTTGTTTGGAGCACTTGAATATGGCCGGCCATGACAAGCTTAAAAGGAAGTTTTAATTTTTTGTTTTAAAACTTTCCTTTTTAATCATTGGCAAGGAATATAAGGAAGTTTTAATTATATTTAAAACTTTCCTTTTTTGCCAAGACCAAAGATTATAAAAGAGAAGGAGGGGGTGCCTCACCCCATAACACATCTTCTATTCCAATTCCTTGGTGGCCGGCCCTATTCTTTCTCTTCTCTCCTTTTGTTTTCTCTCTTGGAGGCCGGCGACATCAATTGTGGGAGATCTCTTGGTAGCCGGTTGCTTGAAGGAGAAGAAGAAGAGAAGGAAGCTCTCTTGTCTAGCATCCCTTGGAGGTTAGTTGGTGGCCGGATCTTGGAAGCAAAGGAAGAAGGTTGGGTGGATTTCCTCTTGGAAGATCGTCGCCCACACGACATCAAAGAGAAGGAGAGGAATACAATAGAAGATCAAGAGGTCTATAAGCTACAAAAGGTATAACTAGTTATTAGTTTCCACATCATAACTAGTTCATCTTTTGTGTAGATCTTGAAAAACCAAACACAAGAGGTTATCGGTTTTAGTTATCATTTTTTTTATCAATTTTATTTTTGATTTCATATTTCGATAATGTGTTTCTATTGAGGTATCTATAGTTAAACCTAGTTTACTGTAAGAAGTTAAATATCTGATTTCTTTGTGAGGCTTTGTCTAGGAAGCGATGGATGATCCCATACCCAAGAAGGCCTAATGTCTTGCCATGTTTAACCTGGAAGCCGATCTTTGAAATAAATATTTTATAACTTTTGTAGTATGGCTTAACTTAGGAAGATCACATTGGTTGAACTTGGAGTAAGAATGTTAAGTTTCGTTCCCAATCCAAGTTTAACTTCTAAAGGGAAATTTGGATTAATAATGTTAAGCATCGTTTGCAATCCAAATTTAACTTTAGTAGAGCACATGGGTAGCTAGGATAGTTCTATGCTTGTACAAATTTTTATACAGGGGAACTAGAACGGTATTCTGAGTAGCAACCAAAACGTTCTTGGTGAAATTCTTCTTCTTTCTACTGAATATTTTTCTTACCAAGTTCATTATTTGTTCTTCATCTGATTTTGAGTTAGACTCATGTTTGGTTTGAGTTTTTGTCTTCACCTCTTTTATCGAGCCAACAAGAAAAGTTATACCCTTCTTGGCCTATTTTGAGTTAGCATATTCATGGAGTTCAAGTTCACAAAATAACTCATCTAATTTTAATTTATACAAATTCCTTAAAACTTTATAGGCACCTACTATAGACTCCCACAGTACATTTTGAGGAAAAGAGATAAGGGTATATCTGATTACTTCCCTATTTTCTAATTAGTGGTCGATTAGATGCAGTCTGTTGAGGATATCCTTGATCCTTGAGTGAAGTTGGCTCACTATTTCTCTATCATGAATTTTAATGTTAACTAAATTATTTAATAACAAGTCACATTTTGTTACCTTAGCAATGCTTGTGCCTTCATGCAGCTTGACCAGCTTGTCCTAAAGTTCCTTTGCGTTCTTGAATGGTCCGACCCAGTTAAGTTCTTCCTTGGTTAGTTCACATTGAAAAGTGTTCAGTGCCTTTGAATCAACTTAAGCTTTTTTCTTCATTTTTGGGTTCCAATTCTTTGGGTCAAGAGGTACTTTTGTATCCTCGTCAGATTAAAAACCACTAGTTGAAGTATGCCTTTAGGTGTACCTCCATTCTCTTCTTCCAGTAAGGAAAATCTTCCCTACTAAAGAGTGGAGGGTAAGTAGTGCTATAATCTTCACTTTCGGCCATGTAAAAAAAACTTGTACACATAAAAAGAAACTAAGAGAAAAAGGATCCAAGACTAGGTCTTGGATTAGTAGTGTGGGAGAGAGTAAAGTAGGAAAAGAATAACTCAATTGGTGTTGTACCAATTTTGAGCACTTTGCAAAAGAAAGCAAAAAAACCTGTCCAAAGAGGTGATTGCACCAATTTGAACTAAATCGAAAAGCTCAAAATTGAACAAAAACAATACGAAAAATAATAAGAGAAATCCCCTGCTCAATTGGTGGTTGCACCAATTCAAAGCGAACATGGCTTTGATAGGATCATTGTATGTGAGAGGGGGGTGAATCACGTGATTTTTTTAAAAAAATCTTTTAGTTTTAAAGAATAAGCGCGCAACGAAAAGAAAATATAAACAAATAAAAACACAACACAAATTATTTTACTTGGTTCGGAGCCTTTGACGACTCCTACTTTAAGACTCAAGTCCTTTGGACTTTTTCGATGGATAATCCACTAAATTTAAATCAAATATAGAGTATGAGAAACATGTAACACCCTACACTTCCTTTAACTAATAATGTAAATGACTTTAAAATAAATGTTACCAAAATAAGGATGAAGAAGTCGAGAGCTCAAGTGTTGGAGTTGATCCGTTTGCAAGTCAGGTGAAGCAGCATTGTAGTATAGCAGCATAACGAAGTTAGAGCAGCTGAATGATCGTGAATAAGTGTAGAAGTGTTGTATTTTAAAGGCTAGCCAAATGCTCCTTTTATAGGCATTTTCGGGCGCCTAGACTACCCCCGAGTACTTGGAATGAGACCTATCCAATCCTGATTCATTGCTGGATAATCCACCTCCGAGCGCCTAGACCACCCCTTAGACACCTGGATCGCTGATGTGGTTACACCTCGGTAAAGATCTATCCACTAACCTCTATCCAACCCCGGGAGCTTGGACTAGCCCCGGATGCCTGGAAACTGACTTACGACAACCAATCTGAGTGTGCCAACTCATCTGGATGAGTGATTGGGTTCGGGCCAATCCAGGCATCTGGACCCACTCGGAGTGCTAAGATCTCTGAGCGCCTGGATCTTACTCGAACACTTGGAAGCCCTTTTTCCAACATTCACTTTCCTACACTACATAGTTAACACAACTAGCATAATATTAAAATAAATATTTTGACAGTCTTGACTCCAAGTTTCAAGATCAACGCCTACTGTTTCCTCAATTGGGAACGCGTTCTCACTATGTCTCTCTCCTCCAATGCTTACCTTACTTACCATTTGATGACTTACTTGACTCTTGACCCACCAGGTCTTTCTGTCTGATGCCTCATCTGGACTTCAGCTAGTTATCAGGTCCCGCAGGCCCAATTGTACTTCTTGTCAGATATCAACCTATCTGTCTAGTCTTCTTGTGTCAATTATCAACCTAACTGGACTTCAGACTATTGGATCATAAAGTTCGCTAGAGGGGGTGGGGGTGAATAGTGATCATCAAAAAAATTATAAATTAAATCGAGTACGCAGCGAAAGAAATAAAGTGAAGCAATGCTAACAAACCAATTTTACTTGGTTCGGAGCTTTTGTCGACTCCTACTCCAAGGCCCGTAGGTGAGAGTGCTTTCGTTGGGCAATTACTAATAATTCATAAAAAGTATTACACAATTTAGAACATGAACTATAAAAAAACCAACAACAAGGAAAATGAAACTGAGTCGCAGGTTGTCGGAGGGGCTTCGCAGCGTCGTAGGAGCATCTTTGGAGCAGTGCGCAAGAGAGCAATCATAGAAGAAGTTGTTTTTAGCTCTTGGTGGAAGAATACTTATATAAGCAGTTCCGGGAGCCTGGATCCCTTCCGGGCGCCTGGATCCCTTCCGGGCGCTTGGACCATGACGTCGGCCAACCAATCAGTGCGCTCCACGCTGGCTACGAGATAAGCTTCGGACAGTTCGAGCGCCTGGACCAGTTCTGAGCGCTCGGACTAGCTCCGGGCACCTGGATCTCTTTCGGGCACCCGTAGCCCCTTTTCCAGCAATCCTTTTTCCTGCAATAAAAGGTTAGTCCGAGGTAAATAAAAATTATACTACCCTGAAAACAAAGTTAGCTCAATATGACAAATAGAGTAGTAATTAGATTTTGTCTCCTCGAGACCAAAATCTAGTCAAGATCTCAACTTAGATTTATGAAATGGATCTAAGTTGGATCGACGCCTACCGTTCCCTAAAATGGGGAATGTGTCCTCACCAAGTCACTCTTCTCCAGTGACTTACCTTAACTTACCATCTTGCCAGACATCTAGTTAGCCCATCAACCTGTCTAGACTTCATGTCAGCTATCCGATCGACCCGTTGACCTAGTTGGACTTCCCTGCAATACTGAGTTAGCACAACAGATAAAATAGTAAAGTAAGACAGTGTTAACAGATTTCAAGATTCGCTGGTCCAGTCAGTCACATATAACCTAGGGTTACCTCCCCTAGGGTTGCCCATCTTCACTCACTAGGACTTCTATTGCCTGGTTTCACTTACCAGGACTTCCACCACCTAGCTTCACTTACTAGGGTCCAACTTCACTCACTAGGACTTCCACTACCTAGCTTCACTCACTAGGGCCCAACTTCACTCACCAGGACTTCCACCACCTAACTTCACTCACTAGTGCCTAGCTTCACTCACCAAGACTTCCACCACCTAGCTTCACTCACTAGGGCCTGACTTTACTCACCAGGACTTCCACTACCTAGCTTCACTCACTAGGGCCCAGCTTCACTCACCGGGACTTCCACTTTGCCTAACCTCCAATTAGGACTAGTCACTCAGTAGACTTCTCACCTGCCTATCCTTTGGTTAGGACTTATTTTTGCTAGTCATCTAGTCCTGACTAGACTTCTCTCTTCCAAACATCAAGTCCTGTTTGGATCAATCCTTGGTAAAATTGACCAAACTTAGGTATATTATCAAACATCGAAACCCTAGAGGTCGATTGCACCAACAGTCATGTCTTAAAATCAACACTTTTAGTAAATAGGTATAGAATTAGTAAACCTTAATCATCTTAATCATACATCAAAATCTGAGTTTGATTATTAGCGCTAACTGCACTAACATAATTTCTCTTACTACTATTTTTAGCAAGGACACAATATTAGATAACAATTAATTAACACAAAAAATATTAACATAAAAAAGTAAGAAGGCTAATGATTTTTACTTTGTTATAATTTAGGTGGTTGTCAATCCAAGGCAGCTGAAAAGCTCTACTAAAATGTTCTTTCATGAAGGCGGAATAACCTCTTACAGACTTTGAAAGTTCAATAACAACTCAAAACATGAATACAATGATTGTTATTAAAATCCTATCTCTAGGGTGCTATTTATAGCATTCTGGAAAAAGTTACTGTTTGTTGAGGTAGCTTGGAGGCACCTCTAATATCACCCATGGTGCCTTAATATATAAAGTTTTATCCACGCAGACAATGGTTTTTCAACTATTTACCGCATTGGTGGTCAATGTGATTAGAGGTGCTTCGGCTACTATTCATCTGAGGCACCTCCAATTAATTGAGGCGTATCAGGTACTGTTCATCTAAGGTACCTCCAGTCTCATTAAAGGTACCTTGAGCACTGTTCATTTGCGAATGGTTAACTTTTATTGTTAACCATTCTTTGCTAGCTCGCTTGGGTGATGCTCCAGTCGTCCGGAGTTGAGCTCACCTGAACCCAACTCTGACCTTCTTCTCGAGTAGGCTTCCTCCTTGGCTTCTCATCTCTTGGATGCATCATGTGCATCCTTCTCATCCACCGATGTACTCTTCCAAAGCTCCTCATTTTAGGTAGATAAACAACAATGATCTTGGATTGGATCAGCTTGAATGGAGGTACCCTAGGTAATTAGAGGCACCCTAATGCAATATAAAAGAAGTGCTCGACCTCAGCATTTGATGTCAACTTTTAATAAGCCTTCTAACTCTTTCTGCTGCACTATTTCATTGCTACCACTCTTCTGCAACCCTACTGCATCTAACTATTGTAGTTAGAATGACACCAACGTCAAGTTACAATCTTCACACTTTACAAGTGTAGGTAATGGTTTAAAATTTATTTTCATTATATAGAGTGTATGCTGTTACACTCACTTCTTTCGTGTATTCGACCTCTCCGCCTGAAGGTTTTTCGAGGGAGATTTTAGTTGATTACCCAATTAAAATAGTATAAGGGATCATGAGTCTTGAAGTAGTAGTTATGGAGCTATGAACTAAGTAAAAAATAACTTTTTACCAAACCGAGTAGATAAGTTTTCAAAATACCCAAATCACGTATTATAGTTTCAAAATTACCAAATCATGTACCCATTTCCCATTTTACCCTCATTCTCAAATCACTTCGATTGAAAAAATAAATCAGTTGAATCAATTTCATTCTGTTTGAAAAATTCATCAGCCGATTTCGACTAAAATCGGCTGATAGACCTAGAGACCTCAGAATAATATGAAATCAATTCCTATATGTTTGCCTAGTTCTTTTGATTATAAAAATGCTATCAAACATCAATTTGACCTAATATATTGAGAGCAGTGATTTTTTAAACATAAATGAGTTTTTTAGATTTATTCATCTTCAAAAAATTACTGCTCTCAATATATTATGTCAAATTGATATTTGATAGTATTTTACAATTAGGAGAACTAGACGAACACATAGAAACTGGTTTCATGTCATTATAAGGTCTCTAGGTCTAGAGACATTGAAATGATATGAAATCAATTTCTATGTGTTCATCTAGTTCTCCTTATTATAAAAATACTATCAAATATCAATTTGACACAATATATTGAGAGCAGTGATTTTTTTGGAAACTATGGCCGAATGAACCTAAATAAAATCAATGTAGGTTCATTCGACCAAAATTGGTTGATGGACCTATAGAGCTCAGAATGAAGTGAAACCAGATCCTATGAGTTCTTTTAGTTCTTATGATTATATCAATTCTCTCAAACATCAATTTGACCCAATATATTAAGAGAAGTGGTTTTTTGAACATGAATTAATCTTTTAGATACATTCAGATTTTAAAAAAACACTGCTCTTAATATATTTGGTCAAATTGATATTTGATAGTATTTTTATAATCAGGAGAATTAGATGAACATATAGGAACTGGTTTCATATCATTTTGAGGTCCTATGTCCATCAACCGGTTTCGGCCAAAATTGACTGATGGACATAGAGAACTTGAAATGACATGAAACTAGTTCCTATGTATTTGTCTAGTTCTCCCAATTGTAAAAATGCTATCAAATATCAATTTGATCAAATATATTGAGAGCAGTAATTTTTCAAACATGAATTAATTTTTCAAACATATTCCTATTTAAAAAATTACTGCTCTCAATATATTGGGTCAACTTAATGTTTGATAGCATGTTTACAATTAGGAGAACTAGACGAATACATATGAACTAATTTTATGTCATTTCAAGGTCTCTAGCTTCATCAGCTGATTTTGGCTGAAACTAGCTGATGAATTTTTTCAAACACGCACAAAAAAATCAATTCAACTAGAAAATTTTTCTAGTTGAATTGATTTGAGATGAGGGTAAAACGAGAAATGGATACATGATTTGGTAATTTTGAAACTATGATACATGATTTAGGTATTTTGAAAATTTATATACTAGGTTTGGTAAAAAGATAAAATAAAAATAAACATGTTTTTTATTTTCCGTTGCGTACTTGGTTTTGCGAAAAGATTTTAAAAGTAAAAAATAAAAGGTTTAAAAATGAGATTCACTTCCCTCTCTCATTCGTTTTGATCCTACAAAAGGATGTAAAAGTACTCAGAGATCTCAAAGAAGAAGGTAGGGATAGACAAGTGAAGCCCGCTTGACATTTGATCATCGGAAAAAGGTTACAAAACCAATATCCAAATAAACTGGACAATCAAGCGAGTTCGGGATTACAATGTGATGGTTGGTCAATATTTCAAATTGCAAGCACAGTTGGTCTAGGTCACCCTTATTAAAGTCTGACTCAACCAACTCATATCATAAGGTGGACGGGCCTTACGAGATTATGATCAGATGTCAAATTTAGGAAAAGAAACACAGATGGGGAAAATAAAGAGAGGAAGGAGACTAGTTACATTAGGGAACTTTGGGCAAAATAGAAGATTGCCAAGGAATGAAGACAGGGAACCGTGGGCCAAAGTAGAAGGTTGCCAGGGAACCAAGATGAAAGAAATGACAAATACATAAGCATTCCACCGTCCCTTGCCCTATTATAGTTAGGGCTTAGGATTTTCAACTATTAGATCTTATAGATGAAAAGACGGGCTAAGGCTCTAGGCCATCAAATCACGCACCCAAATCCATGAGATCTCGATAGTCACCTTGAGTTGACCTCCTAACATGGCCTCGATACGCATCAACCTCGGATCGAGCAACATTAATGACCAGATGGGATGAGATAATCATGACTATGATACATGATCTCATGTGTTGTGGGTTTTAGTGGTGCCTAACACACAGATTCCCAAGACATTCAACGGTATGGTGGTAAAGTAGCATGCCCACATCATCCTAGAACCCGAGCCAGTAATTGAGCCAAGTTACACCAGCCTAGTTAGCCAGACTTAGACCTCCATTGACTAGATTCGAGGGGAAGGCATATGATATGACGGATATAAGAGCCTACACGTGACAAGGCAAGGTCAAGAGTCGAGTCAAGTCGTTGGGTCAAAAGTTAAGTCAGGTCTAAGTCGAAAAGATTGGATTGGATTATGACACAGATCATATCAGATCCAGAACTTGGTCAACACCCAACTCCCATAGATCAGTCATCTAACTCCTCCTATTTGGTTAATAGACCTCTTCGACTTGGTTCAAAAGACTCCTTCAACTCGGTCGCCCTTGGTTGGAACCTACATCTTACATGGCTTATTGTACCATTTTTCCTAAAGAAAATGGGTAATGTAACTGTTTCTACTGGAAGACATGGACAAACGTGTGGATAACATAATTGCACAACTATAGCCCTATATAAAGCCCCCCACTCTTGTGGGGGCAGGTACGCGCATACAATCATCTAGACTCTTCTAGATTAAATATTATTTTATTATACTCTTTACTAACTTGATTAAAATTATTTAAATTAAATTAAATTTTAATCAAGTTGGTAAAAAATTATTTTAATAAGATATTATATATAAGACTATATATATATATATATATATATATATATATATATATAGTCTTAATACCATATTTACCTTATGTTGCTCATCTTGTGTGCACCATGTGTATATATATACAAGAATGTTATGTTGGTGTGGGAAGCATCTGACGATTGAACCTAAGTTTTGATTATAGCAAAGGGTTCAAAGTTAAGGTTATTTGTAATCTAATGTGTTTGAATGAGCTTACAGGAAAGTCCTAAGTGTACTTAGGCAAAAATCCTAGCTGCGGTTAGGCAGGTGGAAAACCCTAGGGGGAGTAACCCTAGGTCCTAGGAGGTGGTAACCCTAGGTGGGAAATCTTGGCGGATCGAGTGCTTGGGCAAAAGTCCAGCCGTCGTTGGCCGATCAAGCTCGAAAATTTAGAATATATATACATATGTGTATAAACTCGACCAACCATCGTTGGTCGATCGAGCCCAAAAATAAGTTAAAGATATATGTATCTAAACTCAACCAAACATTAAATACTGGTCGAGTATTAAGTTCGGATGAAACTAAACATAGAAGCAAACTTGACCGGTCATCAAAAGTCGGTCGAGTGATAAGTTCGAGCGAAATTAAACAAAGAAGTGAGCTTGCTCGGTCGAAAAAAGTCGAGCAAAAATTGTTATCAAGGAAGATTAATAAATGATAACCCTAAAGGCAAGGAAACAAATCCGAGTGAATGATAAAACTTAAATAAATGCTAATACCAATTAAAAATAGTAACTTTACCCTTCGATAATACAATTAAATCAGCTAAAGTCAGCCTAAAATCATGCAAATTTTTGAGTACCCATCAAATGAAGACAAAAATAAATGGTGCTAACAGTTAAAACATCATAAGAAATAAGGAAGAAGTTAACAATTGTTCTTCATTACAGAAACATCTTGAAAATTAGATCTAGAATTAGAACAGTTTGGGGAACAAATTGGGGGGTACGTTATCAAGCAGTTGCTTACGGTCTAGGAAGTTAACTAGAGGGTCAGAAACTATATGTCCTTTGTTTTTTAGTTGCTTTACATCCACCTCAGCCTCGTGAGTGAAAGCTTTAGCAATTGAAGCAACAATGGGAGCATTGAATTCAAGATATTCTAACAATATTCTTTTTTTCTTCTCAAATCTGTCATCCTTACCTGCCTTATAATCTGCTAGAGTATCTTGAGAGCCTTTTAATTCAAACTCTCTGGAAGAAATCTCTGTCTTAGCTACGGTTAGGGATGAGTGTAGAGAGTCTAGCTCAGAGATTTTAGATTCCAAATCAGAATCTTTAGCACCCAATTCTAAAACATGAGCATCCTTCAATACTTGTAGTTGAGAGGACAATTGAGCATTCTCGGCAGTATACTTATCCACTTTGGATGTTAGCTCAGCAAGAAGGTTAGCCTCTGATTTAGCTTGGGACTCAAAATTCTCTACATAGGCTTTCCATTTACTCAAATTTTTAAGTTCTTCCTCAAGAAGTTTGCGGGTTTCTTGTAATTGGCTGGATAACTCCGCTAATTCTTTAGATGCGTGAGAAGAAGATGCTCCAAGGGTTTTCTGCTTGAGTGTGTTGTTTTCTTAAGATAAATCATATAATTGGTGGGCCACACTCATATTAATAATCCACCATTGTAGAAAGGAAAGTTGTTGTTAGAGTGCATTAATGGAAAAAATAAAGGGATGAAGGGCATGTTACCTTAGTTTCCTCGAAAGAAAACCTATCAGTTAGATCAGCAGAGGTGAACTTTTCGTGTTCTTTACATGCCTCTACCCAAACTATAGCTAAAGAACCTCCCAATAATATTGGGAGAGTAGAAGAAGATGCTGAAGAAAATGATAAGGAACTGTGAAGAGAAGGAGGAGAGAAAAGAAGAATAGGGGGGGCCTGAGTTTCTTGGTTAGGTAAAGGAAGTGGTTCTGGAAAGGCCATTGATCTTGTCTGAGAAGCTGGACAAGACGGAGATCCGGGAGAAAGAAACCCACCGCTGATGAAGAATAATGCCTGGAGAACGCCAATCCGAGAAACCCAAAGCGGATCCAAGAAGATGAAGCCCCCAACTATCCTCTTGAGGCAAGATACCAATGGCGATGAGGAGATCCAATCAAAGAACACCGGCTTCGGAACTCCCAAGGCTCCCTGCGCACAAGAGACCAACCGACACTACCGTCAGTGACCTAAGACCGGGATGGGAATCCCTGGCTAGGCCCTCCGACGCTCAAGTCAGTAATCTCTCTTGGTGTAGAAGAAGAAGAAGAAGAAGAAGGAAGAAGATGAACAATAGTTGAAAAATTAGGGTTAGGAATGTGCGCAATGATGTGAACTTACCCCGCCAACGGAGAGGATTCCCCCTTTTATACCACTTCATATAACCTCCGTAGTCATGAAGTGGACCCCGATTTATTAGAGTTTGTTATGAGATGACGTCAGCTATGTACTTGTGGTGAATGACTTTTTAAGGAATCTTCTTCGTACCCCAAATGTACCTTCTTTGTCATCTAGCACCTGCAAAATGGTCTGAAAACACATTTCCCGCCAAAACACTGGTTATGCAATCGTATACCACAAACATATTTAGGAAACTACTTTATTTGTAATATCACTTCTCCTCTATCTTACCAACTCTTTTTCACAGTGTTCTTATCCTTTCTATTCACCCCTCTTGTTTTTGCTATATCAAAGATAGCTTGATGTACTAATATTTCTTGTCTCAATCGGGACTGGGCCCAGTTAGGTTTGATCAATTATTATTACCCCTTACGAGGTTCCTGAGGAAGTGCTCGTCCGAGCTCCTTTATTTATTATTTTAACTAGCATTGGGCTATATTTTATCAAATATCTTTTCAAGATATTAGTCATCCCGGCCGATATTAGTCTACCCCCTTTGGGGTATATGTCAATCGATATGGGTCTTCCTCCTTGGAGGTGTATTTCGGTCGATATAGACCTACCTCCTTTTGAGGTATATCCCGGTCGATATTAGCCTACCCCCTTCGGGGCATATGCCAATCAATATGGGTCTTCCTCCTTGGAGGCGCATTTCGGTCGATATAGACCTACCTCCTTTTGAGGTATATCCCGACCGATATTAGCCTATCTCCTTTGAGGTATATGCCAATTTACATGAGTCTTCCTCCTTGGAGACATATCTTGGTCGATATTGTCCTACCTCCTCTTGAGGTATATCCTGGCCGATATTAGCCTACCCCCTTTGGGGCATATGCCAATCAATATGGGTCTTCCTTCTTGGAGGCGTATTTCGGTCGATATAGACCTACCTCCTTTTGAAGTATATCTCGGCCGATATTAGCCTACCTCCTTTGAGGTATATGCCAATTGACATGGGTCTTCCTCCTTGGAGGCATATCTCGGTCGATATTGACCTACCTCCTTTTGAGGTATATACCGTCCGATATTAGCCTACCTTCTTGAGAGCATGTTTCAATTGATACTAGTCTACTCATTCGGCAGTATATCCCGGCCGATATTAACTTACCCCCTTTTGGGCATATGCCAATTGATATGGGTCTGCCTCCTTGGAGGCATATCCCGGCCGATATTATCCTACCTCCTTAGAGGTATATCTCGGTCGATATTGGCCTACCTCCTGTGAGGTATATCCCAGCTGATATTAACCTATCTTCTCCGTTTGGTTATCTCCTTTCCCTTCCTTATCCGGGGCCCATGAAACCTAACCCATATCACTAGCCTTCCCTTCAAGTCTAGTCGAAGGAGGTGTAGACGACTGACTAGACACAAGTCTGATTTTGTGTCTTTCATACCCGTGACTCTGCCACAGATATTGAAGTGACCTCACAAATTTTGTGTACAACTATTTGGTGAACTTGAGTATAGTGATCCCGTGAACCTCAGTACAGTGATTCCTTGAGTCCTTTGATCCTTTAAATAGGGTTACAACCTTCTCTTCGTTCACCACCCATCTTAGTTATTTTCCTTCCTTGCTAACTTTCACTGCTAAGAGTATGACCTTGGATCCCCCTCCTTGGCGGCGACTTTTGTTGGACAAGGCGAGATCTATATATGAGTTTATTCAAGTTTTTGCTTCGGCTAACTCTAGGGTTCGAGGAACTGTCTCAAGAGATGAAGTTTCTCAAAGTCTAGAATTTTCATCCAAAGGTGCCAATGGTCTGAAGGCTCAAGAAACTTCAAAGAGGTTTTCGTTACTCATGGAGGGCCCACTAAATAGCCCATGGATGTCGCGAGAAGGGCACAACACATATTACCGACGGGCTAAGCTGGGTGGCTCTAGTTGCAGAACTCCAGGACTTGGGGAGAGGCTCTCTCAATTACTTTTCCATCATGGTCTGAATAGATCCATCCCCTTCCCCTTTCCCTTGAATCTTTCTGCTTCATATTTCTCTTCGTCCCGGGCAGAATATTGCCATTTATGCGCCTTGACAAGCTCGGACGAGCTTTCTCTGCGCTAGATAAAACGTTTCCACCTCTGCTCCATGGTAAATTTGACTCCAGTGGGACTAAAATTTTCTAAGCGTCTCAAGGACCTATGTTTGTAATTTTTGTTATCTGTTTAAGGTTTAATGTTCTGAGGGGAAATGTAATGTTATGTACTTGACCAGATTCTAAGTGTAAAAATAACCTTTTGTATTGAATTAAGTGATTCTATTGAATCCTTCTGATTTATAAGAATAAATGTGATGTTGTGCTTATTACCCCTTCGTATATCCTATGTGTCATTTATCATGGCCGAGGCTATCTTGACTGTTGGAATACTTCTATATTGCAGCTAATGTTATACCAACCAATATTAGCTTATCTATCATAAACAAAACTGTCTTAGTCAATGTTATATTTATCTATTGTAACTGACATTATACCGACCAATATTGTCTCGTTGATCATAAACGATGTTATTTAAATTGATATTATACTCGTCTAGCATAACCAAAGTTATGTTGGCCAATATAAAATTATTTTGATCAATGCTAATCTGCATTTTATAAGGATATTAATTTAAAATCTGTTATCCGCCTAAATCGCTATCCTTAAATGTTTTTGTCCTTAGCCTGGGCTTAGTCAAAATTCAGTCCTTCTCACTTTATTATGTCTAGTTAACTACGTCTTCTCTCGAAACTTCCTGGTTGGTGATTGGCTCTTCTTCAGGTAAGAGAATGTTGGAAGTGTACGACGAGGTGTTACCAACCCCAGCGTGATCCGATCTGTCGCATCCAGTATAAATGTTTCTTTATGACACATACTTTCTCTTGCCGCCACGTCACATAAGCCTTTGCCTTTTTCCTGTGATCCTCAGCGTCTGCTGAGATAAAAGCGTTTTGATCTGACGACGGTTGTGTGTTTTTCAAACCCTAAACCCTTTGTCTTCCTTTCCACTTTGTCCCTTCTTCTCTTTTCCTTAGCGTTCTTTTCCCGCTGCAGTTTTTGACCAAACCCCGCGCTCACCGTTTCTCGGCGATCTTCTTTCTTGTTTTCAGTAAGTAATCTGTTGTTTTGCTAGCCTCTACTCTTGTCCATGGCTGAGGAAGCAATTGCTCCTTGGTATGTCTACATGTCTTCTTCTTTTGATAAAAATGCTAGGCTAACCATCCGTCGTCAGTATGAAATTCCCCGGGAGTATGACATCATAATCCCAAAATCGGATGATCATCCTCATCGTCCTCCTGCTAATTGCGTGACTTTTTTCAAGGATCAGTTGATAGGAGGTTTAAGGTTTCCCATTCCTCCTTTCTTGATCGAAATAAGCCAGTATTTTGATATTCCTTTGCAACAATTTACCCCCAATGCATTTCGTTATCTATGTGGTACTTACATGCTGTTTCGTTTGCTAGATATTCCTCCTACTCCTCAAAATTTCTTCATGTTCTCTTATCCCAAGTGCTCGGAACCTGGTGTTTTCTTGTTTCAGTCACGGACTAAAATGGTTCTTTTTGAAGATATGCCCTCATCTCTCAAAGCTTGGAAATCCCATTTTTTCTTCATAAAGTTTCCCGGACTCATTCCTTGGTCTTATGCTTGGAAATCTTCCTTACCCTCTTTGCCCGATATCAGAGAGTTCCATCTCCATCCCTCTTTTCCTATTTATTGTGAAAAGTTGTTAAATCGTCGACTTTCTATTCCCAAGTGGCTGAGAGTCGATCTTCTATACCTGTTTGGCTTAAGCCCCGTCAAACCTGATACTCAAGTCCCCTTAGGTAACACCTTGTTTCTTTCTTCTTGCTTTTAACTAACTAAACTATTTTTCTTTTCTATGTAGTGGAGAGCTTTTATGACACTTTGATTGATGAAGAACTACGTCTGGAAGAGGACGCAATTCGTGCCAAAGAAGCCGAACTTCTAGCTGCTATTATTCCTCCCCCTTCAATTGAAGAGCCGACTCCTTTAGCTGAGGTACCCAACTCTTTGGGGGTTCTTGAAGCTCTTAAGGCTCCTGAAGGTCTTTCTGTAGAAATCCTTGCTATTTCTTTACCCGCTGTTACTTCACCAGTGGATGTTGCTGCTTCCTCATCTGCCCCTCTTCCCATCATTGAACTCACGTCTTCTGGTAGCCCAAATAAATCAATAGCTGAACTTGCTACCGGCAAACGCCCGGGGCGCAAACTTACCAAGGTTCCTCCGTCCAAAAGGAGGCTTATCCTTCCGGCTAATGAACAGGTTTAATAAGGTTTTGTTCCTGCTGACCTTCCTTCTTATGAACCTACGTTCGCCGAACTCTACCCTTCTCTTAGTTTTCCTGCCTCACCTTTCTCTAATGCCAGTGCTTCTGGCGATGTCTCTTTCACCTTTCCCCTATCTATTCCAACTTCTGGATCTTTACCCTCCTCACCTTCTTCTTATTTAGTCTTTGCTCCTCCCTCTATCCCTACTTCCTCCTTCTCTGCTAGTTCTTCTACTATTCCTGTCCTCCCCATATTGCTAGGAAGTTCCTTCGCCAGCGATTGGGATAAAGTTCGTCCCATTTTTGAAGAACTCAATACTCCTGAAGCAATTGATCGTTTCTCCCATAAGGAGAATCAGGTATGTTTACTAACGTCTACTCTCTATTTCTTAGCGGTTATCTCATAACCTTTTATTATATTTCTAGCGATGGATAGAAAACATGGGCTTATCTCGACTGATGCACAACTTATACAACGAGAACAAGAAACTAAGATCTGAGAATGATAAGCTGAGACAACAAGTTACTGAGTTATCTTCTGCCGCATTTTCCGCTGCTACCAAGAAACAACTTGAAGCTCAGATTGAAAGTCTTCAAACACAATTTAAATTGGCTACAGATCTTAACCAAGAATTATCTTCCAAAATTGGCGAACTAAAGGCTGATTATGAAGCAGAGTTGGCTGGAAAACTCAAAGTCCTGCAGCTGAAGGAAGATGAAATAACTTCCTTGAACACCTCTCTTAATTAAGTTAAAACCGAGGTTTCTGTCAAAGAGAACGAACTAAAGACTTCTCAAACGGCTCTGGTGGTTTACAAGGCTAACAAAGATACTCGTTACAAGGAACGGGCCACCGCTATGATTGAATCTCTTGAATTCAATAGGCCGATTGTGAAGTCCATCTTATCAGCTTTTACTGCGGGAGCTAAAGGGGCGATTCAACAATTACGAGAGGAAAGCTACTTATCTCGTGATCCTCCTCCTGATTTCCTAAATCGTCGCAAACTCATTGAGGACAAGCCTCCTGATCTATACCCTCAGCTGACCTTAGTATGACTTAAATTCAAATCCTTGTAAAAAGGGGACCAAAACTTTGTGATGACAATCTAACAAACTCATGTGAAGTTGATTATCCCTTTTTCATTGTTAGTTTTACTCTTCCTTATGACAATCATCTGTCTTGTTTAAATATATTAAATGTGGCTTGGCTGGTCATCATAAAACCTCACCCGATAGATTATTATGTTTAGACTGTTTCATCATGACCGGATGGTATATATCAATGCTGACAAATACCGTCCGATACTTTATAGATCAATTATGTTTCGTCCGATCTGGCACAGTTTTATTGTGACGTTCCCAATATCGGTCGATTCGTTTTACTTGATTGATTTACGCTCATATCTTCGTATGTCATCTTATATATAAGTCTTATATGGTTTTATCATAGTGTATGTTACTTAACTTATTGTGATAAGCTTTTGGTAGACATATTTGGGTGGTCTTTGTCTCGACCGATCTATTAGAACCGCCCGATTCATATCTATGGACCTCGTCCGGTAGCCTCTAACCAAGTCCTGTCTGTTAACTAATACCTTGCGTTCAACTTTTACCTTATTTTATTACACCAATAACCTAAACTTATAATCACTAGACTAATTTTTCTTTATATCCATCAAGCTTTCTTAAGAATTGTTTCTAGGGAAAATTTACGCATTTTTCGAGGAAGATTACTTAACTTTACCTCTCTCTATTGATTTTATCCTTTAATATTAGCACCCTTTTATGGTGATTGGAATCCTGAGTACTTTTTCTTTTCTTGTTTTCTTCTGTTATCTCTGTTTGGGGGTTTTAGCACAGGGCCGAAAGAAAAACAAGGGTTTTATGAAGTTTTCTTCCGCTTTCCCCCATCTCTCTTCATCTTCCTTGATTCCTCTTCCTTCTACTGTCTCTCTATGGTAACTTCCCCTCCTGCATGGTTTCTCTCGTGCGCTTCCGACCTTATAGATACAGAAGAAGTGGATTTAAAGGCGACCTATGGTTTTCCTTTTTATATAGCTCGTCCCGCTCCTCAAGATAGTCCACATCTTCCTCCTTTAGGGTGTATATCTATCTTTCGAGATCAAGTCCTACAAGGTTTTCGATTTCCTCTCCACTCTTTTTTCTATGATGTTAGTCTCTATTTTAATATTCCCCTCAATCAGTTTGTTCCTCAATCCTTTTCTATCCTTATGGGTTTTATCGGGTATCTAAACTGTTAGATTTTCCCTTGTCTCCTCATCTTTTTCATCACTTCTTTGTTCCTCGTCGAGTAGATGTTGGTGTTTTCAAATTCCAATGTCGTCCCAAGGCCATTTTGTTCAACCGAATTCCTCCTCAGGGGGAATGGTATCACAAATTTTTCTATATGCGTCTCCCTTCTCCTCCTCCATTTCCCATTCAATGGATATATGACCTACCTCCGCTTCCTAGTACCCATAATCTTCTTAACGTTCCCTTTGTTGCTTTTGCCTTACCTAAACTGAGAGGAGAAAAATTCATCTTGCCGCATCTAATTGTGGAGGGTTTGATGTTTCCTTTCGGGATAAGCAATATTGACACCCCTTTGGATGGATCTTTTGGTATGTATAAACATTTCATTCCATATTTACTGATTAGTATATCTCTTTTATAATGATGTTTAATTCCTGTGTTTCAGCTGATGTTCTTCTTCTAGCCTTTATGTACAAGAATCCTGCTATGACTAAGTCATTTGTCAATAATCTTAGAGAAGAATAGTTGCGAGCTCGCCGGGCTAATCCTAATTCCTCCACCCTGGGTTTACTATCTGAAGAAGAACAATGAGCAGAGGCTGTCGCGGCCATGGAAGAGGAAGAAGAAGAGCCTTTCATTGCCTTAGTCAAAAAGCCAAAGCTTACTGAGGATGCCCCCTTTAGCGATTTCTTTGGTACTTTTGTGCAAGCTCCTCTTGTCCCGACACCCATTTCTCTTGAGAGAGGTAAGGCACCAATAACTCCTACCCACATTATCTCTAATCCCTCTCTTAGGATGATGAGACCTGGTCTACTCATCCCCTCTTCTTGTGCTATTATTTCAGCTCCTTCTGCTTCTGAGATGACCATTATCCCTTCTGTATCTTCTGCACCTCTTGCATTGGCCTTGCCTCCTTTGGCTTCTAGGCCCCGGGCAAAACGGACACCTTGCCGGAGATCTTCTCCAAGTGTCAGTACCTCAGCTATTAGTGTTTCCATAACTGAATCAGTCTCTCCTGCATTGCCACCCTCTATTCCATCTAGTTCTTCCTCTGCTTCTCTTGTTTCTACTATTTCTTTTCCTTCCATTGCATCTTCTTCTTCTCTACCTCCTTCTTCCTCCATTCCCCAACCTTTATTTAAACAGGCTATGGGTCTTCCCTCTCAATTGGGGCAATCCTCTGATCCACCTAACTATGGTTCTTTACAACTACAAGGCCTATTGGCCGAATCTTGGCTACAAGGCCAAGAACAACTAAGAGGCCTTAGTCTTCCACATCGAGCCGACCGTCATAGTCGTCAGGTAGTAGCTGTAAGTATTTCTGGTTATATGTTATCAACTTCGTATTTTATCTTTAACTATATCATCATTTTTTTTTGTTTAGTTCCTTGCCTCAAGTCTGTATATCGACCAGCTACTTATGGCTAAGGACCAGGAGAACAATAAGTTAAAAACTCAACTAGAGACATTGAAGGCTACTTTACCTTCTCCTAATAACGACCTGGCTAAGTTGCAAGAGAAAGTGACTTTGCAAGATCAACAATTAGGGGCATTGAGACAGGAATTAGAGGAGTCACAACAATTACTGAAAGACAAAGAGCTTGCAAGGAGAACTCTGGAATTACAGGTGGATCGACTACATTCTGGTCTTCGACTGGAGATTGCTTTAAAGGAGAAAGCTCTCTTAGATGCTTCTCATAAAAGTCTTATTTTAGAGAAAGTAGAGAAGCTTCATAATGCTTGTCTATCTGACCAAGCTCAACACCTAGCCTCTCATGATTTCACTATCCTACAGGAACAAGAGCAAAGGAAAGCTCAAGATGTTGAGTTGTCACTGCTCCAGAAGGAATTGGAACAACTTAAATCAGAAAAGGATGCTTTAAAAGATCAAAACACAAAACTGCAAACTGATTTTCAAAGCTATAAGGAGCAAGAGAAGAGTCGATGGGAAGAGTGGCGTCTGGCTTATTTAAAGTCTTCGGCGTTTGCCCAAGAATTTGTCCGTAAGATAGTGGGTGCTTTAAATCATTCTGTATCGGGAGTTCTTCGATAGTTAAAAGAGGGTGGTTATCTACCCAAGGAACCTCCTCCTTCTTTCATAAGTCGTCGCAGGCTTAACGAGGAACTACCCGCAGATTTAAAAGGTCCTTTTAATTAATCATGTCTATGTATCTAAAAAGATTGTCCATAAAAGACTTGTAATGGAAAAACTGATAATGAAAAGAAGTGTAACCAAAACTTGGTAATTAAGTGATTGCGATGTATAGGAAATTTTTGATACTTACCTGTTTCTCTATTGTGCTGGTTTGAGAATGCCTCTTTTGAAATGCTTCCGAGCATTAAGTATAAATTTTATTCGAGAATTCCTTGCTCATCTCTTGAAGTTAAACCTCGTCTTGATGAATCCTTCTGCAGATAATATCTAGTATGCTCCATATTTCCAAAAGAATGAATAATCCCGAGTGATTTTAGATAGGGAACTGTATAAAACTCCTGAATTCCGAGCTGAGTATAATACTCCGGGCGAGTTTTAAATAAAGATTTCCATATGAATGGACCTTCAGATAGAAAATGTGCCATATGCATAGAATTCCCCTTGAACCCTGGCTTCTGATCCAGTGTAAAATGTCAACCGATTTTGTGAATAAATCCATATAACATTGTATTTACCATGCCAATACAATCCCGGTTGATTAGGCTTTGAAGTCTCCGGTTCCTCCCATGAAGACCCATCCGAGTTACTTCAAGAGATTTCTCGATCGACTATGTTCTGTGATGGTTTAAAGTCTCCGGTTCCTCCCATGAAGACCCGTCCAAGTTACTTCATGAGATTTCTCAATCGACTATGTTCTGTGATGGTTTAAAGTCTCCGGTTCCTCCCATGAAGACCCGTCCGAGTTACTTCATGAGATTTCTCGATCGATTATGTTCTGTGATGGTTTAAAGTCTCCGGTTCCTCCCATGAAAACCCGTCCGAGTTACTTCATGAGATTTCTCGATCGACTATGTTCTGTGATGGTTTAAAGTCTCCGGTTCCTCCCATGAAGACCCGTCTGAGTTACTTCATGAGATTTCTCGATCGACTATGTTCTGTGATGGTTTAAAATCTCCGGTTCCTCCCATGAAGACCCGTCCGAGTTACTTAATGAGATTTCTCGATCGACTATGTTCTGTGATGGTTTAAAGTCTCCGGTTCCTCCCATGAAGACCCGTCCGAGTTACTTCATGAGATTTCTCGATCGACTATGTTCTGTGATGGTTTAAAGTCTCCGGTTCCTCTCATGAAGACTCGTCCGAGTTACTTCATGAGATTTCTCGATCGACTATATTCTGTGATGGTTTAAAGTCTCCGGTTCCTCCCATGAAGACCCGTCCGAGTTACTTCATGAGATTTCCCGATCGACTATGTTCTGTGATGGTTTAAAGTCTCCGGTTCCTCCCATGAAGACCCGTTCGAGTTACTTCATGAGATTTCTCAATCGACTATGTTCTGTGATGGTTTAAAGTCTCCGATTCCTCCCATGAAGACCTGTCCGAGTTACTTCATGAGATTTCCCGATTGACTATGTTCTGTGATGGTTTAAAGTCTTCGGTTCCTCCCATGAAGACCCGTCTGAGTTACTTCATGAGATTTCCCGATCGACTATATTATTATACCAATTTATGATGTTTGTACTGACCTTTTTCTGGATTTTTCTTAGGGGAGCTGAATAGATCTTTAAGATTTCCCACTGTTGATTGCTCGAAAAGAGATTATAAAAGTTCTGCCAATACTTATCAATCTGTATGCATCACATTTATTTTTGTGGCGATATTTGCCTTGTATTGCATTATTGAAAGAAATGTAGTACATGAACTGTAAGGATACTTGTCTTCTTTTCATCGGGAACTTACTTCAGATAATTATGATTTGCTCCTTCTGACATATTCTTAAGTAGCATGGTCTTGTTAAGTCCGGTAAGGTTGTAAATGATTGGCACTCCAGGGACGTTCCAGAATTCTTCCTTCAGTATCTTAGAGATAATATGAGCCTGATGCGAGCTTTTCCACCACTTTGTAGGGTCCTCCCTATTGTGGTGCCAACTTACTGACATCCCCGACAGGTTTGATACGCTTCCATACTAAATCTCCTACTTGGAAAAATCTGGGGATAACCCTTTGTTTTAATTTTGTCTCATTCGTTGTCGGTATGATACTAGACGAGCAGCAGCTTTATCTCTAATTTCCTTTATCAAATCCAGCTCCATAAGTCGTCGACCCTCATTGTCTGCATCATATAATTGTCTTCTATTAGATTCTATTCTCACCTCAATGGGAATTATTGCTTCTCCCCCATAGACTAATTGAAAGGGCGTGATTCCTATAGCTTCTCGAGGTGTAGTATGATATGCCTAAAGAACACTGGGTAATTCATCTACCCAGCTGCCTCCGACATGATCCAGTTTGGTTTTTAAACCCCTTATAATTTCTCTATTGGTTACTTCCGCTTGACCATTACTTTGCGAATAAGCCACAGAGGTAAAGGCTTGAGTAATACCATAACTTTTGCACCAAGCTAAAAATCTATCTCCTTGAAATTGTCTTCCATTATCAGAGACTAATTTATGAGGAATGTCAAATCTGCATATGAAATTTTTCCACAGAAATTTAATAACTGCATCTTCAGTAATTCGGGCAAGTGGTTCTGCTTCTACCCATTTGGAAAAATAATCCACTGCTACCAATAAAAACCTTCTTTGTGCAGCCGCCATAGGAAATGGGCCTACTATGTCCATGCCCCATTGATCGAAGGGACATGAGACTATAGAGGTTTTCAACAACTGTGTGGGATGATGCGAAATATTTTGATGTTTTTAGCAAGACATACAAGTTCTTACCAACTTGTTGGCATCTTCGTGTAAAGTAGGCCAGAAATACCCTGCTAATAAGATTTTACGAGCCAAGGATCTCCCTCCTATATAACTACCACATGAACCTTGATGCACTTCCTGTAGAATAAATTGTATATCTTCCGTGCCAATACACTTGAGCAAAGGTCTAGAAAAAACTCTTTTATATAATTGTTCTCCTACCATAGTGTACTGAGCAGCTCTCTTCTTAAATACCCTTGCTTGTTCTGTATTACTCGGAAGAGTACCTTGCTGTAGATACAATATGATTTGAGCTCTCCAGTCACCTTGAATTTCTGCGTCAGCTTGTCTTTCGATATAAGATATTATCAGAGTTTGTTCTACTGGCCGATCTAGACTTCATGGCACTATAGTGGAGGCCAGCTTGACCAATTCATCTGCTACCTGATTCTCAGCTCGAGGAATTTTTTTGTATATTTACTTCTTGAAACTGGGGCTTCAACTTATCGAATGCCTCAGCATATAGCTCGAGCCTGTCATTATTAATTTCAAAATTACCTGATAGTTGTTGGGCTGCTAATTGAGAATCAGAATAAATGAGTACTCGAGCTGCCCCTATATGTCAAGCGGCTTGCAATCCAGCTATCAAAGCTTCATATTCTGCTTCATTGTTAGTAGCTCTGTAATTCAATCTGATAGAGAGTTGAAGTCTATCTTCTCTTGGAGATATAAGAAGAATACCAATTCCGCTGCCCTATCTAGTTGAGGAGCCATCTACATAAACTTTCCAGATGCTTTCTTCCTCAGGGCCTTGGACTTCTATAATGAAATCTGCTAGAGCTTGTGCCTTGATGGCTGAGCGGGGTTGATATTGTATGTCATATTCACCAAGTTCAGTGGTCCATTTGATCAGCCGACCTGATGCCTGTGGGTCGAGTAACACCCGTCCGAGAGTACTGTTGGTTAATACAATATTTCATGTGCTAAGAAATATGGGCGCAACCTCCGAGCGGTCAATACTAGTGCATAAGCCAATTTCTCTAGTGTAGTATATCTACACTCAGCTCCTTTTAATAAATGGCTAAAAAAATATATAGGTTGTTGTTATTTTCCTTCTTGTCTGACTAATACAGAGCCTACAACGTTTTCATTAGCCGACAAATAGACCCAAAGAGTTTCTCCTACTATAGGCTTAGCTAATACAGGGAGAGTAGATAAATAATCTTTTAACTCTTGGAAAGCCTTATCACATTCCTCATTCCACTGAAATTTATTAGCCTTTCTAAGTATTTTAAAGAAATGGAAGCTACGATCGGCCGACCTGGAAATGAACCTAGACAAGGCTGTAATCCGGCCGGTCAATCTTTGAGCTTCTCTTATGTTGCGCGGCGGCTCCATGTTCTGAAGTGCCTTGACTTTGCTCGGGTTGGCTTCTATTCCCCGTTCGGACACCATATATCCCAGGAATTTTCCCCCTTTCGCTCCGAATAAACATTTGTTCGGATTTAACTTGAGCCCATATTGTCTTAATGTCTTGCAGGTCTCCTTTGCATCCCTGCATAGATCAACAGCTTGAAGAGATTTAATTAAGATATCATCAACATATACTTCCATATTTCTTCCTATCTGCTTCTGGAAAACCTTATTCATAAGCCTTTGATAAGTTGCTCCTGCATTTTTTAATCCGAAGGGCATAACATTATAACAATAAGTACCTTCAGATGTTATGAAACTGACCTTTTCTTGATCTTCTTTAGCTAAGGGAACCTGATGATAGCCCTGGTAAGCGTCTAGCATAGAAATGTACTCACATCCAGCAGTGGAGTCTACTAGTTGATCGATCCTGGGTAATGGATAATAATCTTTTGGGCAAGCCTTGTTAAGATCTCGGAAATCAATGCACACTCGTCATTTGTTTCCTGGCTTAGAGACTAACACTACATTAGCTAATCAGCTAGAAAATTGTACTTCCCTGATGTAACCAGCCTCCATAAGTTTAGTTATCTCTTCTTTGATGATTTGGTTTTGTTCCACACTAAAATTCCTCTTTCTTTGCATGACCGGGCGGGCATCTGGGAAGACATGTAAGGAATGCTCCATGACTGTAGGAGAAACGCCCGAGACTTCTTTAGGCGTCCAAGCAAATACATCATTATTCTTCTTTAGACATTGTATCAATTCGTCTTTCAGAATGGGATCAAGGTTAGCCGCAATATACGTAGTAGCTTCAGGTCGACCGGTCTGGATCTGAACTTCTTCCTTTTCTACATAAACCAGAACAGGCTGCTTCTCCTGCATGGCATTAACTTCCATTCTTTGAATTTTTCGGGCAGTGTTAGCTTCTGCCCGAACTATCTCTACATAACATTTTCGGGCTATCTTCTGATCACCTCGCACCTCCCCAACTTGATCATCAACGGGAAATTTAATTTTTTGACAAAAAGTAGAAACGACCGCCCTAAACTCGTTCAAGGCAGGTCGACCCAGTATTACATTATAAGAGGATGGGGCGTCTACCACCATGAAATAAGATCTCCTTGTTCACATCAAAGGCTCCTCTCCTAGAGATATGACCAACTTTATTTGTCCCAACGGTTGCACTTCATTGCCCGTGAATCCATATAGGGGAGTGACCATCTGTTGAAGTTCACTCGGGTCAATCTGTAGTTGATCGAAAGCCTTCTTAAATATAATATTGACAGAACTGCCCGTGTATATGAAGGTACGAGAAATAGCGTTGTTGGCTATCACTGCTTTAATGATCAGGGCATCATCATGGGGTATTTCTACCCCCTCGAGATCTCTAGGTCCAAAACTGATTTCGGGACCGGCTGCTCGCTCCATGCTACACCTTACAGCATGAATTTCTAGTCTTCGGGCATGTGCTTTCCTAGCCCTATTAGAATCCCCATCAGTGGGCCCGCCTGCAATCATATTAATATTACCCCGAACTGCATTACTCCTGTTTTCTCCTTGTCGAGTTGTCATGGCTTCAGAAGGAGCTTTTTCTGATACTTGACTTGTACCGACCGGGGTGGGTAATGCATCTTGCCGAGGCTCAACCGGACGATATTCCAACTTGAGCGGACTTTGTTGTCTAGGGTACTGCTGCCGATAATAATTTTGCCTCTGATAACGCTCCTTATTAGCTTGTTTATTTCTTAAAACAAAACAGTCTTCAGTATGATGACTGCTAGTTTTATGATAAGTGCACCATCTCCTTGGTGCCTCTGGCTGTATCTCCACATGTTGTACAACCTGTGGACAATATTCCGGTTGACGGTGAGGTGGATGAGTTGCTCTAAGCCCTCTTGGTGGAGGAACAGGGGCTGGAGCTTTCTCCTTAACGTAGATAGGAGAAGAGGTAACACCCTCCTTCCTTCGGGCGGCTTGAGCTTCTTCCACATTAATGAATTCGGTAGCACGCTCAATCAAGGAATCAAAATTAACAGGAGGGTTTCTCACGAAATCTTTAAAGAAATCATTATCATTTAAACCCTGAGAGAAAGCGCTTACTAATATTTCAGTGGTAGCATTAGGTACATCAATAGCTACTTGATTGAACCTTTTGATGTAAGCTCGGATGGACTCTTTGGATGCTTGCTTAATTGAAAAGAAACTCCAAGGAGTCTTATGATACCTCTTGTTGCTGAAAAAATGGTGTAGAAAAACTTTCTTGAAGTCTTTGAATTTTCGAATAGACTTCTCTGGTAGTCTTTTAAACCAACGTTGTGCGGCTCCTCCGAGGGTAGTAAGAAACATCCGACATTTCACCCCATCAGAAAATTATTGTAATAATGCTACGTTCTCAAATTTCAATAGATGATCTTCTGGATCTGTTGTTCCAGTGTACTCGCCGATTTGAAGATTTTGATACCGCTTAGGAAGCGGATCATCCAATACACTCTGAGAGAATGGAGAGATGACTTTTTCTAGCGAGCTATCACTAGTTATCATTTTGATCTTACGCTTTTCTCTATCGGGTGCTTCGCCAGAGGATTCCTGAAACACGGGCCTTCGACCCCCCCTGCTCCATGGGAGTGCGAAGAAAGGCTCGTGGACGTCTTGTCGGAGAAACGACAACTGGGGGAAAATACGCATGTTCCTCCTCTTCCGGCTCTTTTCCTTTCCGATGCTCAGTAGTTGAAATCGCCGGATTATGAGCTGTTGGTAGAGTAGCCCCAGTGTGAGCCTGAAGTTGTTGTAAGGATTTCTGTACGTGAGAATTGATGAGGAAATCCAGATCCTCACAACTAATAGTGAGTAGGTTTGATTTTCCGGCCTCTTCCATCTTGTAGTCTCAGATTCAGGTGAAGTTCCCACAGACGGCGCCAAATTTGATCCTATCTGAGAAGCTGGACAAGACGGAGATCCGGGAGAAAGAAACCCACCGCTGATGAAGAATAATGCCTGGAGAACGCCGATTCGAGAAACCCAAAGCTGATCCAAGAAGATGAAGCCCCCAAATATCCTCTCGAGGAAAGATACCAATGGCGATGAGGAGATCCAATCAAAGAACACCGGCTTCGGAACTCCCAAGGCTCCCTGCGCACAAGAGACCAACCGACACTACCGTCAGTGACCTAAGACCAGGGTGGGAATCCCTGGCTAGGCCCTTCGACGCTCAAGTCAGTAATATCTCTTGGTGTAGAAGAAGAAGAAGAAGGAAGAAGATGAACAATAGTTGAAAAATTAGGGTTAGGAATGTGCGCAATGATGTGAACTTACCCCGCCAACGGATAGGATTCCCCCTTTTATACCACTTCATATAACCTCCATAGTCATGAAGTGGACCTCGATTTGTTAGAGTTTGTTATGAGATTACGTCAGCTGTGTACTTGTGGTGAATGACTTTTTAAGGAATCTTCTTCGTGTTGGTGCGGGTAGCACTAACGGTTTAACCCAGGTTTTGATGAATGACAAATAGGTTAAGTTAGTTTTGTTATTATCTGACACTTTGATCGAGTGTGCAGGAGAAGTCCAGACAGGTCGACGGGCTGACCGGATGTCTGGCACGAAGTCCAGCTAGGTCGATGGGCTGACCAGATAGCTAGCGAGAAGTCCAAGCGGGTCGACGGGCTGACCGGACGCTTGGCGAGAAGTCCAAGCGGGTCGATGGGCTGACCGGACGCTTGGCGAGAAGTCCAGACGGGTCGACGGGCTGACCGGACGTCTGACAGGTAAGTGAGGTAAGTCACTGGAGGGGAGTGACTGCGAGGACGCGTTCCCGGGAAGGGAACATTAGGCGTCGATCCGGCTTAGATCCATTTCGGATGTCTAAGTCGAGATCGTGACTAGATTCCGGTCTCGGAAAGACGGAATCTAAGTCATACTAACTTGTGCTAATTCATACTATTATAAATGTGCTATCAATCTATGTTGCAGGGTATATATTGCCTCGGACTAACTTTGTTTTGCAGGAAAAGGGAGTTTTCTGGAATAAGGTGGTCCGGGCGCCCGGAGGTCAGGGCGCCCGGAAGGGATCCGGGCGCCCGGAAGTCACATTATATCCAAACCAAGCCGTCACCACGTGGAGCATCTCGGTTTGAGCAGCGACGTCACATTCCAGGCGCCCGGAAGGAATCTAGGCGCCCGGAACAGAATATAAAAGAAGCCCCAGGCAGGAGCTTCAGACAATAATTCATCTGAGAACTCTTCTACTACTGGTCTTGCTGCTCGACGTTCAGTGCGACGCCAACAACGCTCCGACAAAGTGCTCCTTCGGTTTTTATTTAATTTCCTTGTCGGTATTGCTTTATTTTCACTAGCATTTCCTGTATTCATTCTGTAATCATATTTCGACTTGTTAGTGATTGCCCAACGAAAGTGGTCAAGGACCACGGGCCTTCGAGTAGGAGTCGTCACAGGCTCCGAACAAAGTAAAAAAACATTTGTGTCTATTTTACTTTTCCGCTGCGTTTATACTCTAAATTTTCGAATCGATATTCACCCCCCCCCTCTATCGAATCTAACGGTCCTACAAGTGGTATCAGAGCAGGTACCGCTCTGATTTGGTGCAACCACCAATCAGACTGGGGGTGAAATTCTTTCTTTTTTCGGTCTTCAGTTTTACACTCAAACTCCAAACTGGTTTATCATTTTTTTATTATTTTTTTTTGAGCTAAATTGGTGCAACACCAATCTAGATTTTTCTACTATTTTTCTCTTCCCGCACTACTAATCCAAGACCAAGTCTTGGGATTTTTTTTCGGTTATTTACCTGTGCACAGAATGTCCCAACAAGAAGGATTCAGCACAGTGCGACCTCCACTCTTCAACGGGGACGACTTTCCGTACTGGAAGAAGCGCATGGAGGTCTACCTCAAAGCAGACTTCGACCAGTGGATGAGCATTACGAGACCCTACAAAATTCCAGTGGACAACTCCGGGAATCTAGTGGATCCTGAAGACTGGACAGCAGATCTGAAGAAAAAAGCATCAACAGAAAATAAAGCGATCAACACTCTACAGTGCGGATTGACAAGAGAAGAACTAAACAGAGTCGGTCCACACAAAAACGCTAAAGAGCTATGGGACAAGTTGATCGAACTGCACGAGGGAACGAGCGACGCTAAGGTAACAAAACGAGACCTGCTTTTAAATAAAATTTTTAATATAAAAATGCAGGAAGGAGAAACAGCGTATCAACTCCACGCGAGGATCAAGGACATCCTCAACGGGCTTCATGCGATAGGCCACCAGATGGAGAACAGAGACTTAATAAGGTACGCATTAAACCCCTTTCCACGTAATAGTTTGTGGGCATCAATAGTAGATGCCTACAAAATTTCTAAGAATCTTTCTAACTTAAAATTAGATGAGCTTTTCTGTGAATTAGAATTACACGAACAAACTAATGCTGGAGTCGAGAAAGGTATAGCTCTATTTGCAGGTTCCTTCAAAGAAAAGAAAAGCAAGCCTGAATTTGAAGAAGAATTTGACCAAGACTCCGAAGACGAAGAACACCTGGTGAACTTGGTAAGAAAAATGTTCACCAGGAGAAAGAGGAGCTTCAGCACAAAGGACCTTCAAAAGATCAGCTCTCCCTCAGAACAAAATAACGTGACTTGCTACGGCTGCAATAAAAAGGGACACTACAAGAACGAATGCCCAAAACTGAAGTTCGACAAACCAAAGCCAACCAAAAAGAAGGCACTCAAAGCAACGTGGGACGACTCCTCGGACGAATCGGAGGAAGAAGAGCAGAAACATCAGAGCCACCTCGCACTGATGGCCCGCGAAGCCGAAACAGAAAACGAGTCGGAAGATGAAGATGGGGCTGAACCCGAAACAAGCCACGAGTCCGTACTCGTTTCCGAAGGCTCGAATGAGGTATATTTTAATTTAAACAAAAAGTTTTTTAGAATCATCTCCTGTTTAAATAGTAAATTAACTAAAGTAGAAAATGAAAACAAATCACTTCTTGAGGAAAATCAAAACCTCAAGGAACAATTAAAAAATTCGAATCCAACTCAAGATATAACACTTGAGGAGGAGAATTTATCATTAAAAAATGAAATAAACAATTTAAAGGAGATGTTAGAAAAATTCACAACGAGATCAAAAAATCTAGACTTAATCCTAAATAATCAAAAAGCATGTTATAATAAAACCGGACTAGGATATAAGTCGAATTCAAATAAAACCTTCAAATCATTAATAACCCAATACAAATCAACCAATCTAGCTTGGGTTCCGAAAGCGTGTCTGACCACGCAAGTAGGACTTAATCAATATTATATACCTAAAGAAAAAATACATTATATAAAATCGAATAAACCAAACCAAAATCCAAAATACAAACCTAAATCAAATTCAAAATCTAAATAGTTTAAAAATCAACAAAATTATCACCAAGTTAACCATAACTATAAAAAGGATCGACACAAGCCTAAAATCAAAATTTATTAAAGGCCAATAATTCAGGGGGAGGCTCCAGAATAGCTGGCACCTCCAAAACTAACTTACCCGACGGGTAACCCAAAACAAACTAACCCGGCAGGGTAATTAGAATTAGAGACCAAGTTTAACTTGAATCATGGTACTGGTGAAGTTTTTGGATGATAGTACGTTAGGGAAGCTTGGGCATCGCATGTCTAGAAAGATATGGCTTCGATCTGGTGCATTTGGCCAAGTGGAACTGACCGAAGCTACCCTTAAATGAATCCTAACCAGTTAGACCAAGATTTAGTACTAAGTTCCGTGGATAGGACTATTCGGAAAACCTCGAAAGATTGGTTACTTCTAATGATGTCCATGTGACTCACCAAGCTTAGAAGTTTATCCGAAGAATGCCTATTTGTGGAAACCAAAACTAAATCTGAATCTAACACACGTTAAACCAAAACTCCATAATTAAAAATCCAATTTCATCTCACGAAATCATAGGATTCCCTGATTGAAAATATAGATCGGGTGAGATGAATAAGGCTTCAATTTTAATTTTAAAACTTAAAAATTAATTTCAAAATTTTAATTTTAAACTTAAAAATTAATTTCAAAATTTTAATTTTAAAAACTTAAAAATTAATTTCAAAATTTTAATTTTAAACTTAAAAATTAATTTCAAAATTTTAATTTTAAAAAACTTAAAAATTAATTTCAAAATTTTAATTTTAAACTTAAAAATTAATTTCAAAATTTTAATTTTAAAACTTAAAAATTAATTACTTAAAAATTAATTTCAAAATTTTAATTTTAAAAACTTTCAAAATTTTAATTTTAAACTTAAAAATTAATTTCAAAATTTTAATTTTAAAAACTTAAAAATTAATTTCAAAATTTTAATTTTAAACTTAAAAATTAATTTCAAAATTTTAATTTTAAAAACTTAAAAAATTAATTTCAAAATTTTAATTTTAAACTTAAAAATTAATTTCAAAATTTTAATTTTAAACTTAAAAATTAATTTCAAAATTTTAATTTTAAACTTAAAAATTAATTTCAAAATTTTAATTTTAAACTTAAAAATTAATTTCAAAATTTTAATTTTAAAACTTAAAAATTAATTTCAAAATTTTAATTTTAAAACTTAAAAATTAATTTCAAAATTTTAATTTTAAAAACTTAGAAATTAATTTCAAAATTTTAATCTTAAAAACTTAAAAATTAATTCCAAAATTTTAATTTTAAAAACTTAAAAAATTAATTTTAAACTTAAAAATTAATTTCAAAATCTTAATTTTAAACTTAAATTAATTTTACACTTAAGCAATGCATGCTCAAAAGACTAACTTTAAATCCTACTTACTGTAGGAAACCAAGTGGATTTTGGACAGTGGTTGCTCCAAACATATGACTGGAGATCACACCAAGTTCACTCAACTCACTTACAAAAGCCTAGGAACAGTTGCCTTTGGAAACAACGACAAACTCAAGGTAATTGGTATAGGTAATATTGAATTAAAATTAGATTTTATAATTACAAATGTTTTACTTGTTGAAAATTTTAAATATAATCTTCTAAGTATAAGTCAATTGTGTGATACTAGGTATAAGGTCAAATTTCTATCTACAGAGTGTTTAATCAAACATCTAGATAATCCTACCATAAGCCTAAAAGGTTTTAGAAAAGACAACATCTATGCCATCAACCTAACCATTTCTTCCATTAAGTGTTATTTAACACAAAAAGAAGAAACTTGGTTATGGTATAGGAGGATGTCTCACACCAACTTTAGAAATATAAGTAAACTAAATGGACTTGTAAAAGGCTTACCAAAGCTACCTAACTTAGATTCAACCATATGTAATGCTTGTCAACAAGGTAAACAAACTAAATCAACCCACAAACAAACAAATCAACCACAAACTAACTCAATCTTAGAACTCCTACATTTAGACCTTTTTGACTCCCATGGAGTCAAATCTATAAATGGAAACTTATATTGTTTAGTAATTATAGACGATTATTCTAGGTTTACTTGGGTAAAATTCTTAAAACATAAAGATGAAACTTTTGAAATTTTTACAAATTTTTGCAAACAGATTGAAAACGAAAAAGATATTAAAATTAAAAGAATTAGGAGTGACAACGGGGGAGAATTTAAAAATCACAACTTTAACAGTTTTTGTCTAGAAAATGGTTACCATCATGAGTTCTCATGCCCTAAAACCCCCCAACAAAATGGAATTGTAGAAAGAAAAAATAGAACCTTACTTGAAGCTTCTAGAACAATGTTAAATGAGTATAACCTACCTAAATACTTTTGGGCAGAAGTCGTTAGTACAGCCTGCTATATACAGAACAGAACAACAATAAATAAAACTCATAACAAAACGTTCTTCGAAATGTTTTATAATAAACAACCAAATATAAAATATTTTAAAGTATTTGGGTGCCCAGTCTTTATCTTAAATACAAGAGAACACTTAGGAAAATTCACCTCTAAAATTGAAAATGGAATTTTTGTAGGATATTCCCTAAATAGTAGAGGCTACAGAATTTATAATAAGGTTACCTTAAAAATTGAAGAAACTACTAATGTAAAATTTGAAGAAACTAAACAAGACATAGAACCTACACAAACACCTGAGTTTGTTCCAGAAATCAACCAAACTCTAAGTCATGAAGAAGAGGAACAACATCAAGAGAGTCAACCCCCTAGAACAATAAGGGTTAACCCAAATCATCCAATTGATCAAATAATCGGTGACCCAGACTTAAGAGTTCAAACCAGATCATCTTTTAGAAACCTAAGTCAAATTTCATTAATTTCAAAAATTGAACCCAAAACTGTGGATGAATCCCTACTAGACCCAGATTGGATTATAGCTATGCAAGAAGAACTAGCCCAATTTGAGCGTAATGAGGTTTGGGACCTAGTCCCACCACCTAAGAATAAGAAAATAATAGAAACAAAATGGGTATTCAGAAACAAACTAAGTGAAACTGGGGAAATTACTAGAAATAAGGCTAGGCTGGTTGCCAAAGGATTTAGTCAAGTTGAAGGACTTGACTATGATAAAACATATGCCCCAGTAGCCAGATTAGAATCCATTAGAATGTTACTAAGTTATGCAGCCCATAAGGGATTCAAACTATACCAAATGGATGTTAAGTCTGCCTTTCTTAATGGACTAATTAAAGAAGAAGTTTATGTAGGTCAGCCTCCTGGGTTTGAAAGTATAGAACACCCTGATTATGTTTTTAAATTAAAGAAAGCATTATATGGGCTTAAACAAGCACCCAGGGCATGGTATGAGAGGCTAACATCTTACTTAACATCTAAAGGATTCAAACAAGGTCAAATTGACCCAACCTTGTTTGTTAAATCATTAAATACAGACATATTTATTGCACAAATATATGTAGATGATATAATATTTGGCTCAACAAATTCAGAATTTTTAGAAGAATTTATTAATCTAATGGAAAAAGAATTTGAAATGAGCTTAGTGGGAAAATTAACCTATTTCTTAGGATTACAAATCAAACAAACAAATGAAGGAAATTATATTTATCAACATAAATACACCAAAGAATTACTTAAAAAATTCGGAATGGAAAATACAAAAGAAATAAAGACACCTATGGCAGTAAACACAATCTTAGACAGTGACCCAAATGGAAAACTAATTGATTTAAAACATTATAGAAGTGCAATAGGTAGCCTACTGTACTTAATTTTATTTGCAGTTAGTATGTGTGCTAGATACCAAACTTATGCTAAGGAATCCCATTTGACACAAGTTAAAAGAATTTTTAGATATCTTAAAGGAACAACAAATGTAGGAATCTGGTATCCTAGGATAAATAATTTTGAACTAATAGGGTATTCTGACTCAGATTATGCTGGATGCAAATTAGACCGCAAAAGCACAAGTGGTGGATGCCAATTATTAGGTTCATCACTTGTTAACTGGTTTAGTAGAAAGCAACATTGTGTTGCTCTATCTACAACTGAGTCAGAATACATAGCTATAGGCGAATTTGTTGCACAATTATTATGGATGATGCATACTCTAAAAGATTTCAACTTAAATATCACAAATGTAAAAGTATTAATTGACAATATAAGTTCAATTAACTTAACCAAGAATCCTGTGCATCATTCAAGAACCAAACATATTGAAATTATGCACCACTTCATCAGGGATCATGTTACTAAAGGTGATATTGAACTCAAGTACATTGAGTCCAAATCAAATTTAGCTGACATTTTTACAAAACCACTCCCTGAAAGTGAATTTAGCAACTTACGGCGAAAATTAGGGATGTGCCTAATAGACTAGGATTTTTTTAAAAAAACTATTTTTAAAATAATGTTTTTTCAACTTATAAGTTAAAACTGTATATTTTCAAAACTTTCCATTTTTAGATTTTCAAAAACAGCTTTGGCCTTAGACTAGTTTTGAATCCCTAGAAAGCATGTACCCATAGGACTAGTTTTTGAGCATCTCACCAACACCTTAGGCTTACCTTGCTTGTGTTTGAAAAACATAGAAAGGGGTGAGATGCATAGGCTAACTGTCTGGACTTAAGATGCTTATTTCAGTGCATCAGCATAAGTCTGGACGTTAAATACAACTCAGATATTAATCAGATTAAAGTTCATCAGTCAAGTCAAACACTGACTGCTTATAATCAACTTAATCTGACTAACCAAGTGAAAGCTACTATCTTCTGATAGTTAGTTAGTACCTAATTGGTTAGACAGCTGGTTAAATTTAAGTATCAAGTTCAGGGGGAGAAATTAACTTTGTATGTTTAAAAAATGTTTTTTTTAAACTAACTTATTTTTAAAACACCAGTTTTCAAAAAGTTAAATTTAACTAAGTTTAATCCCACCTAATTTTTAAACCTGATTTTAAAAGTTGAATATTGCAAATTTAAACTTATTCAGTTTTGTAACATATGCTTGAAAATTCAACTTTCCAAACTTAGCTTTTATCAAATTAGCCTTAAAAATTTATTTTACTTCTTGAAAAATTATTCTTACTTGTTTAATTTTTGCTTTGTTTTGAAAAATCGAAGTTGAAAATTTACCTTTTTGAAAAGTAAATGTTACTTAAACTTGAAAAGAAACTTTGGAAAACCTTATTTAAAATTTTTTTTCATGTTTGAAAAATTAAAAACCTTAAATTTATACTTTTCAAAATTCAACTTGTCTCCCCCAAGTCAACTTGATTTTTTCCTTGGATTTAAAAATTGTTTACCCTATGATTGTTTACCCTTGTTTTTTGATGAATGTCAAAGGGGGAGGGTTAGGCGGTTAAGTTAGATAAACCAAATTGAAAACACTAAAACTAACTTTAAAACCAATGTACCTATTTTTTTGCGTTCTTTCACTAACTTAACCAGGTTGTCATTCCATCAAAAAGGGGGAGATTGTTGGTGCGGGTAGCACTAACGGTTTAACCCAGGTTTTGATGAATGACAAATAGGTTAAGTTAGTTTTGTTATTATCTGACACTTTGATCGAGTGTGCAGGAGAAGTCCAGACAGGTCGACGGGCTGACCGGATGTCTGGCACGAAGTCCAGCTAGGTCGACGGGCTGACCGGATAGCTGGCGAGAAGTCCAAGCGGGTCGATGGGCTGACCGGACGCTTGGCGAGAAGTCCAAACGGGTCGACGGGCTGACCGGACGTCTGGCAGGTAAGTGAGGTAAGTCACTGGAGGGGAGTGACTGCGAGGACGCGTTCCCGGGAAGGGAACATTATGCGTCGATCCGGCCTAGATACATTTCGGATGTCTAAGTCGAGATCGTGACTAGATTTCGGTCTCGGAAAGATGGAATCTAAGTCATACTAACTTGTGCTAATTCATACTATTATAAATGTGCTAATAATCTATGTTGCAGGGTATATATTGCCTCGGACTAACTTTGTTTTGCAGGAAAAGGGAGTTTTCTGGAACAAGGTGGTCCGGGCGCCCGGAGGGGATCCGGGCGCCCGGAAGTCAAATTATATCCAAACCAAGCCATCACCACGTGGAGCATCTCGGTTTGAGCAGCGACGTCACATTCCAGGCGCCCGGAAGGAATCCAGGCTCCCGGAACAGCATATAAAAGAAGCCCCAGGCAGGAGCTTCAGACAATAATTCATCTGAGAACTCTTCTACTGCTGGTATTGCTGCTCGACGTTCAGTGCGACGCCAACAACGCTCCGACAAAGTGCTCCTTCGGTTTTTATTTAATTTCCTTGTCGGTATTGCTTTATTTTCACTAGCATTTCCTGTATTCATTCTGTAATCATATTTCGACTTGTTAGTGATTGCCCAATGAAAGTGGTCAAGGACCACGGGCCTTCGAGTAGGAGTCGTCACAGGCTCCGAACGAAGTAAAAAACATTTGTGTCTATTTTACTTTTCCGCTGCGTTTATACTCTAAGTTTTCGAATCGATATTCACCCCCCCCCCCTCTATCGAATCTAACGGTCCTACACTTCGTACCCCAGATGTACCTTCTTTGTCATCTAGAACCTGCAAAATGGTCTGAAAACACATTTCCTGCCAAAACACTGGTTATGCAATCGTATACCGCAAACATATTTAGGAAACTACTTTATTTGTAATATCACTTCTCCTCTATCTTACCAACTCTTTTTCACAGTGTTCTTATCCTTCCTATTCACCCCTCCTATTTTTGCTATATCAAAGATAGCTTGATGTACTAATGTTTCTTGTCTCAATCGGGACTGGGCCCAGTTAGGTTTGATCAATTATTATTACCCCTTACGAGGTTCCTGAGGAAGTGCTCGTCCGAGCTCCTTTATTTATTATTTTAACTAGCATTGGGCTATATTTTATCAAATATCTTTTCAAGATATTAGTCATCCCGGCCGATATTAGCCTACCCCCTTTGGGACATATGCCAATCGATATGGGTCTTCCTCCTTGGAGGCGTATTTCAGTCGATATAGACCTACCTCCTTTTGAAGTATATCCCGACCGATATTAGCCTATCCCCTTCGGGGCATATGCCAATCAATATGTGTCTTCCTCCTTGGAGGCGTATTTCGGTCGATATAGACCTACCTCCTTTTGAGGTATATCCCGACCGATATTAGCCTACCTCCTTTGAGGTATATGCCAATTGACATGGGTCTTCCTCCTTGGAGGCATATCTTGGTCGATATTGTCCTACCTCCTCTTGAGGTATATCCTGGACGATATTAGCCTACCCCCTTTGGGGCATATGCCAATCAATATGGGTCTTCCTTCTTGGAGGCGTATTTCGGTCGATATAGACCTACCTCCTTTTGAGGTATATCCCGGTCGATATTAGCCTACCTCCTTTGAGGTATATGCCAATTGACATGGGTCTTCCTCCTTGGAGGCATATCTCGGTCGATATTGACCTACCTCCTTTTAAGGTATATACCGGCCGATATTAGCCTACCTTCTTGAGAGCATGTTTCAATTGATACTAGTGTACTCATTCGGTAGTATATCCTGGCCGATATTAACCTACCCCCTTTTGGGCATATGTCAATTGATATGGGTCTGCCTCCTTGGAGGCATATCCCGGTCGATATTATCCTACCTCCTTAGAGGCATATCTCAGTCGATATTGGCCTACCTCCTGTGAGGTATATCCCGGTCGATATTGACCTATCTTCTCCGTTTGGTTATCTCCTTTCCCTTCCTTATCGGGGGCCCATGAAACCTAACCCATATCAGCCATCATGAACTCAGGATCCAAATTAGTACTTGGAAGGGAAGGATCTTCTGATGGTTGAATAGGAGGGGAAGCCAGCATGGGATATAAGGAAGAAAGAGTAGGTTCCGGAAAAGGGGGTGGAATATCTCCTGTGGGTATATCTTCATGCGCAGAGATAACTCGTTTCTTGGGGAGAGGCGCTAATGTTAACCTCTGTCCAGGGTGTTTTCTTGTGGGAGCAATTTCTGGTGCATGTTCTTGTGGCTCCAAAGGGGCGTCCTTCGGATGTAAACTTGTGGTTGTCTCCCCAGAAGTAGTATGAGAGCTAGAAGTGAGTGTTGGTTACTTAGAAGGCTCAGGTAAGGGGGCATCAGAAGCTTGAGCTAATGCAATGTTAAGTTCCGCCTTAAGCTGTAACGACCCCACCCTCCACTCTACTAGTCTGTGAGGGTGGGACGTTACTGGACTATTAACTTTACTTAACTAGTATTGCTCACATGTTGATAGTTATACTTATAACTCTTTACAAACTCGAAACATGCAATAAGTAATAGCTGAAACATAAATAACTCATCTATACATTCTACTCAAGCATTTGTTCTCAACTAAAACTATATATCAATCTGAACATGCGTGCACAATAATACAACTCAAATAATGGAACTAATGTGCATAGCAATTTAAGTGGAAAAATTCTAAATACATAAAAGCATTTATGCGTAAACCATCAACATGAAAGAATAGTTCTAACAATGCAAAAAGAACATAATCCACCTAAATTTCACTAATAATCTAAATACAAAATTTTAATAAATTCTTTAAGAAAATCCCAAGGCTTCCATAGTCCAGATATCACACATCCATCTCACATCTCCTTGTCGCCTTCCTTCACTATAGCTTTCCTTTCCCTTTATCTGCAGTATGAGGAAAATGCAACTATAAGCGAATGCTTAGTAAGCGCTGTCTACTCACAAAACTCAATGTGCATGTATATATATATATATATGCCAAAAACTAAAATTGAATGCTTTAAAAGAAAAAAAACTGCTCATGCTCTTCTACTAGCAAAGGAATCAAAACATACTGAAAATGCTAAACATGTGAAGCTGCTCATCTAATAGCAAATAACAGTAAGGAAACCAAACAACATGCTAGAATAGAAGAAAACTAACTTGCTGATTTTTAAACTTATGGGAAGCTTATTCCATTTATTCAAAACTTATACTTTTATACTTCAAAATAATAATCTCTTGGGCTCAAGCTTAGTACCATTTGCGCGCTCCCTAATAGAAACTGAGGTAGCGAGACACCAGTCCTACAAGGGTAAAGACCTTGGTCTTACCAGGGCCGAGACCTCGAAAATGGTCACATGGATTTATTTAACGACAATCTCGGAAGTCGGGTACTAGCTTCTTCAAGTAAAATACTTGTTACTTGTTAATACTTCTAATAAAAGATTGCCTCATAAATTAAACAATAAGCTAAAAAAAATATACTGTTCATTCATTGCATAGTACAAACTGAACCCAACAGCAAGGGCTGTTCGTGCCCCTTCCTTGGCACAAATCTGAACTGCACAACAGCTCCAAGGCTGTTTGTGTCCAGCAAATTCCAAAAGAACCAAAATCTGTAGTGCCAAATACTAAGGCTCTTCACACTCAAACCAAACTAGCAACAAAGATAAATCAGCATGGCTACGAACAGGCTGACCACGCCTGTTTACTGTCAACTAAACAAATTTAGAAATGCATACTGAAAAGAGAAAATTATTCATGCTCAGATTTAACAAGAAAATTCTAAAATTGAAATTCTAAACTACACAACCAATGAATCTAAAAACTGCATGTACATAACCAATAACAAAAGTTCTAACAACAGGTTACCCAATTAATAACGCAAGGTCTAAATAAGCCACTGCAATCCATTGAACACTTCAGAACTAAAACTATTCATGCCCTTTCCATAGCACAAGCCGAAACATGCAAAGCTCATCATGAGCCGGCTGTGCCCATTGAGGTAACCACAAATAACAAAATCCAGATATGAGATGCTAATTATAAGAACTAAGGAGCCTAAACTACACGCCTAATCCATTCAAATCCCTTTCCATTTTCTTTATAAAACTCACGGCAGCAAGCTTCAAAACACCAATCTTTACAGCATGCTTCGAAATCAAGAAGAAACAAAGGCTCGAAACTACTCCTACTGCAGGTGAGAAGCACTTACCTTCATTCTTGGACTCACAACCGAACAAAAAGGCTTCTAGGGTTTTGGAAAACTTGAAATCTCGGCCTCTCCTTCGTGCCTATGAGTTCTTCTCGACGAGAGGGTCTCGTATTTGTGAAGAACTTCATGAAGATCCCCTTGGCCGGCCGCCGGAGACGAAGCCCTAGTTTCGGCTTCATTTCCACACGAGCAGAGACGCCACATACGCGAGAGAAGGGAGGAATATTTAGGTCACGGGGAAAAATAATCCCTAATTTCTCTCTTTATCTCCCTTTATAACTAGAGTACTCTATTATCTACTATTGCTTTAATTAATTTTGCTATCGATTTTATCAGCACGGCCTTGCTGGGTTCCTAGTCATCCGAAACAACTTAAGGCTTTGCTTAACTAGAGGTCTCCGGTTCGAACCTCGGCTCAACCTCTTTATTTTTTAAAACTTATTTTTTTTGGTAAAAATACCAAACGAACTCCGAAAATTACATAAAAATACTCTAAAAATTCCTAAAAATCTCTAGAATATTTCTAAAGCATTTCTAAATATTTTTAATTACTATTAGAACTCGAAATGAGAAAATTTGGGTTGTTACATAAGCTCCCGTTCCTTAGCTAATAAGGCCTCTTCTTCTAGGCGAAGTCCCTTGTCAACCAAAGCTCTGAATAATGCATCCTCTACAACAAATAAAGGAGTATTTTAGTTAGCAAAGGAGTAATAGTTAAAATATCAAAACTTACCAAAGGAACATTGTAGGCTTTTTTGAACAGGATTTAGGCCAAAAATGTATAGAAGATCATCGCATATCCATTGGTGAATGTGAAAGAGATGACCCAGTAATTTGTTGGAATATTAAAAAAAACTGGTTGTTGATGAAGCTCTCTTATGTCAGGGAGAGAGGGGAAAGAAGATTGCCACTTAGTAGACCATATGACGGGCTTAGGAAACTTGATAAAGAAAAAAAAATGTGATTTCCAACCCTTGATGGATGAAGGCATTTTTTCAAAGAACATCATCTTCGGGTGAGATTGAAAGAGGAATACTCCTGACTTCGATTTTTTAGGATAAGAAAACATGAAAAAAATATTGACGAGTAGGAGGTATACTGAAGAGGCGAAATACCATATACAACCCACATAGATATCTGAAAGCGTTTGGGGCAAATTGTTGTAAAGGAATATCAAAATATTGACTTATATATATCAAGAACAGAGGAATGGGAAAGTGTAAACCCGCAACTAACTGATATTTGAAGAAGGTAATGCAGTCATCAGGAGGAAGATAGAGATGAGCGTCAGGTTGCGGAACCTTAATATTGTTAGAGTGTATAATGAAAGCCTAAGCTTTTGTAAACATTTATTTTGAATAAAGAATCACATTTGGTCAAATCATCTACATTTGTTGTAGTTGTTCAATTAATTTATATTATAGATAACATAGTATGTGGTGTCACATACAGAAGATAATGTTATCAGTACCTTATAAATTATAAACAGTAGCTCACGACCAAAATAGAAAGGAACAAGCCATTGGAAGGTCGTAGTGTAATTAAGTATTAGTTTATCTTAACTATATAATTACACTAGTACACTTAGAGTGTATTGAGTAGGACCATCAGAGGTCGTTTTCTTTTATACTGACTTTATAAAGGAACAAAGACCTCAGTTATTATGGAAGTGTGTGCTCTTAATCCTAATATAATAACAAACACATATATTTGATATTTATTTCTTTAATTTATCAATGGGTGAGATTTAGTTCGATGAATCAATAAGCCTGATAAATTAGGAAATGATATCACTTATAGTGTGTGTTGTTGATTATAGAAGGAAACTGTGTCCTAGTAATCTAGGTTGATAATGTCCCCAAGATGAGCTCATAAAGATTGTCATGTTAAACCCTGCAGGTGGACTTAGTCCGACATGACGATAAGGTTGAGTGGTACTATTCTTGGATTAAGATATTAATTAAATGAGTTGTCAGTAACTCACTTAATTAGTGGGCATTTGACATCTTAAACACAGGGAGACTAACACACTCATAATAAGAAGGAGCCCAAAAATGTAATTTGGGATTGGTGCGGTAGTTCAATAATAGTTCTCTAGTGGAATGAATTATTATTGATAAAATTAAGTTGTATGTTCGGGGCGAACATGGGATGCTTAATTTTATCGGGAGACCAAAATCAATTCCTCCTCTCGGTCCCTATCGTAGCCTCTTATTTATAGAGTACTATACCCACCTATACCCACCTTCTATACCCACCTAAAGGGGGCCGGCCAAGCTAGCTTGGGAATCAAGCTAGGGCCCGCCTAAGCATGGTTTATGGGTGGCCGACCCTAGCTTGAACCCAAGCTAGAGGGGGCCGACCCTAATGAAATTAAAAAGAATTTTAAATTTAAATTTTTATTATGTGGAGGATATAATTTATTAGAGAGAATTAAAATTAAAATATCTCTTCTACAAAAGATTAAGAAAAGAGATTAGATCTCTTTCCTTATTTGTAGATAGGAAAGATATTTTATTTTTTCTCTTTGTAAATTATTCACATGTTGAAAAATTAAAATTATAAAAATTTCTTTTTATCAACCATGAAGGGATTTTAAAAGGAAATTTTATTTTTTTTAAATTTTCGAAGACAAATAAGGAATTTTAATTGTTGATTGAAATTGTCTTGTTTGCTCTTGTTGATGTGGCCGGCCATTACAAGATTAATTGGGAAATTTTATTTTATTTTTCTCAATTAATTCATGTCAAGGAAAGTTAAGGAAATTTTATTATAATTAAATTTCCTTATTTGACAAAGCTAAGGAATATAAAAGAGGGGGTTGGGGTGCCTTCATGAGATACAACCTCTATTATTCTCTCCCTCTTTTCCTTGGTGTTGTGGCCGGCCAACCTCTCTCCCTCTCTTCCTCTTTGTGGTGGCCGAAACTCTTCCATTGCTTGGAGCTCTTGTGGTGGCCGGATACTACTTGGAGAAGAAGAAGAAGAAGGAGAGAAAGCTTTCATCCCTTGGAGTTTGGTTGGTGTTTTTTCTTCATCCTTGGTGAAGCTTTTGATTTGGCCGAACCTAGCAAGGAGGAGAAGAAGGTGCTTTGGTGGTTTCTCATCTTGGAAGATCATTGCCCACACAACGTCCGAGGTTAGAAGAGGAATACGGTAGAAGATCAAGAGGTCTTTCTAAAAGGTATAACTAGTATTTTTCCTTTCCGCATCATACTAGTTATTTTTGGAAATAAATACCAAATACAAGAGGCATCCGATTCTAGTATTTCGAATTTGTTTTCGATGTTGTGTTCTTTGTTTTTTCTTTTCCTTGTGATTTGATTGTTCCTTTCGGTTAACCTAAAGTTATTTTAGGAAATTAAATATTAGCTTTCCTTAAAAGGTTTTGTCTAGTCGGTGGTGGTTGCTCCCATATCCAAGAAGGTCATGTGCCTCGCCACGTCAGTACTGGGAACCAATTTGGAAAATTAATATTTAATGGAATTAATAACTTAGGTGATTTGGATCAAACGTGTAAAGTTCCGCAGGAGATCCAAGTCAAAACCTAAAAGAACAAATAGATTAAGTTTTGGATCAAACGTGTTAAGTTCCGCAGGCGATCCAAAATTTAATTTAAAAGAACACATGGTAGCTAGGTAAAGGTTCAGACCTTTGTACAAAATTTTTGTACAGTGGAACCATTAGATTTACCGAGTAGCAACCAACAAATATAGTATTCTTTAGGGATTTCATATAAAGAATGGATAGAAGTTCGATTGGTAGTAGTAAAGGAAGAATGAATTCGAGTGTACCAAGGAAGTAATGACTCTTCAACCATGGTGAAAAACAGAAACACTCAAGGAATGAGTGACTTACTGAGTTCTTAAGGAAAGAAAGTCACAGAAGAAGACCAAGGAAGATGAAGAAGCACGGGTTTTTGAAGGGAGTTGGAAAAGAGAATCACCAAAGAGTAACTGGAGGAAGACGAAGAGTAAGGAGTTAAAAAAGACTTCGGGTTTTAGGGCAATATAAGGATCACCGTTAAACTAATTCGACAAAGGAGAGTCGTTAATCTGCTAAGAAGAATGTGTGATAAGACACGATCAAAAACATACCCAGGGTTGCTTTGAAAAAGGGGGGAAATGCTACGCGACGTCACCTAGGAAGAGGCATTTATGATAGACAAAACAGATCAAATCATATACTGAGTCACCATATCTTTGAACATTCTCTTTCTGTTGAAGGACCAATTACCAACGAGACCATTTTGAAAAACCGTGCGAATCTCATAATATAGTAAAGAAAAAAACAAATAAACAAATAAAATAAAATAATAACGAGTTCAGTGAACAAAGTGAAAACTTAAGTTTGGTTAGTGATATATGTTAGAGTGAGCTAATATCTCAAGTGGTAGGATGACTAAAGCCCAGAAGATGTTTACATGATCGAATGGGAGACACCAGTTGGACTCAAAGGTGTTAGGCCTTAATTAGGATATAACATATGATTGCCTGGGTGAGTATATACCCGGGTCGGTATAAATCCGGCCGGATTTGAAGGCATGTAGCTTTATCCAGTTCATGACATATGATTTACCAAATTAAACTTGGACGAACCACGAAATACTTGGCGAGGTAAATAGCATAACCAGATATAAACATAGAACTTTATATTGTCATCAGTAATTATACAATTGTAACTCCCAAACTTCCGTGAATCTTCCATAAACAGATACAGTAGATAAGTGTTAGGGTTGAATTGTAGCTAGAGGGAGGGGGCTAAATAGCTCGTCGCACTTTGGTGATGTGCTTCTTCGATGATGTGCAGCGGAATAAAGAACAAGAAAACACACTCACAATGCTAACAAGTAGATTTACTTGGTATCCACCTCAAGAAGAAGTGACTAATCCAAGGATCCACACATGACGCTCACTCCATTAATAAAAAAACTCCTTCTAGATAACTACCAGAGGTGGAGAAACCTTGTACAACACTCACACATACAACAACTCAACACAAGAAGAAAGATACAATGAATACAAATGAAAAACATTCTCTTCTTGCTTACTTGTCGCTTGTTGTTACCTCTTAAACCTTGGAAGTACACCATCACTTGTCCCCGAGAGACTTCAAGAACTGGTTGTGAGCAGTGGAGAAATCATGTGAAGAATCAGGAAGAATCGCGTGTGAAAGCTGCTGAGAAAAACTCTCACAACGGCTATATACTGTGCGCTCCTACGGCTCCTAATCGATTGGGCTTCGTCCCAATCGATTGCCACGTCACATCCCAGCCATCGCAGTCATCCATCACCTACATCCTGCGCAACATTCGAATCCCAATAGATCGGCTGATCGATTGGGGAGGCTTGAATCGATTGGTCGATCAATTCAACCTTCTTCTGTGCTCTCGCGTCTGCATGAGAAAACTTGCCCCAATTAATTGACCAATCTATTGGGGAGCCCAATCGATCGGCCGATATATTAGGGAGCATTTTGTGCTCGCGTTTTCACTTCCCAATCGATTGGTGGATCGATTGGGCCAGCCTTCTTCGCAGCACACCTTCAATCGATCAGCTAATCGATTGAACCACAGTTCAATCGATCGGTTGATTGATTGACTTCCCATTGACTTGCTTAACTCAAGTCTAGGGTTCCCAATTCGAACATCCAGTCAATCATGACCAGTTGGAATTCGTCATGCCTAGCATCTGGTCAACCTTGACCTGTCGAGACTTCTTCACCAAGTGCCCGATCAACCCTTTGACCCACTTGAACTTTTCTTCTCGTGCCAAGTGTCCGGTCAACCTTGACCCACTTAGACTTACCGTCTCGTGCCAAGTATCCGGTCCTCCATGACCCACTTGGACTTCCACTAGATGTCCAGTCACCCTTGACCCATCTGGATTTCCTCGTGCCAAGTATCCGGTCAATCCTTTGACCTAATTGGGCTTCCCAACACCGGGTGTCCGGTCAATCTTGACCCACCTAGATCTCCACGTGCCAAGCTTCACTCACCAGGTCTTTCCATTTGCCTGGCTTCACTCACCAGGACTTTCCATCTGCATGACTTCACTCACCAGGACTATCACCTAGCTTCACTCACTAGGGTTTTCACCTAGCTTCACTCATCAGGATTTTCCCACTGCCCGGCTTCACTCACCGAAACTTTCACCTACCTAGCTTCACTCATTAGGTCTTTCACCTAGCTTCACTCACCAGAATTTTCCATTGCCCGACTTCACTCACCGGGACTTTCACCTGCCTAGTTTCACTCACTAGGGCTTTCACCTAGCTTCACTCACCAGGATTTTCTAACTGCCTACCTTCACTCACTAGGTCTTTCACCTAGCTTCACTCACCAAGATTTTCTAACTGCCTACCTTCACTCACTAGGTCTTTCACCTGGCTTCAATCACCAAGATTTTCCCTTATCTAACCTCCAATTAGGACTTTCGTAATCAAGTATCCGGTCAACCTTAACCTACTTGACTCTTCTTCACATCTAACTGGTTAGTCCTTGACCAGAAGGAAATTGTATGAACAATCTCCCCAATCGGACGATTGCATCTGCAATCTCCATGTATTGTCAAACATTGAAACTCAAATATCAAGACTCAAGCTTGAGCCAACTCAAGTTTAGTCAACCAAGTTAGCTTTGACGTAGGGATATTGCACCAACAATAAGTAATTTTATACTTGTCTTGCTTCTTAGAGCTATCAGATTGTTCTACCCATCCCAAGTGTGGGCATGTGGTGGAATGATAGCCTAGACAAAGAGGAGATATTTGTCCTGCCCTCTTGCACTTGTGTGATTCACCCTCTTGGGTTTGTGGCAAAGAAGCTAGCTCTAATCTGACTCGATCTAATTCAGCCTGCAAAAAATTTACCTTAGCTTTCTACCGGTCCAAGTCTTTTTGTTGCTGCAATATCAGTAAACCGTCTACATGAACTTTTTTAGTCAAAACAGTTATTTCTGAAGCATGTCGAGATCTCAGATCATCTAATTCTTCAGTCTTCTACTTTAAATCCAAATAAGTTTTTCTCCTCAAAGCTACTTCAAACCGAACTTGAGACTGAGCTGCTAGTAGACGTACTTCAGCTGTCTTTAGTGTGAGTGATGGAAATCTAAGGTTTGTATAGCCTCTGCCAAAGACTTCTCTTTCTCGGACAATAGTTGATCCCAAGGAGGAAGATTTGAAGCCATAACTCTCAATAATATCACTGGAAGAAAGTGAAGCAAGAAAGAGTAAAGGTTGGTGTTGAAGAAACTAGGATCACACCTTTATTTAACTTGGTCACAAGATATATGCTGAGGGAATCACGGGATCACTGTAGTAGATATGAAATGTTCAGAAAAATTAATATTTATCAAAGGGGCAGAAGTAGACTTAGGTCTAGTCAATCGGCTATACCTCCTTCGACTATACTTGAGGGAGAGCTTAGTGATACAGGTTATGATAGGTCTGCCTGGCTAGTGAAGGAGGGGTCAAGGTCGAGAAAGATAGGAAAAATATATAGCCGGGCGAGTGAAGGCCTAGCGAGCACCCACATTCGGCAAAGTTTGCTTGAACGTAAAGACACTTAGCCTTATCTATGACTTTTAGTACATTACCGACCGACCGAAGGCCGAGTGAGCACCCATGTGCTCATATATGCTCGGACGGGCAAAGCCCGCTCGAGCGTAAAGATATTTAGCCTTATATATGATTCTCAACATGTTACAAGCCGACCGAAGGCCGAGCGAGCATCCACGTGCTCATATATGCTCGGTCGGGAATATCCCGCCCGAACGTAAAGGCATTTAGCCTTATATATGATTCTCAACATGTTACCAGTCGATCGAAGGTCGAGCGAGCACCCGTGTGCTCATATATGCTCGAATGGGCAAAGCCTGCCCAAGCGTAAAGGCATTTAGCCTTATATATGATTCTTAACATGTTACTGGTCGACCGAACATTGAGCAAGCACCCATGTGGTCATATATGCTAGGTCGGGCAAAGTCCACCCGAGCGTAAAGGTATTTATCCTCATATATGATTCTCAACATGTTATCGGCCGACCTAAGGCCGAGCGAGTGCCCATTTGTTCATATACGTTCGGCCTAGCAAAGTCCACCCGAGCATAAAGACATTTAGCCTTATATATGATTCTCAACATGTTACCGGCGGACCGAAGGCCGACCAAGCACCCACGTGCTCATATATGCTCGGTCGGGAATAGCCCATCCGAACGTAAAGGCATTTAGCCTTATATATGATTCTCAACATGTTACCGGTCGACCGAAGGCCGAGCTAGCACTCATGTATTCATATATGCTCGAATGGGCAAAGTCCGCTCGAGCGTAAAGCCATTTAGCCTTATATATGATTCTTAACATGTTACCGGTCGACTGAGCGAGCACCCATGTGGTCATATATGCTCGGTCGGGCAAAGTCCACCCGAGCGTAAATGCATTTATCCTCATATATGATTCTCAACATGTTACCTGATAGATCATTTGGAGCGATAGAGGGGGGGTGAATATCGCGCTTTTTAAAACTATGCTTTTCTTTCAAATGAAAGTCGTGCAGCGAAAATAAAAGGAGACAAAGTATTTTACTTCGTTCGGAGTCTAGCTCGACTCCTGCTCGAAGGCCCGTAGTCCTTGACCGCACCGATGGGCAAAGCACTAAAATCCTTCTTTCCAAAATCCTCGGAAAGAAGCGAATCGTACAGATACAAGAATGTTAAGATAGTAACACACCTACTATCTTATGTAAATTAAGTGCAATATAAAATAAGTATACCGACAATAAGATTTGAAAGACGAAGCTTGGTCGACACGAATGAAGTTGCTTGCTGAAATCGTAGGCGTGAGCAGCTTGCAGAAGAGCACCTGAATTGATTAGAAAATTATTATCCTGCCTCTGACTTCGAGCCTCAATTTATAAGAGTACTGGAGGTTCGGTCGACCGATCCCTCTTTTTGGTCGATCGAACCAGCTCCATTCCTTCCTCGCTGAAGACTACAGCTGGCTCGATCTGTCGCAGTAAATGCTCATGAATGGTTCGGTCGACCGAACCCATTTTTCGGTCGACTGAACAGTCTATTTCCCTGTTCATCGAAATCTGCCGAGATCCTCATCAATGTTGTAATTAATTTTGATTGAATCGGTCGACCGGTCATCCGGTTCGGTCAACCGATCAACCTTTTCCCTTTTCTGCTGATCGATGTTTGTTAACTTGGTCTGTGCTGAGTCACCAGGGATCGGTCGACCGATCTTACTGTTCGGTCGACCGATCAAGCTTTGATCGGACTTTGACTTTGATCTGATCTGAGCTGTTTGCTTTCTGATTTTGTCTGTTATGCTTTGTTCGGTCGACCAATCCAGTCTAACCTGCAGCACAGTGTTAGAACAAAAACTTCCTACAACATAGATGTTAGCACACAGCATAATAATGAATGAGTAATAAAAGAATAGTAGAACTGTTCTTGATCTCAACTTGGAAATCATCCCGGTTTCTTCAGTTGGATCAACGACCTAGGGTTGTTCCCTTCTGGAACTCGACCTCACAATCGCTCCTCCAGTTTGTTTACCTCAACCCACCTGCCAAACTTTGATCCTCCAGATCTAGTTTGGACTTTTCACTCAGCCTTGATCGGCTCCCCAGGACTTTTCCTTCGATCTTCGGCCCTCCAGACCTCTCGATCATACCACCAAGCATTGGGTCCCCTTGACCTGCTTGGATTTTCACCTGGGTTCCACGATCTGCTAAGATTTCTCTTGCCTAGCCTCCAACTAGGTCTTTCTTGGTTGCGTAAATATCCTGCACACTCAGTCAACTTGTTAGATCATAACAAGACTTAACTTGAACCTTTGACAATATCAAAACTCAGGTTTGATTCTGGTGCGGCTTGCACCAACAATCTCCCCCTTTTTGATGTTTGGCAACCAAGGTTCAAAGTTAAGTTAAAATATGCAACAAGTAAATAAACAAGCAATTTTTCTCCCCCTGAATTCACTATCTCTCCCCCTTTGACACACATCAAAAATAGGGGAAGACCCAAAAACCAAGTAAGAATGTTGAAAAATTTTACTAAGTAATGTAAATTTTGAAAAAAAAAAATTGTTTGAAAAATTTACTAAGTAATGTAAATTATGAATAAAATTGTTAAAAATTTACTAAGTAAGAAATTGAAATAAAAATGTTGAAAAAAAATTTTACTAAGTAAAGTAAATTTTGAATAAAATTTTTGAAAAGAAAAAAAATTTACTAAAATAATTTTGAAAAATATTAAGTTAAATAATCTTGAAAAGGAAGAACATTTCACTAAGACAAAAATAAGTTTGAAAAATTTTGGAAAATAAAATTTGAAGATTATATAAATTTTTTTAAAATATATTTTGAAAAGGAGTTGGTCACTAAACAAAAAAGATATAAACTTGGAAATCATGTTTGAAGCTCCCCCTAAAATTGACAAATTCCTAAGAGTCCAAGCATGGGTAGGAAAACTAAGGAAAATTGTCCTTATGATGAAATGCCCAACTTTTGTTCAAGGCTAACTACCACTAGATAGTAGTGTTGGTTGCTACTTGGAAAGCCTAGAGGTTCCACTGTACAAAAATTTTGTACAAAGGTCTGAACCTTTTCCTAGCTACCATGTGTTCTTTTAAATTAAATTTTGGATCGCCTGCGGAACTTAACACGTTTGATCCAAAACTTAATCTATTTGTTCTTTTAGGTTTTGACTTGGATCTCCTGCGGAACTTAACACGTTCGACCCAAATCACCTTAAGTTATTAATTCCATTAAATATTAATTTCCATAATTGGTTCCCAGTACTGACGTGGCGAGGCACATGGCCTTCTTGGATATGGGAGCAACCACCACCGACTAGACAAAACCTTTTATAGAAATCTAATATTTAATTTCCTAAAATAACTTTAGGTTAACCGAAAAGAACAATCAAATCACAAGGAAAAATAAAACAAAAGAACACAACTTCGAAAAACATATTCGAAATACTAGAATCGTAAGCCTCTTGTATTTGGTATTATTTCCATAAATAACTAGCATGATGCGGAAAGAAAAATTACTAGTTATACCTTTAAGAAAGACCTCTTGATCTTCTACCGTATTCCTCTTCTAACCTCGGACGTTGTGTGGGCAACGATCTTCCGAGATGAGAATCCACCAAAGCACCTTCTTCTACTTTCTTCAAGTTTCGGCCAAGCACAAAGCTTCCAAAAGATGAAGATCTTTTTCCACCAACCAAGCTCCAAGGGATACAAGCTTTCTCTCCTTCTTCTTCTTCTTCTCCAAGTAGTATCCGGCCACCACAAGAGCTCCAAGCAAATAGAGAAGGTTCGGCCACCACCAAGAGGAAGAGAGGAAGAGAGGTTGGCCGGCCACAACACCAAGGAAAAGAGGGAGAGAAATAATAGAGGTTATTCACCTGAAGCCTTCTCTACCCCCTCTTTTATAATCCTTGGTCTTGGCAAATAAGGAAAAATTAATAAAACCTTCCTTAATTCTTCTGCCATGAAAAATAAAAATTAATTAAAAATTAATTTCCTTTTTCCAACTTATTTGGCCGACCACCTACAATCCACAAATCAAGGAAAGTTTTAATTAAAACAAAAATTAAAACTTCCTAATTTGTTTTTAGAAATTTATAAAAATTTCTCTAATAATTTTATCCCTTCATGATTGGTTAATAAAAAGGAAATTTAATAAATTAAAATCTTTCTTTTAAACATGTGGATAAAAAGAAAATTATCTCTAAAAATTAAAATCTCTTTTAATCTACAAATAAGGAAAGATATCAAATCTTTTCTCAATCTTTTGTAGAAACTAATAAAAGAGAATTATTAATTTTTAAACTTTCTTTTAAATCATGAACATGGTTAAAAAGGAAAGTTTTCTTAAAATTTAAAATCCTCCTTTAATCAATAAATAAGGAAAGATTTCAAATTTTAAACTCTCTTTTAAACATGTAGATGATTTACAAATAAGGAAAGTTTTTACCAAAAATTAAAACCATCCTTTTAATCTACAAATAAGGAAAGAGATTAATCTCTTCTCTTAATCTTTTGTAGAAAGTTATAAAAGGAAATTTTTAATTTTTAAACTCTCTTTTAAAATCATGATATCCACATAAGAAATAATTTTAATAAAAATCCTTTTAATATTCTAGTGGCCGGCCACCTAAGCTTGGGACCCAAGCTTTGGCCGGCCACCTACATGACTCATCCACTTGGTCTTGGCCGGCCCTAGCTTGGGTTCCAAGCTAGCTTGGCCGGCCCCATTGGATAGGTAAGAAAGTGGGTATGCGGTGGGTATAAATCTCTATATACTAGAGGCTACGATAGGGACCGAGAGGAGGAATTAGTTTTGGTCTCCCGATGAAATTAAGCATCCCGTGTTCGCCCCGAACACACAACTAAATTTCATCAATAATAATTCATTCCACTAAAGAACTATTATTGAACTACCGCACCAATCCCAAATTACATTTTGGGCTCCTTCTTATTATGAGCGTGTTAGTCTCCCTGTGTTTAAGATATCGAATGTCCACTAATTAAGTGAGTTACTGACAACTCATTTAATTAATATCTAAGTCCAAGAGTAGTACCACTCAACCTTATTATCATGTCGGACTAAGTCCACCTGCAGGGTTTAACATGACAATCCTTATGAGCTCCTCTTGAGGACATTATCAACCTAGTATCTCTAGGACACAGTTTCCTTCTATAATCAACAACACACACTATAAGTGATACCATTTCCCAACTTATCGGGTTTATTGATTTATCGAACTAAATCTCACCCATTGATAAATTAAAGAAATAAATATCAAATATATGTGCTTGTTATTATATTAGGATTAAGAGCACACACTTCCATAATAACTAAGGTCTTTGTTTCTTTATAAAGTCAGTATAAAAGAAACGACCTCTAATGGTCCTACTCAATACACTCTAAGTGTACTAGTGTAATTATATAGTTAAGATAAACTAATACCTAATTACACTACGACCTTCCAATGGTTTGTTCCTTTCCATTATGGTCGTGAGCTACTGTTTATAATTTATAAGGTACTGATAACATGATCCTCTGTGTGTGACACCACACACCATGTTATCTACAATATAAATTAATTGAACAACTTCATTTATCATAAATGTAGACATTTGACCAATGTGATTCTTATTTCTAGATAAATGTTTATACCAAAAGCTAGGCTTTTAGTATACACTCTAACAATCTCCCACTTATACTAAAAGACTAAGCTGTCATATCTACTGCCATACATCTTATTTCCAACCCTTCAACATGCCCATCAAAAGCTCTTGCCTTAAGGACCTTAGTGAAAGGATCTATATGTCATCATCTGATGCATTCTAGGCAGCAACAACTTCTCCTCGTTTATACGATTTCTCGTATTGGGTGGTACTTGCGCTCTATTGTGTTTACTTGCCTTTATAGACTTATGGTTTCTTCGAGTTTACCAATATTATTACAATAAATTGTAATAATCTTTGGACAAACCAGAAATCATATCTAAGTCTATCTTGAGGTTATTGAGTCATTCAGCTTTTATGGCTACCTCAGAGGCTTGCCATATACTAAACTTCTATGGTGGAGTCCAGAAAAACACCTATGCTTATCACTCTTCCATAGTTATGACTTTACCTCCTAAAGTAAACACAAAACCCCGAGGTTGACTTATTATTGTCCCTATCCGATTGGAAGTCAAAATCCATGCAACCCACAAGGACCAAATTAACTGCCTTGTAAGCTAGCATATAATCTCTAGTGCATCTAAGGTACTTCAATATATGCTTTACTACAGTCCACTGTCCTTGTCCAGAGTTACTTTGATATCTGCCAACTATGCCCTTGGCAAAACAGATTTCTTATCTCGTGCATAGCATTCATTAGGCTTCCGACAGCCGAAGCATAAAGAACTGCCTTTATTTCCTTTATCTCCTTTAATGTCTACAGAGACATATCTTTAGATAAAGTTACTCCATCCTGAAAAGGTAAGAAACCTTTCTTGGAGTTTTGCATGCTTTAAAACGAGCAAGGATTTTTCCGATGTATGAAGCTTGGGATAAGTAAAATATTCTTTTTATTGCGATCCCTTATTACTTTGATCTCAAGAATATATACATTCTCCCAAGTCCTTTATATCTAATTGTTTGGACAACCATACCCTTACTTCTGACAACATTTTGATATTGTTTCCAACTACAAAAAATGTTATCTACGTATAGTACAAGAAATACCACCACGCTTCCATCACACCTTTTGTGTACACAAGACTTATCCGGCTACTAAATAAATCCATAGGTCTGAATTACTTTGATAAACCGGATGTTCCAAGACCTTGAAGCTTTGCCTCAGTCCATAGACTGATTGAGCTTTACACAAGATGCTCTTAGCCCTTTGCAATGAACCCTTCTGGTTGCTTTATATGGATGCTTTCTTCAAGACTTCCATTAAGGAATGTTGTCTTGACATCCACTTGCCAAATAGATAAAAGAATCCGGATAGACTTAAGCATGGCTACCAGTGAAAAAAGTTTCCTTTTTCATCAAGCCTTGCTTTGAAGGTTTCTACCTTCCTGTCTATCCCTCTTTTCCTATTATAGACCTTTTACACCCAAAGGCTTTTACACCACTTGGTGGTTCTACAAGCTTCCAGATTTTATTAGAATACATATATTCTAATTCTATTATTCATTACTCTTTGCCAAGATGCTGCATATTTATCTTGGAGTGCTTCGTCATATGTCCGGAGATCAGGTTTATGTCCTTCAGGATCGAGTCCAAAAACTCTCCCAAAACATGAACCTATTTAGGTTGCCTAACAACCCTCCCACTATGACAAGACACTTTATGCAATTGTGTATCATTTGTGATACGTGTTGCATTTTCTTGTGGTATCTCATCTTGTACAGTTGGTACTAGGTTAGACATGTCCTTTATTATTTCCTTAAGAACAAATTTACTTATGAGCACGTGGTTCATTATATAGTCCTTTTCTAAAAATCAGTCATTGATGCTAACAATGACCTTCTGATTTTTAAGACTATAAACCTACTTTTGTTTATCTAGGATAACTTACAAACAAGTGAACTCCTATCCAACTTATCATTGTCTCTCTTTAACATATGTGCTGGATTACCCGAATCCGAATATGCTTCAAAATAGGTTTTCACCTATTCAGCAATTCTATATGAGTAGAGAGTTCTAACTTGGAAGGTACTATGTTCACTTTCGTTTTCAGAGTTTATCCTTAAAATAAATTTGGTAATTTTTTGAATAACTCATCATCTATCTAATTATTCCATAAGAGTCCTTTACCTTCTTTCTACTACACCATTCTGTTGGGGTGTACCAGATGCAGTTAGTTGGGATTGAAATCCAACTTCTGATAAGTGACTCCTAAAATCTCTCAAAAGGTACTTGCCACTACGATCTTCCATAGTGACTTTTTACTTTAACATTTCTCCGCATCAACCTTGTACTCTTTGAACTAATCAAAGTACTTAGTCTTGCGGTACATTAAGTAAATTTATTTGTATCTTGAATAGTTATCTATTAAATAGACAAAATATTCAATACTACCTCTTGTCTGGATAGTCATAGGATCACACAAATCAGAATAAACCGTTTTCAACATATCTTTGACTCTATACCCCTTGGACTTAAAAGCTTCTTGGTTATTTTCCTTCCAAGTAAGACTCGTAGGTTGGAAAGATTTCCACTACCAATGAACCCAAAAGTTCATCAGCTACCAATGAAACCTACTCAAGTATAACCTAGCTTTAGATGCCAAAGATATAATTGGTTCATTTCCGAAGGTTGCTTTCTCTTAAATTAGAAGATGTGTTACTTATTTCCATTTGTTGCATCGTGGGAGTTTATTGGATTATAAATTGTCAACCATCATACCAGAATAGATAACTTCCCTATTTTTCTTGATAACAACTTTGTTATCAAAATAGACACAATATCTATAATAGTTTAGAAACTGAAATCAGGTTCTTTCTAAACTTGGTACGTAAAGACAATTACTTAAAATCCATATTTTATTCTTATCAAAGGATAAACATCTCCCACTGCAACAGTTACCACTTTTACAGTAGTGCCCATGTGGACGGTGATTTACCTTTCATTTAGTTGTGGGGTTTTTCCTGGAACCCTGCAATGAATTGCAGACATGATTAATGGCATCTTGTATCTACACTCCAGGTTCTGGTAGATAACACCACTAGACATGTTTCAACTAATGAATTAAATACACCTAAATTGTTCTTAGTTCTAAGAAGACAGTCTACCTTAATGTCCAAGTCTTATTTCCAATCATTACAATTGGGACTACTAAGTCTTTTTCTATAGTATGACTACTAGGGATTGACAAATATCCTAAGAATCACAAAAATATTTGGTCAAGATCAACTCCTTAAAATCTCCATGAATTTTGTGTATACAAAATCAAAGAGAGGAGATTTTATTCATTAATTTTATTATCTCGTCAACTTTACTTTATGACGAATAAAATTAATAGTTGATCTGTCTTTGATCAAATATTTGGTCAAAACTCTTTGAATTTAAAATAACATTGATTCCTCAAACAATATTATTTAAATTCACCAACAACTCAAACACCGTGAATTTTGCATGCCACGTTAGTGTGGATGTATACAAATTCATCATTTGTAAGAGAAGAGTTTTACCCATTGACTATCTTTTAAATATAACTTTTGACAAATAAAATTACCTCAAACACCATGAATCTTGTATGCCACGTTAGTGTGGACGTATACAAATTCAAACATTTGTAAGAGGGGTTTATTAATTTTATTATATTGCCAATCTAGTTTTATGACAAATCAATAGTTGGTTTCCCTTTGGTCACACAAGTGATAGTAGTGACTCCGTTGGGGAGGATACTATTAAATGTGTCTAAGTGTATACCATTACTTGACACTAAGTCCATTAATAAGATTATGCCCCTTCCGTTGGGGAAGATCACACGCTCTTAATTAACTTCCTATAGTCATCCAAAATGAAAGTTCATTTCTAGTGATCCACAAACAAGCTCATCCGTTATGGAGGAAGGCACTCAGAGCCAACGTGCAAGCTTGTTTGCATCACTTACAAACCAGTAATGGAGACCATGGGATTTACTTAAAAATCCCTCTCCCACTTAGTTATTTATAAATGAGGAATTTTAACTATGCTAGCCTACTAAATATGTAAACCAACATGCACACACAACACAATATAAAAGCAATAAATAGAAAATCTAATTTTCAACTATTATGGCTTTTATCTCTAGTTGTCCTCCGTGTGTTGTCATCCCAAGCTGCTGCCATATTTGGCCACCGCCACCAGATCCATCTTGCTCCTAGTTCCACTGCGCCTCTGGTCCTTAGAAGGTTCCACGCTTTGCAAGATTCGATCCATGACATAAATAGAATTTTACATTTTGATCCTATATTCCATAAAAGGAATGTACATGTATCTAGATCAAAATAAAATCCTAATAAAACTAAATCTGTATTTTAATACAATCATGCACACACAAATAAATGCCCTTGACATGTCCAAGGGTCCAATCACACACATAATAACTAAAAGCCATAATAGTTGGATCCTGCATCCATAAAGTTAGCACATCCTACTATTAACCTGTCTAAATTATGTATGACATGTGCATAATTAAACTAATACCAAATACAGAGGCAAAACCCTAGCTCTGATACCAATTGTTGGTTGCTACTTAGAGGTTCCACTGTACAAAAATTTTGTACAAAGGTCTGAACCTTTTCCTAGCTACCATGTGTTCTTTTAAATTAAATTTTGGATCGCCTGCGGAACTTAACACGTTTGATCCAAAACTTAATCTATTTGTTCTTTTAGGTTTTGACTTGGATCTCCTGCGGAACTTAACACGTTCGACCCAAATCACCTTAAGTTATTAATTCCATTAAATATTAATTTCCATAATTGGTTCCCAGTACTGACGTGGCGAGGCACATGGCCTTCTTGGATATGGGAGCAACCACCACCGACTAGACAAAACCTTTTATAGAAATCTAATATTTAATTTCCTAAAATAACTTTAGGTTAACCGAAAAGAACAATCAAATCACAAGGAAAAATAAAACAAAAGAACACAACTTCGAAAAATATATTCGAAATACTAGAATCGTAAGCCTCTTGTATTTGGTATTATTTCCATAAATAACTAGCATGATGCGGAAAGAAAAATTACTAGTTATACCTTTTAGAAAGACCTCTTGATCTTCTACCGTATTCCTCTTCTAACCTCGGACGTTGTGTGGGCAACGATCTTCCGAGATGAGAATCCACCAAAGCACCTTCTTCTACTTTCTTCAAGTTTCGGCCAAGCACAAAGCTTCCAAAAGATGAAGATCTTTTTCCACCAACCAAGCTCCAAGGGATACAAGCTTTCTCTCCTTCTTCTTCTTCTTCTCCAAGTAGTATCCGGCCACCACAAGAGCTCCAAGCAAATAGAGAAGGTTCGGCCACCACCAAGAGGAAGAGAGGAAGAGAGGTTGGCCGGCCACAACACCAAGGAAAAGAGGGAGAGAAATAATAGAGGTTATTCACCTGAAGCCTTCTCTACCCCCTCTTTTATAATCCTTGGTCTTGGCAAATAAGGAAAATTAATAAAACCTTCCTTAATTCTTTTGCCATGAAAAAGAAAAATTAATTAAAAATTAATTTCCTTTTTCCAACTTATTTGGCCGGCCACCTACAATCCACAAATCAAGGAAAGTTTTAATTAAAACAAAAATTAAAACTTCCTAATTTGTTTTTAGAAATTTATAAAAATTTCTCTAATAATTTTATCCCTTCATGATTGGTTAATAAAAAGGAAATTTAATAAATTAAAATCTTTCTTTTAAACATGTGGATAAAAAGAAAATTATCTCTAAAAATTAAAATCTCTTTTAATCTACAAATAAGGAAAGATATCAAATCTTTTCTCAATCTTTTGTAGAAACTAATAAAAGAGAATTATTAATTTTTAAACTTTCTTTTAAATCATGAACATGGTTAAAAAGGAAAGTTTTCTTAAAATTTAAAATCCTCCTTTAATCAATAAATAAGGAAAGATTTCAAATTTTAAACTCTCTTTTAAACATGTAGATGATTTACAAATAAGGAAAGTTTTTACCAAAAATTAAAACCATCCTTTTAATCTACAAATAAGGAAAGAGATTAATCTCTTCTCTTAATCTTTTGTAGAAAGTTATAAAAGGAAATTTTTAATTTTTAAACTCTCTTTTAAAATCATGATATCCACATAAGAAATAATTTTAATAAAAATCCCTTTAATATTCTAGTGGCCGACCACCTAAGCTTGGGACCCAAGCTTTGGCCGGCCACCTACATGACTCATCCACTTGGTCTTGGCCGGCCCTAGTTTGGGTTCCAAGCTAGCTTGGCCGGCCCCATTGGATGGGTAAGAAAGTGGGTATACGGTGGGTATAAATCTCTATATACTAGAGGCTACGATAGGGACCGAGAGGAGGAATTGGTTTTGGTCTCCCGATGAAATTAAGCATCCCGTGTTCGCCCCGAACACACAACTAAATTTCATCAATAATAATTCATTCCACTAAAGAACTATTATTGAACTACCGCACCAATCCCAAATTACATTTTGGGCTCCTTCTTATTATGAGCGTGTTAGTCTCCCTGTGTTTAAGATATCGAATGTCCACTAATTAAGTGAGTTACTGACAACTCATTTAATTAATATCTAAGTCTAAGAGTAGTACCACTCAACCTTATTATCATGTCGGACTAAGTCCACCTGCAGGGTTTAACATGACAATCCTTATGAGCTCCTCTTGAGGACATTATCAACCTAGTATCTCTAGGACACAGTTTCCTTCTATAATCAACAACACACACTATAAGTGATACCATTTCCCAACTTATCGGGTTTATTGATTTATCGAACTAAATCTCACCCATTGATAAATTAAAGAAATAAATATCAAATATATGTGCTTGTTATTATATTAGGATTAAGAGCACACACTTCCATAATAACTGAGGTCTTTGTTTCTTTATAAAGTCAGTATAAAAGAAACGACCTCTAATGGTCCTACTCAATACACTCTAAGTGTACTAGTGTAATTATATAGTTAAGATAAACTAATACCTAATTACACTACGACCTTCCAATGGTTTGTTCCTTTCCATTATGGTCGTGAGCTACTATTTATAATTTATAAGGTACTGATAACATGATCCTCTGTGTGTGACACCACACACCATGTTATCTACAATATAAATTAATTAAACAACTTCATTTATCATAAATGTAGACATTTGACCAATGTGATTCTTATTTCTAGATAAATGTTTGTACCAAAAGCTAGGCTTTTAGTATACACTCTAACAAGTAGCTGATGACTCAGGTTGGTCAATTTGAGTATTTAGTACTAACTGGGTTTTTACCGGTTAGTTAACCTAAATCGATTCATGTATGTTGTTTTATAGTTGGTTGAAGTGTATTTATGATTTTAGATTAAATAATTTTTAAGATAATTAAGTTTAAAAAAAATTTATAAATAAGTTTTTTTAATAAGTTTTAAAATAATTTTTAATAAATTTAAAATAGTTTTTTTTTAATTTTAATAAGTTTAAAATAATTTTTATTAGGTTTAAAATAATTTTTAATAAGTTTAAAAATATTTTTTATTAAGTTTAAAATAATTTTTATTAAGTTTAAAATAATTTTTATTAGGTTTAAAATAATTTTTATTAAGTTTAAAATAATTTTAATAATTTTTATTAAGTTTAAAATAATTTTTATTACGTTTAAAATAATTTTTAATAAGTTTAAAACAATTTTTATTTAGTTTAAAATAATTTTTATTAAGTTTAAAATAATTTTTATTAGGTTTAAAATAATTTTTAATAAGTTTAAAATAATTTTAATTAAGTTTTTAGAATTTTAAAATAGTTTTAAGTAATTTTAATTAAGTTTTTAGAATTTATAATAGTTTTAAGTAATTTTAATTAAGCTTTTAGAATTTTAAAATAGTTTTAAGTAATTTTAATTAAAAATTTAAAATAATTTTAAAGTAGTTTTAAATAATTAAGTTTTTAAAATAATTTTAAAATAGTTTAAAATAATTTTAATTAAGTTTTAATTAATTTTAAAATAGTTTTAATTAATTTTAAAATAGTTTTAAATAATTTTATTTAAGTTTTAATTAATTTTAAAATAGTTTTAATTAATTATAAAATAGTTTTAAATAATTTTAATTAAGTTTTAATTAATTTTAAATAATTTTAAATAATTTTAATTAAGTTTTAATTAATTTTAAAATAGTTTTAAATAATTTTAATTAAGTTTTAATTAATTTTAATATAATTTTTAATTAAATTTAAATAGTTTTAAATAATTTTTAATTAATTTTAAAATAGTTTTAAATAAGTTTTAATTAATTTAAAAATAGTTTTAAAGAATTTTTAATTAATTTTAAAATAGTTTTAAATAATTTTAATTAATTTTAAAATAGTTTTAAATAAGTTTTAATTAATTTTAAAATAGTTTTAAATAATTTTTAATTAATTTTAAAATAGTTTTAAATAATTTTAATTAATTTTAAAATAGTTTTAATTAATTTTAAAATAGTTTTAAATAATTTTAATTAAGTTTTAATTAATTTTAAAATAGTTTTAAATAAGTTTTAACTAATTTTAAAATAGTTTTAAATAAGTTTTAATTAATTTTAAAATAGTTTTAAATAATTTTAATTAAGTTTTAATTAATATTAAAATAGTTTTAAATAATTTTTAATTAATTTTAAAATAGTTTTAAATAAGTTTTAAATTGAATTAATTAAGTTCGAATTAGATTTGAATTAGATTTCAATTAATTTTGAATTTATTGAAAGAGGTTATTGAACTCATGTTAGATTCAAACTTAGCTTTGGCTTAATCAAGTAGGCGTCCTAAGGATAAGTTTTCAGTTCAGTGGCGAGGCATACGACCTACTTTAATATCATTAGACCACTTGCTGAAGGCTTTCCAAACTGTTCCCGCTCAAAAAACTTAATACTAAATTTTGATCTAACTAGCCCATGTTTGACTGGGGTAGCTTCGGTCAGATCCACTAAGTCTAGTGCACCAGGTAGAATTCCATATTTAGCCTAGACATGCCTTCGACAAAGTTTCCTTGATGTACTATCATCCCAATCCATTCCGGTGCTATGTTGTAGGGTTTGGTAAACCTTTTTCATCTAACCGTTCTAAGCAAAAAAATAATCCTAAGCCTAAATATTGAGTTTGGTTTAATCAAGTTGGTTGGATTGTTTTTCTATTTGCTCCCCCTGAGTCATAGCTTAGATAAGGTCTATCTAAGTAATGGATTTGACTCTTAGGGACCAAGTAGTGGTTTGGTTTAATTTTTTTGGTTAAAAATTTTGTTTGAACCCATGCTTGGACTTGACTTCTAGTATTTTGACTGATTAAGGATAAGTATGGTTTGTTTGTTTGTTTGGGTTTGTAACCAAGTCCAGATTTGTTGTACACAGCTCGTTGTGATCCAAGTACCATATTTAGACACTTGGATCCCATTTCGAACCTTTCCAACGTTTTCTTGAGTCGCTCGACTTGACCTTTCAAGTCGGAATTTTCTTCCTCAAGTTTTTCAACTTGAGTTGAAGTTCCGAGTTGAACTCGGTTAGTCGAGTCACTCAAGTTAACTTGTTGCTTAAGGTGGTCTATTTCCTTAAGTAACAAGTTATTTTGTTTTTCAGATTTCGACAATTTTTTAAACAAACATTTAACTACTTTAAGCAAGTTAGACTTTGAATAAATCATTACCATATTTGGATCTTCCGATCCGGGGCTTCTATCGGACTCGATGTCGATCTCAGATTCGTACTCTTCGTCGGACTCGGACCCGGACCCGGAATCTTCGTTTCTTGCCATAAATGCAAGGTGGCTCGAGTGCTTCGCTTGCTTCGCGTTAGATTCGTCGGAAGAAGTTTCGTCCCATGACGCTTGAAGAGCCTTCTTTCATCTTGATGATTTGGGTCCTTCTTCTTTCCGATTTGGACATTCATTTTTAAAATGGCCCTTCTTGTTGTAGCCATAACAAATTACTTCTGATTTGTTTTAGATCTGATTTGGTGAGGTCTTTTTGGTGCTTCTACTAACCTTCTTTTTAGTCAACAACCTTCGGACCATGTTGACTAATTCTTCTTCGTTTGTTGAGTCCGAGTCTGGTTCACTTTCTGACTCGATCTTTTTTTTTATTTTGTTTCCTTGCTTGATCCTGCATACAAAGCTACACCTTTCTCGACATGGCTTGTGTTAGACTGTTTGTGTAATTCCAATTCATAAAATAACTCGTCTAACTTAAGAATTGAAAGATCCTTGGAAACTTTGTACGCATCTACAATTGATGCCCACAAAGCATTCCTCGGAAAAGCGTTCAGAGCATACCTTATTGTGTCACGGTTTTCAAGACTATGCCCGATCAGGTGGAGGTCGTTTAAGATGTCCTTCAGTCGAGCGTGTAGTTGTGAGGTCGTCTCTCCGGGAAACATTTTTATATTCAATAAATTATTTAAAAGTAAATCTCGTTTGTTTACCTTTGAGTCGTCAGTTCCTTCGTGTAGCTTGACTAGCGAGTCCCACAATTCTTTAGCGTCGTCGTAGGGACTGATTCAGTTCAACTCCTCCATAGTAAGCCCGCATTGAATGGTGTTGATCGCCTTGTAGTTCAATTGTGCCTTATTGATCATTTGGGAGTCCATTCTTCTGGTTCTAGTGTTATTTCGTCCTTTGTTGGGGGAGTATATCCTTTCAAAACAGTGAACCAGAGCTCGATATCGGACTTCAAGTAACACTCCATCCTATTCTTCCAATAACTAAAATTTTCTCCTTTGAATAGTGGAGGTCGGACAGTACTATATCCTTCTTGATACGAGTTCGTTATTCTTGCAAGACAAAAATAAAAAAATATTTCCAAGACTTTCGTCTTGGGATTAGTAGTACCTAAAGAAAAAATAATAAAAATATTCTAAAGGAAAAGAAAAGAAATTTTTTAAAAAGATGCTTTGAAAATCGGTTAAGAAATTTCAGAGCTAACCGGGCTCTGATACCAATTGATAGATCGTTTGGAGCGATAGAGGGGGGGTGAATATCGCGCTTTTTAAAACTATTCTTTTCTTTCAAATCAAAGTCGTGCAACGGAAATAAAAAGGAGACAAAGTATTTTACTTCGTTCGGAGTCTAGCTCGACTCCTACTCGAAGGCCCGCAGTCCTTGACCGCACCGATGGGCAAAGCACTAAAATCCTTCTTTCCGAAATCCTCGGAAAGAAGCGAATCGTACAGATACAAGAATGTTAAGATAGTAACACACCTACTATCTTATGTAAATTAAGTGCAATATAAAATAAGTATACCGACAATAAGATTTGAAAGACGAAGCTTGGTCGGCACGAATGAAGTTGCTTGCTGAAATCGTAGGTGTGAGCAGCTTGTAGAAGAGCACCCGAATTGATTAGAAAATTATTATCCTGCCTCTGACTTCGAGCCTCAATTTATAAGAGTACTGGAGGTTCGGTCGACCGATCCCTCTTTTCGGTCGACCGAACCAGCTCCATTCCTTCCTCGCTGAAGATTGCAGTTGGCTCGATCTGTCGCAGTAAATGCTCATGAATGGTTCGGTCGACCGAACAGTCTATTTCCCTGTTCGTCGAAATCTGCCGAGATCCTCATTAATGCTGCAATTAATTTTGATTGGATCGGTCGACCGGTCATCCAGTTCGGTCGACCGATCAGCCTTTTCCCTTTTCTGCTGATCGATGTTTGTTAACTTGGTCTGTGCTGAGTCACCAGGGATCGGTCGACCGATCTTACTGTTCGGTCGACCGATCAAGCTTTGATCGGACTTTGACTTTGATCTGATCTGAGTTGTTTGCTTTCTGATTTTGTCTGTTATGCTTTGTTCGGTCGACTGAACCGCTAGTTCGGTCAACCGATCCAGTCTGACCTGCAGCACAGTGTTAGAACAAAAACTTCCTGCAACATAGATGTTAGCACACAGCATAATAATGAATGAGTAATAAAAGAACAGTAGAACTATACTTGATCTCAACTTGGAAACCTTCCCGGTTTCTTCAGTTGGATCAGCGACCTAGGGTTGTTCCCTTCTAGAACTTGACCTCACAGTCGCTCCTCCAGTTTCTTTGCCTCAATCCACCTACCAAACTTTGATCCTCCAGATCTAGTTTAGACTTTTAACTCAGCCTTGATCGGCTCCCCAGGACTTTTCCTTCGATCTTCGGCCCTCCAGACCTCTCGATCATACCACCAAGCATTGGGTCCCCTTGACCTGCTTGGATTTGCACCTGGGTTCCACGATCTGCTAAGATTTCTCTTGCCTAGCCTCCAACTAGGTCTTTCTTGGTTGAGTAAATATCCTGCACACTCAATCAACTTGTTAGATCATAACAATACTTAACTTGAACCTTTGACAACATCAAAACTCAGGTTTGATTCTGGTGCGGCTTGCACCAATATTACCAGCCGACCGAAGGTCTAGCGAGCACCCATGTGTTCATATACGCTCATCCTGGCAAAGCCCACCCGAGCGTAAAGACATTTAGCCTTATATATGATTCTCAACATGTTACCGGTCGAGCGAGCACCCACGTGCTCATATATGGTCGGCCGGAAAAAAGCCCGGTTGAACATAAATGCATTTAGCCTTATATATGATTCTCAACATGTTACCAGCCGACTGAAGGCTGAGCGAGCACCCATGTGCTCATATATGCTCGGACGGGCAAAGTCCGCCCGAGCGTAAATGCGTTTAGAGCTATATATGATTCTCAACATGTTACCGGCCGACCGAACATCGAGCGAGCACCCATGTGGTCATATATGCTTGGCCGGGCAAAGCCCGCCCGAGCGTAAAAGAATTTAGCCTTATATATGATTCTCAACATGTTACCGGCCGGCCAAACGTCGAGCGAGCACCCATGTGCTCATATACGCTCGGACGGGCAAAGTCCACCCGAGCATAAAGGTATTTAGCCTTATATATGATTCTCAACATGTTACCGGCCGGCCAAACGTCGAGCGAGCACCCATGTGCTCATATACGCTCGGACGGGCAAAGTCCACCCGAGCATAAAGGTATTTAGCCTTATATATGATTCTCAACATGTTACCGGTCGACTGAAGGCCGAGCGAGCACCCACGTGCTCATATATGCTTGGCCGGACAAAGCTCGCCCGAGCGTAAAATTATTTAGCCTTATATATGATTCTCAACATGTTACCGGCTGACCGAAGGCCGAGTGAGCACCTATGTGCTCATATACGCTCGGACGGGCAAAGCCCGCCGGAGCGTAAAGGCATTTAGCCTTATATATGATTTTCAACATGTTACCGGCCGATCGGAGGCCGAGCGAGTACCAACGTGCTCATATATGCTCGACCGAGTAAAGCCCGCCGGAGCGTAAAGACATTTAGCCTTATATATGATTCTCAACATGTTACCGGTCGACCGAAAGCCTAGAGAGCACCCAAGTGCTCATATACGCTCGGACGGGCAAAGGTCGCCCGAGCGTAAAAGTATTTAGCATCATATATGATTCTCAACATGTTATCGGCCGACCGAAGGCCAACCAAGCACCCATGTTTCATATATGTTCGGCCGGGGAAAGCTCGCCCGATCGTAAAAGTACTTACTTTATAGCAGCTTATAGTATATTACCGGCTATATACTATGCGCTCCTGCGGCTCCCAATCGATTGGGCTTCGTCCCAATCGATTGCCACGTCACATCCCAGCCATCGCAACCATCCATCACCTACATCCTGTGCAACAGTCGAATCCCAATCGATCGGCTGATCGATTGGGGAGGCTTGAATCGATTGGCATATCGATCAACCTTCTTCTGTGCTCTCGCGTCTGCGCGAGAAAACTTGCCCCAATCGATTGACCAATCTATTGGGGAGCCCAATTGATTGGCCGATATATTAGGGAGCATTTTGTGCTCGCGTTTTCACTTCCCAATCGATTGGTGGATCGATTGGGCCAGCCTTCTTCGCAGCACACCTTCAATCGATCGGCTGATCGATTGAACCACAGTTCAATCGATCGGTTGATTGATTGACTTCCCATTGACTTGCTTAACTCAAGTCTAGGGTCCTCAATTCGAACATCCAGTTAACCATGACCTGTTGGAACTCCTCATGTCTAGCATCTGGTCAACCTTGACCTGTCGGGACTTCTTCGCCAAGTGTCCGATCAACCCTTTGACCCACTTGAACTTTTCTTCTTGTGTCAGGTGTCCGGTCAACCTTGACCCAATTAGACTTACCGTCTCATGCCAAGTGTCCGGTCCTCCATGATCTACTTGGACTTCCACTAGATGTCCGGTCACCCTTGGCCCATCTGGATTTCCTCATGCCAAGTATCCGGTCAATCCTTTGACCTACTTGGACTTCCCAACACCGGGTGTCCAGTCAATCTTGACCCACCTAGATTTCCACGTGCCTAGCTTCACTCACCAGGTCTTTCCATCTACCTGGCTTCACTCACCAGGACTTTCCATCTGCCTGACTTCACTCACTAGGATTATCACTTAGCTTCACTCACTAGGGTTTTCACCAAACTTCACTCATCAGGATTTTTCCATTGCCCGGCTTCACTCACCAGAACTTTCACCTACCTAGCTTCACTCACTAGATCTTTCACCTAACTTCACTCACCAAAATTTTCCATTGCCCGACTTCATTCACCGGGACTTTCACCTGCCTAGTTTCACTCACTATGGTTTTCACATAGCTTCACTCACTAGGATTTTCTAACTGTCTACCTTCACTTACTAGGTCTTTCACCTGGTTTCAATCACCAAGATTTTCCCTTACCTAACCTCTAGTTAGGACTTTCCTAGTCAAGTATCCGGTCAACCTTAACCCACTTGACTCTTCTTCACATCTAACTGGTCAGTCCTTGACCAGAAGGAAATTGTATCAACAATCTCCCCAATCGGACGATTGCATCTGCAATCTCCATGTATTGTCAAACATCGAAACCCAAACATCAAGACTCAAGCTTGAGCCAACTCAAGTTTAGTCAACCAAGTTAGCCTTGACGTAGGGATATTACACCAACAATAAGTAATTTTCTACTTGTCTTGCTTCCTAGAGCTATCAGATTGTTCTACCCATCTCAAGTGTGGGCATGTGGTGGAATGATAGCCTGGATAAAGAGGAGATGTTTGTCCTGCCCTCTTGCGCTTGTGTGATTCACCCTCTTGGGTGTGTGGCAATGAAGCTAGCTCTAATCTGACCCGATCTAATTCAGCCTGCAAAAAATTTACCTTAGCTTTCTTCCCGTCCAAGTCTTTTTGTTGCCGCAATATCAGTAAACCATTAACATGAACTTTTTTAGTCAAAACATTTATTTCTGAAGCATGTCGAAATCTCAGATCATCTAATTCTTCAGTCTTCTACTTTAAATCCAAATAAGCTTTTCTCCTCAAAGCTACTTCAGACCGAACTTGAGACTGAGCTGCTAGTAGACGTACTTCCAGCTCTCTTTGGTGTGAGTGATGGAAATCTAACGCGTGTATAGCCTCTGCCAAAGATTTCTCTTTCTCGGACAATAGTTGATCCCAAGGAGGAAGATTTGAAGCCATAACTCTCAATAATATCTCTGGAAGAAAGTGAAGCAAGAAAGAGTAAAGGTTGGTGTTGAAGAAACTAGGATCACACCTTTATTTAACTTGGTCACAAGATATATGCTGAGGGTATCACGGGATCACTGTAGTAGATATGAAATATTCAGAAAAATTAATATTTATCAAAAGGGCAGAAGTAGACTTAGGTCTAGTCAATCGGCTATACCTCCTTCGACTAGACTTGAAGGAGAGCTTAGTGATACGGGTTATGATAGGTCAGCCTGGCTAGTGAAGGAGCGATCAAGGTCAAGAAAGATAGGAAAGATATATAGTCGGGCGAGTGAAGGCCGAGCGAGCACCCACGTTCGGCAAAGTTTGCTCGAACGTAAAGGCACTTAGCCTTACCTATGACTTTTTGTACATTATCGACCGGTCGAAGGCCGAGTGAGCACCCATGTGCTCATATACGCTCGGACGGGCAAAGCCCACCCTAGCGTAAAAGCATTTAGCCGTATATGTGATTCTCAACATGTCACCGGCCGACCGAAGGCCGAGCGAGTACCCACGTGCTCATATATGCTCGGTCGGGAAAAGCTCATCCGAAAGTAAAGGCATTTAGCCTTATATATGATTCTCAACATGTTACCGGCCGACTGAAAGCTGAGCGAGCACCTATATACTCATATATGCTCGGATGGGCAAAGCCTACCCGAGCGTAAAGACATTTAGCCTTATATATGATTCTTAACATGTTGCTGGTCGATCAAACATTGAGCGAGCACCCATGTGGTCATATATGCTCGGTCAGGCAAAGTCCGCCCGAGCGTAAAGATATTTACCCTCATATATGATTCTCAACATGTTACCGGCCGACCGAAGGTCGAGAGAGCACCCATTTGTTCATATACGCTCGGCTCGGCAAAGCCCGCCTGAGCGTAAAGACATTTAGAATTATATATGATTCTCAACATATTACCGGCCGACCGAAAGCGAGCGAGCACCCATGTGCTCATATATGCTCGGGCGGGAAAAGCTCGCCCGAACGTAAAGGCATTTAGCCTTATATATGATTCTCAACATATTACCGGTCGAAGGCCGAGCGAGCACTCATGTGCTCATATATGCTCGAATGGGCAAAGCCCACCCGAGCGTAAAGGCATTTAGCCTGATATATGATTCTTAACATGTTATCGGCCGACCGAACATCGAGCGAGCACCCATGTGGTCATATATGCTCGGTCAGGCAAAGTCCGCCCGAGTGTAAAGACATTTATCCTCGTATATGATTCTTAACATGTTACCGGCCGACTGAAAGCTGAGCGAGCACCCATGTGTTCATATACGCTTGGCCTGGTAAATCCCGTCCGAGCGTAAAGACATTTAGCCTTATATATGATTTTCAACATGTTACCGGCCGACCGAAGGTAGAGCGAGCACCCACGTGCTCATATATGCTCGACCGAAAAAAAGCCCGCTCGAACTTAAATGCATTTAGCCTTATATATGATTCTCAACATGTTACCAGCCGACTGAAGGCCGAGCGCGCACCCATGTGCTCATATATGCTCGGGCGGGCAAAGCCCGCCCGAGCGTAAATGCATTTAGAGTTATATATGATTCTCAACATGTTACCGGCCGATCGAACATCGAGCGAGCACCCATGTGGTCATATATGCTTGGCTGGTCAAAGTCCGCCCGAGCGTAAAAGCATTTAGCCTTATATATGATTCTCAACATGTTATCGGCCGACCAAAGACCGAGCGAGCACCCATATGCTCATATACGCTCGGACGGACAAAGTCCACCCGAGCGTAAAGGTATTTAGCCTTATATATGATTTTCAACATGTTACCAGTCGACCGAAGGCCAAGCGAGCACCCACGTTCTCATATATGCTTCGCTGGGCAAAGCCCGCCCGAGCGTAAAGATATTTAACCTTATATATGATTCTCAACATGTTACCGGCCGACCGAAGGCCGAGCGAGCACCCACGTGCTCATATATGCTCAGCCGGGCAAAGCCGCCTGAGCGTAAAGGCATTTAGCTTTATATATGATTCTCAACATGTTACCGGCCAGTCGAACGTCGAGCGAGCACCCATGTGCTCATATACGCTCGGACGGGCAAAGTCCACCCGAGCGTAAAGGTATTTAGCTTTATATATGATTCTCAACATATTACCGGTCAACTAAATGCCGAGCGAGCACCCACGTGCTCATATATGCTTGGCCGGGCAAAACTCGCCCGAGCATAAAGGCATTTTGCCTTATATATGATTCTCAACATGTTACCGGCCGACCGAAGGCCGAGCGAGCACCCATGTGCTCATATACACTCGGACGGGCAAAGCCCGTCGGAGCGTAAAGGCATATAGCCTTATATATGATTCTCGACATGTTACCGATCGACCGGAGGCCGAGCGAGTACCCACATGCTCATATATGCTCGACCGAGTAAAGTCCGCCTGAGCGTAAAGACATTTAGCTTTATATATGATTCTCAACATGTTACCGGCCGACCGAAAGCCTAGCGAGCACCCATGTGCTCATATACGCTCGGACGGGCAAAGGTCGCCCGAGCGTAAAAGCATTTAGCCTCATATATGATTCTCAACATGTTATCGACCGACCGAAGGCCAAGCAAGCACCCATGTTTCATATATGCTCGGCCGGGGAAAGTCTGCCCGATCGTAAAAGTACTTACTTTGTAGCAGCTTATGGTATATTACCGGCCAACACCTTATAGTCAAAATGCACTCGTCTGGGTAAAGTCTGACCAAACGTAAGGGCACCCAGCCTCCTAAAGTTCATAAACATTTTCGGCCAAAACATGCTTAGCAGGAGGCATTCTCAATATATATATACAACCGGCTTAAACGACCGGCCAAGATATGTTCAACAAAAGACATTCTTAATATATGTAGCAGGCTTGAACGATTGGCCGAGACATGCCCAATAGAATATTTGACGGGAAATATCTTCTAGAAGTTTCTTCAGTTATAATGGTGTGCCCCCATCATAAATATAAGCCATAAACGACAGAATGAGTATATTTGGAGTACAAAAAATATTCCTTAAAAGATTATTACACAAAGTATAGAAAATGACTTCATCTCCTAACAAGCCCTAACTAACCGGGGACTAATTCACGACTACAGAGGTTATATAAGGTCATATAAAAAGGGGAATCCCCTCCGTTGGCAAGGTACGCAAATTCTAGCTTCTAAACTCTGTTTCCAAATATTTCAGTTACTGTTCTTCTTCTTCTTCCTTCCACCTTTGAGAAAAAATTGACTTGAGCGTCGGAGGGTCTAGCCAGGGATCCCCACCCCGGTCTTAGGTCACTAACGCTTTTTTTGTTTGTCTCACTATGCGTAGGATCGTGGAAAAGTTCTTTTAGGTTTCTAGGAGGCTATTTTCATCAAGGATTAATGTTCACTGGAGCCAGTGCACATCTTCGTAGATTTCAGACAAGATCAATCGAGTATAACAAAAATAATAAATTCATTTTTATTCTCTTTTTTTTTTTAAAAAAAATAATAAGTTTCCAATAAATTTATCTTTAACCACGTTTAAGATTTTTTAAATTATTTTTTCCCAATTAATCACATTTATAAATAAAACTCATATTATTATTTTTTTAAACGTGCTCGAGCAACGAGCGAATGATCGTTCGATCGTCGTCGTCGTGCGCGAGATGGCGACGTCGATCGTGAGGATGAAGATGCGGCTGAGCAAGGGGAGCCAGGTCGAGGTCCAGCGGTGGGACGGTCAGTCGTCCTACTCCTGGCGCTGCGCCGACGTCGTCTCCGGCAATGGCCGGTACTACCTCGTCCGTATCCACGGGGCCACCGCGTCCCCGGCCGCGGTGCTCGAGCGAGTCCCCCGCAAGTTTATCAGGCCGCAGCCGGCCCCGATTGGCCTCCGCGCCCTCTACTCCTGGAGCCCTGGTGACGAGGTGGAGGCGCTCGTTGACCACGCCTGGTGGCCGGCTGTGGTTACCGCCGTCGGCTACGGGAAGGTCGTCGTCTACCTCCTCGGGAAGATGAGGAAGGTCAGAGTCCGCGCGTGCGAGCTTCGGCTGAGGAGGCAGTGGGTCGACAACCAGTGGACGCTAGTCGATAAGGTAAATCGATCGCATATAGATTCTAATTAACGATATATTTCTGATTTGTGATCGTTATTAAGATTCAGGGTGTATCGTGCAGGAACCTAGGGAGGCCATAATTTCCAGTGGATTTTCGGCGGCGGCTGAGTCATGCAACGTTGCCGGCCGACAGAGCAGAATCATCAAAGAAGATGAGGAAGAAGAGCAGAGGGGGGGCGTTGTTTTAAGAGATTCTGGTTGTTGTTCCTCCGTTGGAAGTTGCAGTTGAGTAATTAGGGTTCATGTTAACTAACTCTTTCAGATTCTCATTATTCTTCCACTTTGTAAGTTGTTGTAATTAGTTAGGGTTTCGAGTATCATTCTTCCTTGGTAGGAAGTTATCATCATCCTTTGATTTATAAAAGATTAATGAGCGCAAGTTTTGGCAAACATGCGATCGATCTGTGTTCGATCTCCTTTAATTTGCTTGGCATTTTAATCTTCCAAGAACGAAATAACTTTGTTTTTATAAATTAATTTATTTTGGAGAATCATTGTCTTCCAAATTATATTTAGTTTTTACACAAAGGCTTCATGTTCCATTATTAATTAAGGGATGAACAAGCTTATGTATGTGTTTGTTTGTTTTGTCTTTTTTTCTTAGCCATGACGGCCTTGTAGGATCTAAATTAATGCTATTAATTATACGATTTCAAAACCCTAAAATTGATTTTGATCATGGACTCTAAAGCTTGTAAAATTTGATAATATGTGATCGGATCTAAAAGACGGTGAAGTATCAATATAAACAATTATTATTATATTAAAAAAACTAAAACATCTATATACATTAAAAATGGGTCGACCTAGGTTCGGGCCTAGGTTGGCATTGGCATAGGCTCGGATGACCCGTGCCAATGCCCAGCAACATTAACGAAGTCACGGCCATGTTTACACACATCGAAATCGAATTTAGACATACACAGCATGATGCAATACAATTCTAAGGTTATTTAATAGTATCAAAGGCAATTATAATCTAATTTCAAATGTTTTTTTAAATTGTGGTTGGTATGTATTTAATCCAAAAAACATCATTTAACCTAAGTGACAATTTTTCCAAAACATCATCATTCACAAAACATCATCATACTTTCAAAGGAGAAGTAATTTACCATGAAACCATACTACCAGACTGTTTGGAATAAGTAATATCAACTTTTAATTTGTATATCATATATAGTTGAAGAAAATACTTTCGTTTAATGGCCTAAATTCAACACAAATTGACAAAGAAAAGTGTTTTTTTTTTGTTAATGCAAATATATTTAACCTCCAGCCTTTTCTTTGATATCGTTCGCTGTGGCCCAAGAAAGTTCCGGCGACTGCTTAATTACTTTACTCTTTTTTTGTATATATGAACATTTCTGAATTGGATTAGTTTCCATATGATCAATCTCTAAATTACTAAACTGCTGCTAAACAGCATTTAAGCTTTGTTCCTTTCTTCTAACGCTAATATTCGTCGATATTGAGATTGTTTATTTGAATAGCTCAGGTACAGTTAAATCTTATACAGAGCTTAGTTGGTTAACCAGTACATTATTAACCAGCCGCCACACTAACGATTCATGATCTTAGCAACTGAGTTACTAGGTTGCAACTAAGTTAAATGCAACTGTGTAAATAAGACCCAGGAAATCCTACAGCCCGACTGAACCCAATCGGATTGTCCTAGCAAACGCCCTTCACAACAACAGAGGCCCCTTGAGCCCCGACCTTCTCTACCCAAGTGACCTTAGTCGAGCAAGCAGTCTGGAACACCAACCTCTGACATATCCTAACAAAAAATCAATTACAACAAGGTTAAACACAGAGCGACGTCAAGTTAACGATCAGATAACACCAATAGTCCAGATGGATGGTTGCCACCCCTTATGCAACAGCCTGCTTGTGTAGTTGGCTGGTGCCTCGCTTATACAATTGTCCACATAACCTGCTTAAGGCTCTATATGGATCGATCTCCCACGCCCATGGCTATATACGATTCTACACAGGTAAATAAAAATATGATTTTCTTCTCCTAATCATTCTCTGTGAGCTTTTGAAACTCCCTCGCGTACACGAGCCTTCCCTACTCACCCCATCTCTAACTTAACCATCGGAGCAACTACGCCAACAACATCAACTCTCAACCGACAAGCTTCAATTCACAAGACACACCGGAGGACGAATGCCACCACAATCCAGGAGGAAGGAGAGGGAAATCCTGCGCGAGTGGAAATGACTCCATCACTACCCATCATCACTTGTACATCATGAAGGCAATTTACCTTCTACAAATGGCCTCTTCCATGTTAACTTGCCAGGAGTATCAAGCATAGTGAATTTTTATATAAATAAAAATGTATATACAGAACCAACACAATATATAATGTGGTTAAAAATTTTGCCCATTGATGCCAACCAAAATAGGTCACAGTTGACCTATCCCTTACAACAGGGTTTAACTCTTAAAATGTTTCATCTTGGTTAAACTTTAGAATGGTTACAATACAAGGCAACAAAAAATAATAATAAAATGACACTAAACAAATATTATCTAGCCACAAGTATCCTCTCTCTCTCTATGTATATCTTGACCACCTATCATAGAAAAGATCATAGATGACCAATACAAGCAAAATTTTCATTCTAATCATATGAAAGAGCAAAATGATTACATTGATCATAAGCAACACAGTTCAGACAAGATAGCAAAAGATCCTACCGGCCCTGGGAAGATTTGTTCTTGGCCGATTTAATTTTTTCTATTGCCTAGAAAATTTTAGGAGCTGAGATTAACAAACAGTTTAATATAGGGACTTCCATAATCAACTATTAGCAAAGAAGAAATCACTATGAAGAGGACCAATACCTTAGCAACTCGATCACTGTTGAATCCATTTTCATTCACCAGAAAGCTCAGAAGACCCTGATAAGAGAGAGGAATACTGGGTAAAGATGCCTAATGGACTTATTGGCACGTAATTAATTTTCATTACTACCTCCTCATCTGGAGCTATCCACTTTAGTTCTGGAACGTCCATGGTCACATTTGGTTCTTTGAACAAACGTCGAGTTTCTTGATACGGCCACTCTTCAGGAATTTTATATCTATAATTATACCAAGTTTTATAAGAGAAACCACAAGGACCACATCAAAATCCTGATGGATCTTAATTTTTACAAAACCACAACAATTGAAGGTGATGCAACTAAATCTTTTGGAGCACCTTTCTTTGTTTATGTTCTCCAAGATATGCTCTATGCAACTATGCTGACGGATGAGCTTCAAAGCAGTTTGTCCTCCAATGCCTGACAGAGTCATTCGTTTAGCAACATTGCAAAGAAAGTTACAAAAGAAAATAGTAATAAAAAAAGCTGCTATGTATATTATTTACATATTAAAAAATATACATTCTAGGGAGAAGAAATAAAAAAACCAATGAATGTCTAACGCACATAAAGATGAGTTCTGGAAACAAAGACCATAACAAAAATGCATAAAGAACCTAAAACCTAAAATGCTACTATAGAAAGGTTAGCAACATTATTTTGTTTTTGTTGACACAACTTCTAGATGCTCAAATCATGAAAAAGGATAACTAGCATAACCGAGGATGGTATCACACAATTTTAAAGGAGAGTACAAACATGGCATAAAACTTGGCAATATAATAAAATTGCTTTTACAGAATGATGCAATTTCGATCATCAAACCCAAAAGAGTTGTAATGGATCAAATCTTTTGTAGGAAAAATAATAAACGATAGCATAAACAAATCAATAAAAACAATACCAATTAAATAGAAAGGTTGTGAAAACATTTTTGAAAATAGCATCACTGTATGATGTGTATAATTTATTTCATGGAACATCAAATGCAGAAGCAGAGTTTTTTTTTTTCCTTCAACCAAACATTTTTAAAAAAATAGAAATTTCCAAAGCATGAAATAACTACCCAAATCTGTGTTGGATATAAATACTTGGATAATGACACTCAAACAGTGACACTAAGAGTGAACAATCACTAATCCTATTGAACACATGTACAAATTTGTAAAAATAGCCATGTCAAAGATTGCGAACATACTCATGTTGAACACTATATCAAGTCCAAGTGACATAGACATGGAACAGTTGCAGTACTGACACCATATTCAACTACACAAGCATTATCATACTAGAGATTTGAATGAACATTAGTTATCAAATTTTGTACACAGTAAACGGTAGAGTACTTGCCTTGTATGTTAAACTTGTTGAATGTACAATATCTCATAAGAAAGTTTACCTTTAATGCTATCACAATAATCACATCCAGAGAGAATACACAAATCAATGAACTGATCCATAGTGAGTCTTAGCTCTTCAAGAACCTGAAAAACAAGGATGAGAATAAATACAGTAATTCAATTAGCAATAAGCAGAATAAATATACCTTTGAAACTTCAAATTCCATCACAGGGATTTTTCTGGAACTAGGATCCATTAAATAACGGAGAAACCTCGGTGCCCCAAAAGTTAAAGTATCCATGTCTTCTGAGGCAACCGCAAACACCTAGAGATTGATAATAAACAAATACATTTAGGATATTAAAGTTAAAAAAACAAAATAGAATGTGTTACATTGCATCATTTTACCTTGTCACTTTTGCAAAGAGCTGTGCATTGAGCTTCTGCTTCACACGGTGCCTTTAGATCAGAAAGATGAGTTTAGCTTCTAAAATAAGAGATACAATACTTGTATATTAAGCAATTGCATGCAGTTTTAGGAAATGTTGCGAGAGAAAGCAAAACTGTGTCATTGTTAGTTCAAATTCTTGTAGCAAGGATAAAGAATTCAATAAGTGAAAGTGGACTAGTTTACCTCAATAGTAGGCACACCCATCAGTCTTAAGAGACGTTTACAATCTTCATGATGTTGCTTGGTTACCTGTGAAAAAACTCAGCTACTGGAATCAAATTCTTCAAGTAATTTGAAAGTTCAAAATATATTTAAAGAAAAAACTATGTTACATATGAAGGAAACAGATAATTAGCATGCTAACTTCATGCTAATTGCATCATAATCAATAAGATCCTCATGATAATTTCCAATAAAATAGCAATATCAAAGATTACCTTGACAGTCCTTTTGCTGTGCTTTTCAATTCCCTCCAGATCACTAATCTGCAAACAGCAAATGTAACCAACTAAGACAGCAAAAAAAATTTTAGCACACTAAAGAGTCCCAATAAAGGTACTTGTTATGCACAATCAATGACCTCAATTGCTGTGTTCAGATCGTTAGTTGCATCTTCCCTCTTTGAATATCTAAAGAATAAAATAAGCTTCCAGATTATCATTATCTTGCAATATTAAAAAAGGAGAGGGACAATTACAAAACTGTAAAGACTAGCCTTTTGGCAAATTCTTGTTTCTTCAGCTCTGGAGGTTGACCGTCAAATACATATCTGGCATCACAAAGATGATAATAAAATATGGTGGCTAAATGAGAAACAAAATGATATTTAGACATGCAAATGGACTTACACTGGCTCGATACCTGCTTCTAATAATCTGATAGTTCGATTGAACATCCCTTGCAAATGACTTATCGGCCATACAAAATGTCAAGAGTAGAAGAAGAAATAAAGAAGTCCAAGTCAAGCATAGATTTTTCTCAAAATTAGAGCACTTTTAACATTTATCATCAACAACAAGATGGAATAGAAGTGTAAGATCACCGTGTAACTTCACCAGTCTGGTTAGTGAGAGTGTTCATGCCAGTTCTTCCGACAACAATCTGGGCGCAAGAAAATGGCATCAAGTTATAAATTTGAGGGAGGGAAGTGTGGGTACAAACAGGAGCCAAAAGCTCAATAGCCACTATCTAAAACCTTAAACCCTAACTCGAGAAGAGGATGGCATATCCAAAAGCATAATTCAAAAAATAAGAAGAAAAAAAAGACTAAACATAAGTCACGGACAAGGAACTGGTACACGCTCATGCTAGCGTCAATTGCAATCTTCCGGCCGAAATAACTCTCAAACTTCTGTTCCTTCATAGCTTTGGGAGCGTGGTCCGCAAGGAGCTTCGTCAAACCCTACCGGCAAAGCGACAGCGAGCAATAACGACGCCATGGCAAAGTAAGTGAGGGTGACAATCGAAGAGGCATATGGATGCGAAAGCCTACCTTTATCCCCATGGCGATCTCGAGGGAGAGGCTTGGGTGTAGCTCACGGAGGAGACGGCGATGGAGATGGTGAAAATGGGAAAGAAGAGTTGCTATCTTTGGGCCTTTCCCGCCTCGTTCTGGTCTCTTGTGATCTTCAACCCCTGCCCTTCCTCCCCTTTCAATCCGAAGGTCCAAATCGAACGGAACCCTAGCAGACTAAGCAGTTTGAGTGCGATGCCAACTCCAAATGATCCGTTAATTCACAATAAACCGCGATTTTGCCACTGCGGCCCAATTAGGCCCAATTAACCTCTGATGTCGCACCATGGACTACACTATCTAATAGAACAATTGAATTAGTAGACTGAAATTAATAACAATTGAATCATCTAATAGAAATGAAATAATAGTCATTCATCTATAATTTATTAATTTTGTAGTTAGGAGAGACAAAATACTAACTTATTCACATTCATTGCCTCTTCTTCTCTTCTAAAATTTTAAATTCAATTTAGGGATGATAGTAAATTTGATAGAATTTGATCATATAATTTTTTTTTTTCATATAATCTAAAGATAAATTGTGAGAGACGTGTGAATAAATATAACTCTCTTTTACTATAATAAATTAATTTAGCTTCCCCATCTCAAACTCTTGAGATACTCTGTAACAATTTTGCACATACAAATTCACATATTAGAGTGATTCTTCAACTCATTCGATGATTTATTTAGCTTAAGAATGATTTGTTTAACTTAAAAGAACAGTTGGCTACCATCATGTCCTCTTGCCTCTGGATGGTGATACGGATGATGGACTCTTAGATGCTCCCTTAGATGCTCTTTTAGATGCTTCCTTGAGAGAAATTTCTAATCTACTCTTACCCTCGAGGATATTTCACATTCCTCAAGATCAAATAGTGTTAATTACTCTTCTATGAATATGAAATCAAAATAATTGTCCCTTGTCGAGCTATGTAGTTAGATTTTTTAAATAATTAATCAGATATTTAAGATTTGAATTCTAACTATATTGTACCATAGAAATTTTTCTCTAATGGAATAATAAATGAACATTAACTGTTTGAATGAATCTTTATAAGAGATTTATCTTAGTGGCCAATAGAAAATTTTTATAGGATCAAATCAGTCATCTTCATTTACTCACGGAGCTGAGGGGGCTATAGAACAACTAAGGGAGAAGGGATATTTGGTATCTGAACATCCTATTAATTTTCCAGATCATAGAAGGTTATTTAGGAACAGACTCTCTGACCTATTTCCTAAACTGATGTAATTTCCTATGTATTGTTGTATCAAGAAATCCTTCAGTAATTCAAACACTACCATTTTCATAACTTCTGATAATATTTCAGATACCAATATGATTCACTACTAACTTTCAAACATTAACAAATGAAAATTTAGATAATTAAGCAAAGATAAATTAATTTTTCCTTAAAGTTTGTTTAACTTACTATGTATTTATTTTTTACTAGCTAAACATAGTTATTCATACTTATACCTATCCTCATTTAGAATTAACTTTCACTCGACTCTTAACATCTAAAGACTTCATTTCAGCCCGAGTTTGTTTTTGCTAGGGCCTATAGTTCACTTTACCGCTAACTACTAACCGAGTTTATTCTTACCCATGTAAATTTTTACCCAGACTTGGCACCTGCTTAGCTTTTAACGGCTGGCCGGGTTTATCCCTATACTCATAGAATATAAAGATTATAATATGTGTTATTCATCTGAGAATATTAAAGGTCAGTAACTTCTATAACCATTCAATGTCCATCCGACTTTTGATCCTTAAACTTACTCCCGGTCATCTAAGCGGTGACGCGTTGCCTCGATTATCGGCATCGACTTCCTATTGGTGGCACATGTGTACTTGACATCATATATGTACCTTTGGTATTGTATCCACCGCCTTACTTGATCATCTAACGGCTCATAGTTGATCCCGCCCTTTACACTGTTAGGATCCAACGACTTTCCTTAACTAGTCTTTTTGAAGAATCTTTATAAACATTTGAGAAAAAAATCCTAAGACCTCATCATCTTTCCCCCGACTCTTTATTCTTCTCCTTTTTAACCTTAACAATCCTTTCTCTCCAATATGTCGAGGTATAGTGAGTGATATACTCAATTTTCTTCCAGTTTCACCCTCCATAAAGCTTATGAACTCCAGACGAACTATGACATTCCTTCCTACATAGACCTACCTACCCCAGAAGACCGCCCTCACCGTCGTCCACCAGAGAGCATTGCGATCTTCAAGGAACAAGTCCTATCTGGCCTTCAATTTCCTCTACATCCCTTTTTTGTTGATGTTATCCGCTATTTCAAGCTTCCCTTACACCAACTTATTCCCCAATCTTTTAAGATCTTGAGTGGTGTTGTTATTACCTTCTACTTACTCGATGTCCCTTTATCACCTCATTTATTGTAAAATACCAAATCAGATAATAATTAAATAATAAGGGTTATTGGACGAATAACCTTAATGGAATTTTTAAAAATTTTCTAAGATTTAATTAGAGCTCGTATGACGTATTTAGAGAGTGTGCACTTATGGGCTCGAGAAAAAATCCTGTTTGGAATACCCGGAGGTGGAAGTTGTTTGAGAAACAAATCTAAGGTTTAATTTACAAGTCCTAAGTTATAAAGTTTAATTTTCGTGCCCTAACTTCCAAAACCCCTGTCAAACTCCATCTTCCCCAACCCCATCACCGACACCGCTGTCTTTCCCCTCTCCCTCTCGCGAGATCCCACACCAGTACCGGCGATCTCTCCCTCACGCGGCTTCCCCTCTCGCGATCCCCTCGCCTCTAGCCGCTAAGCCACAGCCGCAATCCTCTTCCCCTCTTCGCCGTGCCCTAACCTCCGCAACTTCTCGCTAATGATGACCGTCGCCACTTCCTCTCGCTGCTTCAAAACCCGCTGCTGCCGTGACCCCGACGCCACTGTCGGAGTTGCGACCACCCTCTCTTCCTGGCGTCTTCGCAAGGTACGGCACAACCGACCCACCATGCTGCCATCTCGATGATTTCCTCCTTGCTCCTCGGTCATCGGATCCCTTTGCCTCAGCTTCTCACCTCTGCGCCGACCACCATATTTTCTCTACCCACGTGCAACCAGCCGCCCTCCCATAGTGTCCTTTCCTGGTTGGTCAGAAATCAGTGTTGCCCTCTTTGCCAATCGCATCTGCTATGGCTATGGAACATAGTTGTGCTCGTTGCCGCATTGCAACCGCGAGCAAATCCTAACTTCACCACCGACCACCGTGAACTACCATCGAAGGAGAGGTCATAAGGTAATAACTTCAGTTTACCTAAGTTTGTCGTTCAAGCTAATTAACTAGGTTATATTACTAAGTCGAATTAGGATCTGAAATTTGGAAGGTGGTTTGATTGGGGGGGAGGGGTAAGATATAGAATTTTGGTTTAATGCAGGGAAGAATTTGGTTTGGTTGCATTGGATTAATTATAGTTCTAGAAATGGGAATTGTTATCAATGGATGATAGATCGATTAGTGTTGAACTGATTTAACTCTAGTCTAAGTGATGAATCATATTAGTAAAACCTAAACATTGAGTAGGGGAGGTTAATCGAATGTTATGTTCGATTAAGGTTTCCCCTAATTAGAATGAGATTTAGTTTAGCTAGTCGTTGCATATGTGAATAGTTAAATTGTTTAGTATGTGATTTGCAGGACGTCGATTCGATACGAGCATCTCGACATGGGAGTTGTGTCAGCATGATCTACATATTAAGGCGGGTACTTCTTATCTTGATTCTTTAGTTACTTGAACTTAGTGCATGAGCTATTTTTAATAAGGACTGCTTTACCTTGACTCCACTTGTAACTTTTCCTATGCTTAATACTTCTACTCAAAACCTTTGAGATATTCGTTTCTATATCTATACAGTCTCATATTGTTGTCTATATGATATTTAGCAGATACTAGACACCAGATACTAGATATTAGATAATGGATATATAGGTAATAGATACCATGTTTATTTGCTTTGAATGTTGTATGTTTATATACCTTATTGAGCATGTTGGCTTTATGTAGCATACTCCGTTTCCTGTTTATATATATATGATGACTGCTGCATTGTGCGCGTCATGTCATTGTATGCATGCAGGCGACCACTTCTTCCTAGTGGGGGAGTGAGTCGTCGGGCCGCGCCGCACACTCGGCCACTCATGGGTAGTGGTAGCTGGAGGAGATATCGCTTGTCCTGTCGTGCCACACTCAGTCACTCTTGGGTAGTGGTAGCTAGAGTTACGAGTAGCAGGGACTCCCTTCGCTGTGTAGCTAGTTAGCTACTCAGCACCTGTCCATCCGGTCACTCGAGAGAGTGGCGGCCTTTGGGTGGTACAGTTATCATCAATCCGGCCTCTCGACCATACAGGGGTCATGGTGCAGAGAGGTGGGCGGGGTGATCATCCGTGCATACGCTGTTATCGTTATATTTGCTGATGCTGTTGTTGCTACTTTTGTTGCTGTTACTAGCTTATGCTTGTAGGACCGTTGGGCCGGCTAGAAGGGGGGGTTGAATAGCCCTGAGGAAATCAAAACACAAGCCAACCCTTCTCGAACTCTTAAACTGACACTTGCATAAAATAAGAGAAATAACTAAAAGCAGAAGAGTAAAAGGCACACCGAGATTTACTTGGTTACAACCGGGAAGGTTGTTAATCCAAGAAAGCGTAGCACTAGTATCTCCTTCAGGCGGAGAAGCATTTTACAGCAATGAAGCGCACAACAGAAGCTTAAAACAGAAAAGCGTACAAGTGTAGAAAGAATGCTTGAGTTCTCAGTTGTTGAAAAGCTTCTGGACCAAGGCTATATTTATAGCCTTGGTCGGGGCGCCTGGAAGGGTTCCGAGCGCCCTGGGGGGATAAATTTTATCCCCCAACGGTCGGATCGAGTCAAAACTCGATCCTGTTGAAAAGTCGATTCCGGGCGCCCGGAGTCCTAAGGTCAACATAAGTTGACTTTTCGACTCCGGTTCAACTCGTCTCAGTTCGGCTCGTCTTGGTCCGGGTCTGTTCGCTCCGACTCCGCTAGCTTAGGTGATCTCGGCCTTCCGGAATAGGGCTCACCCGAACCCATCTTCCGGTCTTCTCGAGCGTGCTTCCCTCCGGCTTCTCGTCCCTCGGAATTACCGCGTGTTCCTTCTCGTCCACCAGGGTACTCATCCGTAGACTTCATCCCTCGGTCGCACCCCGTGCCGACCTTCGCGCTAGCTGCGTCTCTTGCACCCCGAGCAATCTTCCGCTCCGGCTTTCGTACCTCGGAACCACCGCGCGCACTTCCTTCTCGTCCGCCGGTGTACTCTTCCGCAGCACCTCATCCCTCGGAAGCACAGAGTGCGGTCCTTCTCGCTTGCTGCGTCTTCCGCTCGAGTACCTGTGCTCCTAAGCTCCTGCACACTTAGACACAAGGTTAGAAACAACGTAGGACCTAACTCAACTTGTTGATCACACCAAAACAACCTTGGGGTTCCAACAATCTCCCCCTTTTTGGTGTGATCAACCCAAGTTAAGATAGGGTAAAATAGACTTTAAGTAACTTAACTTAAGTTGCAATTTAAGTACAAAAAGATAGAAAAAAAAAAAAAAATCTATCTACCTCCCCCTAGACTTATACTTTCCCTTCTCCCCCTTTGATCACAAAAAAATGGGGTTCCAAAAAACAATCTAAGGATTAAAGAAAAAATATTTAAAATAAATTCATGATAATAATTTTAAGTTTTTGCAAGAATTATTTTGAAAAATATTTCTAAAAAAATTTCTAAGTAATTTGAGCATAAATTTATAATTTCAGAAAAATCTTTTAACTTAAGAAGAAATGATTTTTGAGAATTTTTAAGCACATTTTTTTTTTAAAAAAAACAAATGACTAAGTAAAAAAAATTCTAAGTAAATTTCTAAATTGAAATAAAATGTTTTGAATAACCCTTTTTAAAGCACTAATTAATTCTTGTATTAATGCTTTATTAGTAAGTTAATTAAACATTTATTTCAATATTTTGGCTTCCAGGTCGTGGCGAGGCACTAGGCCTTCTTGGTTATTGGAGCAACAACCACTTCCTTGACAAAACCTCATAAAGAAATTCTTTGTTTAATTTTCTCACTGAAAAGCGCTAATTTTAATTATAAAATTTAGATTAAGCAAGATTTAGGAACCCAATAAAGGTTCCAGCCTACTGGATTAATTAAAAATTTCTTAGGGACATATTTTCTAGAGATATTCTTAATTTATCTCGGGTGATATCTATAATACCAATTTAAATTTTTTATTTTTCTAGAATTAGATGAACAAGCATAATTTTTCAAATTATCTACTTGAATTTTCAAATCATTATTTTCAAGTTTCAATTTTTCATTTTCCAAATTTGATTTATCTAATTCTTCTAGAGGGCAGGATTTAGCTAAAATTATTTTTAAATTTTTTATTTCTCTTTCTAATTTACAGCAGTCTTTAGTTAATAACTTAATAAATTTATAAAGTTTATCCGGAGGAAGAGAACGTACCTGACTTACCTTGTCGAGTTCGTTGTCCGTATCTCCCCCTGAACTACTGCTTTCTTCTGACGAAGCTCCCCCTTCATCGATGCTCTCGATGCTCATTTCGGAAGAGGTCGACTCGCAGTCTTCGTCTTGATGACTTGCCATTGTTAGGACCAAAAGTAGCTAGAGGGGGGGTGAATAGCTCGTCGCTTGGCGTTGCTTGTTTCTTCAAGGATATGCAGCGGAAAATACAGAAACAAATCACACAACGCTAACAAGGTTGGTTTACTTGGTATCCACCTCACAAGAGGTGACTAGTCCAAGGATCCACACCACGCACGCACCCTCCACTATGAAACACTCCTTTTCGGTAACTACCGAGGGCGGAGAAGCCCTACAAGACTCTCAGTACAAGAAGAAGAAAGGGAAATACAAGTTAAGCAAAAGCTTACAAGATGTGCAGTAAAAACCCTAACCCTAACTTCTTCCTCTTGCAATAGATCCGCCTCTTGACTTGGAAAGCCTCCAAGAACCTTCAAGAACTGGCGATCACGTGCTTGTAGAGAGTTGTGGAGGAGCTGGAATGAATCTGAGAAGAGCTCGTAGCGATGCCGAAGACCACGCTCGCTTTAAACCAGCGCCAGCGGTCGGATCCCGATCGATTCAAATGATCCGAATCGATCGGGAGGCTGGATCGATCCACGGATCGATCCGACCATTTCAGAAGCTCCGATCGATCCACGGATCGATCCGGCGCTTATCGCGCGCGAAGATCGCCCGATCGATCGGCCGATCGATCGGGACCTGGATCGATCCACGGATCGATCCGGAAGTTCGATTGGAATGATCGGATCGATCCACCGATCGATCACCTGGATCGATCCACGGATCGATCCGACCTGGTTTTGCCCAAAATCAAGTCCCAATCCTTCCTAACCAACATCCGGTCAACCTTGACTGTTGGTACATCATGCCTCGCATCTGGTCACCCTTGACCTGCTAGGACTCCCCACCAAGTGTCCGGTCAATCCCTTTGACCCACTTGGACTTTTACTCGTCGTGTCAAGTATCCGGTCCATTGACCTACTTGGAGTTCCACCGGATGTCCGGTCAACCTTGACCCATCTGGACTTCCTTCCTTGCCAAGTATCCAGTCAATCCTTTGACCTACTTAGACTTCCCAACACCAGATGTCCGATCATCCTTGATCCATCTGGATTTCCTTCCTTGCCTGGCTTCACTCACCAGGACTTTCACCTAGCTTCACTCACTAGGGTTTTCCATCTGCCTAGCTTCACTCACTAGGACTTTCACCTGGCTTCACTCACCAGGACTTTCACCTAGCTTCACTCACTAGGATTTCCTTCTGCCTAGCTTCACTCACTAGGACTTTCACCTAGCTTCACTCACTAGGATTTCCTTCTGCCTAGCTTCACTCACTAGGACTTCCTTCTGCCTAACTTGACAGTTAGGACTTCCCAGTCAAGTATCCGGTCAACCTTGACCTACTTGACTCTTCTTCGATCAATATCTTATTGTCAAACATCTAAACCCAAACCAAGACTCAGCTTGGTTAACCAGGTCAACCTTGACCTGAGGGATTTTGCACCAACAGCCATTAGAGCAAGTCCGGAGAATGCCTCAACTTCCGACTCCGACGACGTATCGTCCCACGTCGCCTTTAGGGCCTTTCGCTTCTGGATAGGCTTCTTACCCTTCTCCTTGTCCTTGTTCTTCAGCTTGGGGCAGTTGTCCTTGACGTGCCCTTCTTCGTCGCAGTGGTAGCAGCGGATCGTTCTTCTCTTCTTTCCCTGCGGATGGTTAGTAGATCTGGATTTACAAAGTTTCTTGAATCTTCTTACCATCATTACCATTTCCTCGTCGTCGAGAGAGGATTCAGATTCTGGTTCGTCTCTCGAGGCTTTGAGGGCGACGTTGTTTTTAGGCTCCTTCATTCCTGCACATCTTGACTCATGCACTTCAAATGGTGAAAAGAATTCTTCTAATGAAGTCTTTTCTAAATCTTTAGAAATGTAAAATGCATCTACTAGTGATGCCCATTTTGAATTTCTAGGGAAGGAATTTAAAGCGTACCTGAGCGAATCTCGGTTACTTACCTCTACTCCGAAATTCGTGAGTCCGGTGATGATTTCTTTTATTCTGGAGTGCAGATGTACGACTGTCTCGTCTTCCCCAAGTCGCAGGCTGGTGAGCTGATTTCGAAGCAGATCTCGTCTAGCGAGCTTGGCTTCGGACGTACCTTCATGCAGCTCGAGGAACTTCTCCCAAAGTTCCTTTGCGGAGTTATATTTACCGATCCTGTTGACTTCTTAAGGCGGAAGGACACTTAGCAGATGGTACTCTGCTTTGCCGTTCGCCACGAAGTCGGCCTGCTCCTTTTTTGTCTATTTATCTATTTCCTTGTCCTCTGGAGCTTCAAAGCCAAATTTCATTGTTAAAAATAATTCAATATCTGTAGTAAGAAATACCTGCATCAGTTTTTTCCAGGTAGCGAAGTCCCCTTCATATTTCGGCGGGTGGATGCTTCGTTCGGCGGTTAGTCCTCCTGAAGCGTCTCGGCTCTGATACCACTTGTAGGACCGTTGGGCCGGCTAGAAGGGGGGGTTGAATAGTCCTGAGGAAATCAAAACACAAACCAACCCTTCTCGAACTCTTAAACTGACACTTGCATAAAATAAGAGAAATAACTAAAAGCAGAAGAGTAAAAGGCACACCGAGATTTACTTGGTTACAACCGGGAAGGTTGTTAATCCAATAAAGCGTAGCACTAGTATCTCCTTCAAGCGGAGAAGCCTTTTACAGCAATGAAGCGCACAACAGAAGCTTAAAACAGAAAAGCGTACAAGTGTAGAAAGAATGCTTGAGTTCTCAGTTGTTGAAAAGCTTCTGGACCAAGGCTATATTTATAGCCTTGGTCGGGGCGCCTGGAAGGGTTCCGGGCGCCCTGGGGGGGATAAATTTTATCCCCCAATGGTCGGATCGAGTCAAAACTCGATCCTGTTGAAAAGTCGATTCCGGGCGCCCGGAAGGGTTCCGGGCACTCGGAAGGGTTCCGGGCGCCCCGGTCGGTTCCAGGCGCCCGGAGCCCTAAGGTCAACATAAGTTGACTTTTTGACTCCGGTTCAACTCGTCTCAGTTCGGCTCGTCTTGGTCCGGGTCTGTTCGCTCCGGCTCCGCTAGCTTGGGTGATCTCGGCCTTCCTGAATAGGGCTCACCCGAACCCATCTTCCGGTCTTCTCGAGCGTGCTTCCCTCCGGCTTCTCGTCCCTCGGAATTGCCGCGTGTTCCTTCTCGTCCACCAGGGTACTCATCCGTAGACTTCGTCCCTCGGTCGCACCCCGTGCCGACCTTCGCGCTAGCTGCGTCTCTTGCTCCCCGAGCAATCTTCCGCTCCGGCTTTCGTACCTCGGAACCATCGCGCGCACTTCCTTCTCGTCCGCCGGTGTACTCTTCCGCAGCACCTCGTCCCTCGGACGCACAGAGTGTCGTCCTTCTCGCTTGCTGCGTCTTCCGCTCGAGTACCTGTGCTCCTAAGCTCCTGCACACTTAGACACAAGGTTAGAAACAACGCAGGACCTAACTCAACTTGTTGATCACACCAAAACAACCTTGGGGTTCCAACAATGCTATCATTGTTTGCTTCTGCTGCTGGTATTAGTTTATGTGGCTATTGCTCACTTATATTGCTATGCTTGCTTATGTTGAGATATGTCCTCGTTGTAGGTGTTTAGTCCTTAGTTTACTTATTGGAAGTTTGTATATACCTTACATATTTTCTCTGTAGTTATGAGCAGTATTGTAGCAGATTAGTACTACTTCTGACCTTCTATTACTAGCCTAGGTTATGGTTTTAGGTATGAGCATTTATTATGGTTCTATTTTAGTACCTGCTATTTCCTTTATAAGACTGTATACTCTTGGCTCATTTTCTATTTGTATATTATGTTCATGCACTATCTTTCTTTTACCCGCTAAGTTCCAATATTCACCATCTCGCAAATTGGTTTTCTTTCACCAAGTAACAGGTAGATGAGTCATGGATGCTTGGAGAGTCCCGGCTACCAGTCCAACGTCACACTAAAGGATAGTTTTCTGTTTGGTTTTGTTATTGTTTGGGTGGTATGTTGATTCTGTGTATTTTGTTTTTCAATAAGTCGATGTGAATTTTAGAGTCAAGTCTGGTGATTGCAGGTATTTTTGTTAGTGTCGTTGTTAGTCTTATGTTCGTATTGTTTTGTGTTTTCCGTTGTTGTGTGTTTACGTTCAGCCGTGTAGGCTTATTAAACTACGTGATTGTGTTTATTTTGTTCCAGCCTAGTGGGCTGATGATATAAACTGCGTGTTATGTTATTTCTATTTTATGTATGTTCCTAACCATGTGGACTGATGGTTATATAGATGTATTGTGTGTATTTATTGCTTCAGATTGTCACCCGTACAGGGGAGATGTTGCCGGATTTTTGTCTGACAGAGACTCCTCTGGGGCGTGACATTTATTCCATCATTTTTTCTATCTCCGTCAGATAGACAATGATCTGTTCAAATTTCAAGCATGTCCTAAGGTCATTCTATTCAATAGGGTTCCTTCTCGAGGGGAATGGAGAGACAACTTCTTCTTCATATGCCTTCCTTTTCCTCCACCTTATCCTGTAAACTGGCAGCAAGACCTTCCTTCCGTTCCCAACTTGGGCAATATCTCCAGGGATCCTTCCTTCTGTACTTCGATGAAAAAACTAAAAGGTGTCAAGTCTAACTTGCCCACATTGATCGTAGAAGGTTTACTATCTATTTTTGGATTTAGTCTCGCCAACATAGAATTGAGCGCCTCCTTTGGTAAGCTCAATTTCCTTATAAATGTTTGCTTATTACTTTTTTGATCATTTGTTATATGAGTTTTTAATCCTCACTCATTTTCCTAGTTGAGACTATTATCTCAGTCTTTTTGTATAAGAATACTCGATTGACAAAAGCAGTTTTGACCGAAACTGGGAGAGGACTTATTGAGGGAATGTTGTTTTAATCAACCTTCTTTCTCCCTTGGTTTGCTTCTTTCAGCCACGCCAACATGAGAACCATCTTCCGGCTCCTCAGGACAAGGCACTCCTTTTGTCTTCAGGCCTAAAAAATCTCGATCAGAAGCTTCGGGTTCAAATTTACTCATATTATCCAACGTTGAACAAATTCCCATCACTGCGGCCAAAATTTCCTATGACCGAGGTAAAGAACTTATGTCCTCAACATGCAATCGTTCTCATTTTGCACTTGGTATGATGAGGCTTGTCCTTCTTATACCTATGTTTCATGCACTTCCTTAATAATTCCTTCTATTGAGACAACCTCCGATGTCCCTTCGCCAATTTCTTTACCGACTTTAGCTCCCCCTCCAACTATACCTCATGCGAAGCGGATTCCTTGTAGGCAATCTGCCAACCCAGGATCCAAAAGACTAGCATATGAGCAAAGTCCTGAATTAGTTGAGCCAACATCCTCCACCCAACCCTCTTTTGCTCCCTCACAATCACCCGATCTTTCCCTTGCTCCTCCTCCATGTTGGTCGCTACTCAGAATTCCGTTATGTTTCCCTTGTACAAAAAATTTGTACAAGCACAGAACTTTCCTAACAACCTATGTGTTCCTCATGAGTTAAACTTGAATTGGAAACATAACTTAACATTCTTACTTCAAGTTCAACTCATGTATTCTTCAGTAGTTAAAACTTGGATTGCAAACGATACTTAACATTATTAATCCAAGTTCATCCTATGTTACAGAAGTTGATTAAATATCTATTTCAAGGATTGACTTCCAGGTTAAATATGGCGACGCACTTGACCTTCTTGGGTATGAGATCATCCACCACTTCCTAGACAAAGCCTTTCAAAGAAATTGGATATTTAAACTCCTTATAGTAACCCTAGGTTTAACTACAAAGACATCAATAGAAGCACAAGATCAAAACACTAAATCGAAACACAAAAACGAAACATGAAATTGCTAGCCTCTTGTGTTGGTATTTCAGGATCCATACAAAGAACACAAACTAATTAATTTGAAGCGGAAATAATTAATTAGTTATACCTTTCTTTGTAAACAAAGACCTCTTGATCTTCTGCTGTATTCCTCTCCTCCTCTAGGATGTCGTGTGGGCGACGATCTACTAAGATGAAATCCACCCAAATCACTTCTTCTCCTCCAAGAAAATCTAACCACCAAAGAATGCCAAAATAGGAAACTTCCTTCTCTTCTCCTTCCTCTCCCAACAACCGGTCACAAGAAGATGCCACTTGATGTGCCACCGGCCCTAAGGAAACAAAAAGAATAGGAAGGGAAAAAGAGAGAGTGCCGGCCACCAAGGAATAGAATAGAAAGAGGAGGAGCCGACCCTTATGGAGCAAGAGAATTAAGAGATGTGTGCTCTCCCATAAGGCACCCTCTACCTCTCTTTTATAATCTTTAGTCATGGCAAAAAAAGGAAATTTTAATAACAATTAAAATCTCTCTTTTAAATTTCCTATTGTGATGGCTATAAAAGGAAAGTTATAAAATTAATCTCTCGCTTTTAAACAATATAGAAGGCTACAAAAAAGGAAAGATTAAAATTAAAACTTCTCTTTTAACTCATGGTTATAAAAAAGGAAAGCTTTATCAAAATTAAAATCTCTCTTTTAAACATTATAGATAACTACAAATAAGGAAAGATTTTAACAAAATTAAAATCTCTCTTTTAATCCTTTGTAGATAGCTATAAAAAACATATTTTAAAATTTAAAACTCTCTTTTAAAACCATGCGGATGGCTATAAAAGGAAAGATTTTAATAAAATAAAATCCCCTTTTAATCTTAGTGGTTGACCCCTAGCTTGGACACCAAGCCATGCTTTGACCGGCCACTTCTTGGGCTCCAAGTTAATGCTTGGCCGACCCCCTTGCACCAAGCAAGGATGTGTCCGACCCATTACTTGGGTAAGAAGTGGACTTTGTGGATATAAGGCTTTATAGAGGCTATAATATAGACCAAGAGGAGGAATTGGTTTTGGTTTCCCGATGAGCTTGAGCTTCCTGTGTTCCCCCCAAACACCCAACTCAAGTTCATCAATAATAACTCATACCACTAAAGAGTTATTATTGAACTACGCACCAATCTCATATTACATTATGAGCTCCTTCTTATTATGAGTGTGTTAATCTCCCTGTGCTTAAGATATCGAATGCCCATTAATTAAATGAGTTACTGACACTCACTTAATTAACATCTAGCTCCAAGAGTAGTACAACTCAATTTCATTGTCATGTCGGACTATGTCCACCTGTAGAGTTTATATGATAATCCTTATGAGCTCCTCAAGGGAACATCATCAACCTAGATTACTAGGACACAGTTTCCTTCTATAATCAACAACACACCATATAAATAATATTATTTCCCAACTTATCGGGTCTATTGATCCAACTGAATAAATCTCACACATTGATAAATTAAAGAAATAAATACTAAGTATATGTGTTTGTTATTATATCTGGATTAAGCGCACATACATCCATAATAACAGAGATCCTGTTCTTTTATGCATTCAGTATAAAAAGAACAACCTCAAATGGTCCTGCTCAATACACTCATAGTGTACTAGTGTAATTTTATAGTCAAGATAAACTAATACCAAATTACACTACAATCATTCCAATGGTTTGTCCCAACCCATCTTGGTTGTGAGCTACTATTTATAATTTATAAGAAACTGATAATATAATCTTCTATGTGACACCACACACCATGTTATCTATAATATAAATTAAATAGACAACTACATTTTACATAAATGCAAGCATTTGACCAATGTGATTCTTATTTCAAAATAAATGTTCATACAAAAAGTTAGGCTTTTAGTATATATCATAACAATCTCCCACTTATACTAAAAGACTATGTTGTCATATATGCTGTCATACATCTGATTCTCATCCCCTCAACATGCCCATCAAAAGTTCTCGCCGGAAGGGCCTTAGTGAAAGGATCTGCCAGGTTATCTTTGTTAGAACTTTCGAGCCGCAAAAACCGCTTTTTGCGTTACGGAAACCCCAAAGTTCTTAGCCGCTGGATCCGTGCGAAGATAAAAAATTTCATGTACTTAGTTTTTCTACTCTAGATCTACTTTAGATCTACATGATCAGGAGTATACCTTTGAAGCGAAGCCCTTCGCAATCCCGCAAGTCCAAGGTTCTTCGGATCTCAAGTGTATTCAAACGTACACACCTCTAGTAGTATCCACACGAACAAGAAGTGATTCTCAAACCACTCTAGATGGAGAAGAGAGCACCACAAGTGTGCTAGCACTCCCTAGGGCTCTCGGGTAGGATTGAAAAAGTGAGAAAAGAGAGAACGTAAGAAGAAGCAATGAATCTCATACACTCCTCTAAGTACTCTCCTTGTGACTTTTACTCCACCCTATTTCCTTGGAACTAAACTCACCTTCACCTTGCTTTGGAACTCACAGCCAACTCAAGAGAAGGAGGAAGAAGAAAATCAAGGCAGAAGATGCAACTCAAAAATTCACATTCAATGTCAATGAATCTTGCATTCATATGGCCCGCCACACATGGAATGCCAAGGGTCTATGACTCTTGACATTCCATGCCTCTTGCTCTCCCTTGATGATGTGGCAAGAATGTATTTGTTGCCCATGCCATGTAGGATGAGTCATCCTTCATGAAGTGGCATTTAGTCAAGTCAAACTTGATGTTTCAACTTCCAATTTGGTCAAGTCAAACTTGACCACACATCTTCCTTGTTGAGTTAAATCCAATCTTTGATTCAAGTTAATTTCAATTTAATGAATCTCAATTCATTAATATAAATGGACTCAATGAATTAACTCTAAATTAGACTCATTCAACAATTGAATCTAATTGAGTCTAACTCAATAAGTCTAATTTAGATTACTCTTAATCCAATTTTAGTTTATCATATGAACCTAATCCAATTGATTCATCATATGAACCTAATCTCCATCCACTTGTTCTTTGTGTGTGACCCAATAGGTTCTTGGAACGTTGGCAATGTTTCTAAACCTATTTAGAAACATAACCAATGAGCGGCATCTAGCAATACATCATTGCTACCCAAGTTACAAGAATGTTGAGATCCAACATCACCTTTGTGACTACTAATTGTGACACTCACAATATATAACAATGTCCTTCTATCTTTGACATCTAAATTGATCAAATGAGGTATAGATCGTGTCATCCTCTAATCAATTTATATCTTGAACTCCAAGTAGACTCACTCTAATCAAATGAGCTCAATATCTTATATTGACTCATTTGGGCATGACCATGCACTTAGTGGTCTCACTCTATCAAGAATCATAATGTCACTCCCGTCATATAGGAGGGATAGATCCCATCTACATTACTCACATTCCTCCGCATAATTTGTTACATACCCAGTAATCGCCTTTATAGTCCACCCAGTTACGGGTGACGTTTGACGAAACCAAAGTATGTAACTCCTTATGTAGGGAACCATGGTGACTTCAGGTCCAAGGACTCATAGTCATACTAAAAGTCACATAAGAAAGTATATGATATTCATATAATGATCCATGATACTTTCTCATGGCGGGTCATTCAGTATACATTCTCCAATGCATACCCATGTGTCAACTTGATATCTCTATATCCATGACTTGTGAGATCAAGTCATCGAGTTGACCTACATGCTAGTCTCAACACATTAACATTGTCCCTGAATGTTAATACTTGACTAGGAATGATTAAGAGTAGTGTTCTCTATATCATCTCACTATCGATTCAACCAATCGATTGATATAGATAAGAATTTTCTACTCAAGGACGCTATTATACTTAGTTATTTGGCACCAATACAAATAAGTATAATAACCATATAGAAATGTCTTTATAAGTATATAGGAATATGATACTTCGAGTCCATACAATAATCATCATATGATTGGCTCTAGGCCTCTAACTAACAATCTCCCACTAGCACTAGTGCCAATCAGTGTAGGCTCTAAGGCCCAATGTGTTGGTTTTTTCGGGCCACGAAAACCGCTTTTTCGCGTCGCGGAAACCCCGAAACCCCCATGCCACCGGATCCGTGCGAAGTAAAACTTTTGAAAACATTATGAGTACGAGTTTTATGCTAGTTCTAAACTAGTTTTACAAGGAGAAAACCTTTTACCCTTGATGCGTGCCCTTTACGAATCCCGCTCGTCCAAGGAAGTGCCGGATCTCGAGATCGTCAAGCGTACGATCCTCTAGAAGTATCCATACGAACAAATGAGTAGAGAAAAACTAAACAAAGGTGTGCTAGCACCCTTGATCAGTCACGGCAAGAGGAGGAGAGGGAGAGCAAGAAGAGAGAGCAAGGAAGAAGATGAGTTGAATTTGCTTGAATGAAAAAATCAATTTCATTCAAACACAATAAGTGGTCGGCCACCCATGGGAATTGTAACCTCCATTCCCATTTAATGTGGCCATTAAAGAGATTTGTAACCTCCATGAGGTGGCACACACATGTTCTAAACATGATGATGTGTAACACCATTATTGGCCACTTAATGCCAACTCACAAATGATGTGGCATAAAGTCAAGTCAAACTTGACTCTTCCTCTTCCTCTCAAGTCAAATCAAACTTGATTTAATCTCTCTCATGGTTGATCTAATCCAACCATTTAATTCAAGCCAATTTAATATAATGAATCTAATTCATTTAATTAAATTGATTCAATGAGTCAAAATCTAAATTAGACTCATTGAACACATGAATCAACTTGAGTCCAACTCAATTAGCCCAATTAGGATTACTCTTAATTCAATTTGATTCATCACATGAATCTAATCCTCTTAGTTCATCATATGAACCTAATCTCCATCTAATTGTCCTTGGTGTGTGACCCTATAGGTTCTTGTAACGTTGGCAATGCCCCTAAACTCATTTAGGAACATAAGTAATGAGCGGTATCTAGTAACACGTCATTACTACCCAAGTTACAAGAATGTTGAGATTCAACATCACCTTGTGAGTACTAATTATGACTCTTCACAATATATGACAAGTGCCCTTCTATCCTAGACATCTAGATTGATCAATGTGAGACATAGACCGTGTCATCCTCTGACCAATCTAAATCTTGAACTCCAAGTAGACTCACTCAATCAAATGAGCTCAATATCTCATATTGAGTCATTTGGGCATAGTCATGCACTTCGTGGTCTCACTCTATCAAGAATATCGATGTCTCTCCCATCATATAGGAGGGATAGATCACATCTACATCACTCACATCCCTCTGCATAATTCGTTACATACCCAGTAATCACCTTTATAGTCCACCCAGTTATGGGTGACATTTGATGAAACCAAAGTACATAACTCCTTATGTAGGGATCCATGGTGACTTCAGGTCCAAGGACTAGTAGTCATACTAATAGCCACATGAGAAAGTATATGACACTCATATAACGATCCATGATACTTTCTCATAGCGGGTCATTCAGTATACATTCTCCAATGCATACCCATGTGTCAACTTGATATCTCTATATCCATGACTTATGAGATCAAGTTATCGAGTTGACCTATATGCTAGTCTTATTGCATTAACATTGTCCCTGAATGTTAATACTAGACTAGGAATGATTAAGAGTAGTGTTCCCTATATCATCTCACTATCGGTTCAACTAACCGATTGATATAGGTGAGAACCTTCTACTCAAGGACGCTATTATACTTTGTTTATTTGGTACCAATACAAGTAAGTATAATAACCAAAAACAAAAGCCTTTATTTATATAAGAATATGATACAACAAGTCCATAATACAATCATTAAATGATTGGCTCTATGGCTCTAACTAGCACAATGACCTAGTGTGACCATCATACTTTCTCTGTGTCAAAGCCTTGGTCAAGGGATCAGTGATGTTAGCCTCTGTGAGTACTCTGCAAATCTTCACATCTCCTCTATCGATAATCTCTCGAATAATATGGAAGTGTCGTAGTATGTGTTTGGTCCGCTGGTGTGAGCGAGGTTCCTTAGCCTGTGCAATTGCTCCATTGTTGTCACAATAGAGCTCTATCGGATCAGCTATGCTAGGAATCACCCCAAGCTCAGTAATGAACTTGCAGATCTAAACTGCCTCCTTTGTTGCTTCTGATGCAGCAATATACTCGGTCTCTGTTGTAGAATCAGCAACTGTGTCCTGCTTCGAACTTTTCCATCTCACAGCACCACCATTTAAGCAAAACACGAACCCTGACTGCGATCTATAATCATCCTGGTCAGTTTGGAAGCTGGCATCACTGTAACCCTTTACAGTTAGCTCATCATTGCCTCCATATATCAAGAAATATTTTTTAGTCTTTCTCAAGTACTTAAGAATATTCTTGACTACTATCTAGTGACCTTCAACTAGATCTGACTGGTATCTACTCGTCATGCTCAAAGCATACGAAACATCAGGACAAGTACATAGCATGGCGTACATGATAGATCCTATGGCTGAAGCATAAGGGATCTTATCCATGCGGTCTCTCTCCTCTCTAGAAGAGGGACCTTGAGTCTTCGAAAGACTCATACCATGTGACATTGGCAGAAATCCTTTCTTGGAATTCTGCATGACAAACCGTAGTAATACCTTGTTAATATATGTACTCTAACTTAAGCCAAGCAATCTCTTAGAAATATCTCTATAGATCTTTATGCCTAGAATGCAGGCTGCTTCACCTACGTCCTTCATTGAGAACCAATTCTCTATCCAAGTCTTTACAGACTGCAACAAAGGGATGTCGTTCCTAATGAGTAGTATGTCATCCACATACAACACAAGGAAGACAACTGTGTTCCCTACAACCTTTTTGTAGACACAGGGTTCATCTTCATTCTTGATGAAACCAAATTATTTGATTGCATCATCGAATCGAAGATTCTAGCTCCGAGAAGCTTGCTTTAGTCCATAAATGGACTTCTGCAGTTTGCATACCCTGCCAGTATGTTGTGGATCTACAAAACCCTCAGGTTATGTCATGTGCACATCCTCGAGTAAGTTTCCATTCAGAAATGCGGTTTTGACATCCATATGCTAGATCTCATAATCATGGTATGCTGCAATAGCAAGCATGATCCGAATCGACTTAAACATAGCTACTGGAGAAAAAGTTTCATCATAGTCAATACCATGAATTTGCTTGAAACCTTTAGCTACCAGACGACTCTTATATATAAGTCCATCCATGTCAGTCTTTCTCTTAAATACCCACTTACACCCAATGGGTTTGACCCCTTCAGGTTAATCAACCAAAGTCCATACTTGGTTGGTGTACATGGATTCCATCTTGAATCTCATGGCCTCTAGCTATTTCACAGAATCTAGGATCATCACAGCTTCCTGATAGGAGGTAGGCTCATTCTCAATGAGCATAATGTCATCATGGTCAGACAAGAGAAATGAGTATCTCTCAAGCTGACGACGTTCCCTATCAGACCTGCAAAGAGGTATGTGTACTTGAACTGGTTGTTGTTCCTCAACTCTTTGTGGAACAATCTCATCATCCACAAAACTTTATGGTTCCAGTTCAACTTCCATCAAGGCTTCAGTACCATGGTCCATATCCTGAACTTCTTCAAGATTGAACATACTCCCACTAGTTTTTCTAGAAACAAAATCTCTTTCTAGAAATATCCCAGTCTTAGCCACAACTACTTTGTGTTGACTGGGAATGTAGAAGTAATATCCCTTCGTTTTCTTGGGATATCCTATAAAATAACACTTATCAGATTTGGGTCACAATTTGTTCGAGACTTGAGGTCGAATGTAAGCCTCACAACCCCAAATCCTCATAAAAGACACCTAGGCATCTCTCCCAGTCCATATCCTATATGGTGTCTTTATCACAGCCTTGGATGGAACACAGTTAAGTATGAAGGCTGCTGTGTCTAGAGCATAGCCCCAAAGAGATATAGGAAAATCTGTGTGACTCATCATAGATCACACCATATCTAATAGGGTACGATTTCTCCTTTCAGATACATCATTCCACTGTGGTGTTCCAGGAGGAGTGAATTGGGATAGAATCTCACACTCAGCTAGATAGTCACGAAACTCATGGCTAAGGTATTCACCACCTTGATCTGATCGAAGTATCTTAATACTTTTGCCAAGTTGTTTTATACTTCTTTCTTGAATGATTTGAACTTTTCAAAGAATTCAGACTTATGTGTTATCAAATACACATAACCATATCTACTGAAGTCATCAATAAATGTAATGAAGTACCTATAACCACCTCTGGCAGCGACATTGAAAGGACCACATACATCACTATGTATAAGTCCTAGCAAGGCAGTCGCTCTCTTGCTGTGTCCACTAAAGGGAGTCTTGGTCATCTTGCCTAGTAGGCATGACTCGCATGTCTCATATGATTCAAAATCAAATGAGTCCAGCAAACCATTTTTATGGAGCTGGGATAAGCGATTCTCATTTATATGACCTAAGCGACAATGCCAGAGATAGGTTAGGTTCATTTCATTTGACTTGAACCTCTTGGTACTTATGTTATAGATGGGGTTCTCTAAGTCTAGAATGTAGAGTTCGTTCATCAGAGGTGCACTACAATAGAACATATCGTTTAAATAAACAGAACAACATTTGTTCTTTATGATAAATGAAAAACTTTTCTTGTCCAAACAAGAAACTGAAATGATGTTCTTTGTGAGAGTAGGCACATAACAACATTCATCTAATTCTAGTACAAGCCCAGAGGATAGAGATAGAAAGTAAGTTCCTACAGCAACAACAGCAACCCGTGCTCCATTACCTACTCGTAGGTCTACCTCGCCCTTCGTCAATGCCCTGCTATTTCTCAACGCCTGTACATTAGTACAAATGTGAGAAGCACATCCGGTATCTAATACCCACGATGAAGAAATAGAGAGATTGACTTCTATAACATGTATACCTGAAGTAGAAATCTCATTTCTCTTCTTCTTAAGATCTTCCAAGTATCCTTTACAGTTCCTCTTCCAGTGCCCTGCTTGTCCTTGATATAGTTGACGAAGTTGTTCAACCATGTCATAAGCAGTCATCAACTCATGTTGCTTCTGAAGCTCAGAGTTCATGGTTGTGAGAATGAGGCATGACACATCTAATGCGTCATCTTGATGCTTCTTATAAGCATCTCGGTCAGCTCGTGTGGCAGTGATAGGAGGTGCCTCGGGAATGGGCTGCTCCAGGACGTACAATTTTCTTTCTTGAGTGAGAACGATTCTCAGATTCCTGTACCAGTCCAGGAAGTTAGCTCCATTGAGCTTGTCCTTGTCAAGGACAGAACGCAGGGAGAAGGTGTTCGTGTTTGTCGACATGGCAATCTACAACAGAAATAATGCAGAAATAAATATCATATTCCAACTAGCATTTAATTAGGCATTTAATTAAATGATGCTCCCATTGAATTATAGAACTTTTGTAGAATCAAGTCATGGATGTGGTCAAACCACACTTACTAGATTCTAACCAACTATCTATAATTCTTGCGGGACAAGATCCACATCATACTACGCCTTGAGTTAGCTTTGGCTAAATCGCCCAAGTCTTAGTATGATTTGTAGATAACTCATTATCAATTACATCTCTATGCAACTCTTGTTTATAGGATCAAGATCCTCACTTATATTAAAACTTGAGTTAGCTTTGGCTAAATCACCCAAGATTTAATATAAATGTGATTTTGTCCTATCTTCCAACCATTGGAAAATGCCTATAGTTTACCCGATCCAATTGAGTTAACTAGTTATGCTCAATCTTATTGAATTTGTAATCACCCAAGCTTTGATAGGCGGGACCAAGATTGTCCCTCCGCACCCTACCAAGATAATATACGTTGCTCTGCTTTGGCAGATTCAACAACAACAAATGATCGAGGTAGTGATGGGTATCAAAACTTGGTAGGCATTTCGAGTTGATTTGATTAAGATCTAATCTAATCGTTAATGTGTATCATATACGCATCAAGGCACTAATTATCCTACACTAGTATGCATAACATACACACAAGCAATGAATAATTAAATTTTGATTATGTCATGGCCCTACTACGATCTTCTCAAGCCAATGAGAAGATCGGACGGTCAACCTAGGGTCAACAGCTTCTTCAAGCTCCTCCCTTTGACAACCATGTGTTGCTCGCACCCTCCTCGTCATTCCTTCTCGAGTGGACCTTCCACTGCTCCATTTTGTACATTACAAATATGAAACTCGAGTTACATTCGAGTCTAAAAAACTATTTACAACAGGAAATAAAAATGAGGGAGGTACGACACGCAGGTCGCATAATATATACAACACACACATCACACAAAATGGCGCGCAGGCCATATTATGAATTACAACACAAATTTGTCCAATCAAATTTGGTTTAGGGTCATGACCATCACAAAATCATACATAATTCTAAATTATGTATTTTACATAAATTTCTATAATTTTACTACTATTTTTTTATAATTTTATGAGTTACAATTTCCCGGTGGTCTCGTTTAGCGATTTTCGGGTGTGATCGCGGGACAATGCCCCTTGCAGGGTTAGGGGCAGCGCCCCTTCTCGTGAAATAAGTATCACGAGTGTCCTACTACGATCTAACATCCCCTTAAGCCGCTGTCCCAAAACAATTTGGGCGAGAACTTGCTGTTTCGAAAAAAATTTCTCGGTAGTCGAAGCCTACAAGTGTCCTAGTACTCGTTGCTTCGCCTCTACGAGAAAAATACTCATAAAAACCATAAAATTCGTAAACTTACAGAAACTTACAGATCTATAATTTTTCATAAAAATTAAAATAAAACAAGTACATGCTTTACATGTGGCTCTAATACCACTGTTAAAATTTTCGAGTCGCAAAAACCGCTTTTTGCGTTGCGAAAACCCCAAAGTTCTTAGCCACTGGATCCGTGAGAAGATAAAATTTTTCATGTACTTAGTTTTTCTACTCTAGATCTACTTTAGATCTACATGATCAGGAGTATACCTTTGAAGCGAAGCCCTTCGCAATCCCGCAAGTCCAAGGTTCTTGGGATCTCAAGTGTGTTCAAATGTACACACCTCTAGTAGTATCCGCATGAACAAGATTTGATTCTCAAACCACTCTAGATGGAGAACAGAGCACCACAAGTGTGCTAGCACTCCATAGGGCTCTCGGGTAGGATTGAAAAAGTGAGAAAAGAGAGAACGTAAGAAGAAGCAATGCATCTCATACACTCCTCTAAGTACTCTCCTTGTGACTTTCACTCCACCCTATTACACATTCCAATTTGCTGATGCACGTCAATGCCACGCTAGAAAAGGATACAGTCACCGAGGAATAGATAAAGTCGACATGGAATGAAATAGTTTGTGTTGGACAAACTAAAGGATATAGCATCTTCATACATATTATGAGTGTGTGCTATGCTTGATTGGTGGAGATGAAGGAAGTGGATTTGCCGAAGCTCGATGGAGGTGACTATGTGAGTAGGGCTGTAAACAAGCCGAGCCGAACCGAGCTTTGGGGTGTTCAAGCTTGTTTGATAAGGTAACCAAGCCGAGCTTAAAATGAACAAAGCTTTTGAAATGAGTGTTCAAACTTGGCTTGGTTTATTTTTTATGAGCTTGAGCTTGTTTGAAGCTTGGCTTGAGCTTGGTTCATTTAGATGTTATCAATCTCTCAATTCAAGCTTGGCTTGAGCTTGGTTCATTTAGATGTTATCAATCTCTCAATTCAAGCTTGGCTTGAGCTTGGTTCGAGCTTGGTTTGTTTAGATGTTATTAAGCTCTCAATTCAAGCTTGTTTGATTGTTTGAAACTTTTAGTTGTTTGATTAATTATTGAGCTTGATAATTTAAATTTATTTATTTATTTATTTTATTATTTATTTAGCATATTGAAAAGAGTTTTATTAATGAATATGGTTCGTGAACATTGTTCATCGACATTGTTCACGAATATTGTTCACGAACATTAATGAGCTGAACACATGTGTTCAAGCTTGTTTGTTTAATTAATCTTATATATATTGAATGAACATAAACAAGCTCTTACCAAGCTGAACACCAAGCTTGTTCACGAACGCTTAGTTCATTTACAGCCCTATATGTGAGGTAAGAAAAGCCCTAGACCTCGATGGAAGAAGCTCCTGTGGTGGCCAATAGAGTGGAGGGAAGACGATCTCTATTCTCACCCTTTGTTTTTGACGCAATCCCCCTCGATCTCACTGTGCTTCGTTAATTTAAAGTATAGCTTCTTATTTGAACTGAATTTGAATGGACAATTGAGAGCTCTCCAGATCTTATCCAACGATGGAAGTCACTTTAAATCTAATCCAAAAGCTTAGATCTAGGTCAATGGTCATGATTTATCATCACTTAACCTAGATGGACCGGATCTTTGATGGATGATTCAGATTGCTGCTGATCTTGGATGAACGGTCTAGATTAGTTCTCGATTGGCTTTCTTCAATTAGCCCTAGATTTGAGCTCAAATTTAATCCGACTCAATCTATTTTCCCTTGGTTGCCTACAAAGAAGATCACATTCAAATATTTAGCAATAATTCGATAAATATAAAATAAATCTCATCAAAGCTCAAAATGAATTCAAACTCGTAAAGTGTAGTATAAATACGAATTTAAACACGTGAGAGGATTAAAATCACTTATAGGAGTCAAAATATCATATCAAAATAATGACTATCAACCAGCTATCCAAAAGCTCCAAGAGAGGAGTTGATCTATCTGTTTTCCTTCACATCAGCGCCTTCCCCAGGCTATTGTGGCACCCCATCAATAGCAAGGACCTCTTTTGCAGTTTTGGAGCACTATGAATGTGCCTCATCACCCTCCACGTCAACATATGTGCATTTCCTTTTCACCTTGTCAACAGTTTGCTTCCTCCTAGCAGTACAAGTGCCTTCTGCCGCAAGTTGTGGTGCCACCTGTCCAATGCAGTTTGTTTCCATGTGCCCCTCTTTTTCCATGTCAATCCCTTCATCACCTCTACTCTGGTTCTGCTGTCCAACCACAGACCTTGTTTGGCCTTGAGTTGCCTTTAATTATCTCCTGATCTACCTTTGGCCAGCAGACCTGCTATGCCTGGCCATGTCTTGCGAGAATGCGGTATGGTGCAGATTGCTAGGAAGGTAGCAATATGTGCAGGAACCAACAAAAGAAAGCTGACCACAGAGCATAAAGGTTTTGTACTATGGTGCAATAGGCTTCCACCAACCTCCTTTTCATTTGTGGGGTCTCCTCTTCCTTGCAACTTGCTTTGGTTATCACCGGAAAAGCAAAAGTAACACTTTGTTTTGCTTACTACTCCGCACCCACACAACACACACACCACGCATGTACCACGCGCGCCACGAACGTACCACGCGCGCCACGCACACCACTCATGATCCAAGCCCCACGTGCACTTACTTCCCACCCTATGAACACCTTTTCTTCTCTTTCATCTTGACACTCCAGAGGCAGCCAAAAATTGATAATGACCCTTCGACCTGTTGGAAGAAGCCTCGGCGGGAGATCCACTCGGCTGGAAGATTACTTTCCCTTGAACCAAGCTACCAGAATGAAGAGTTGACGGCATCCACTTGGAAGACGGAGCCAGAGTAGTTTTCCTGGTTGTTGCAAGTTGGAGGCAAGGTGCCACAATCGAAGATGTCCGCCCTGAAGGAGATTGGGCAATAGGGACAAGGCGCATCTCTTGCATTTGATCCTTGGTGGTGCATCAGATTTAGAAGGAGGAACCTCTCCAAGTGCTAGGAGAGGGTCGAAAGGAAACTCCCCTTCGTAGGAGGGCGGGTGTCATACTAGAATCACCCGCCCAATTGTTGGAGGCCTCTCCTGAAGGACCGGTTGAGTGATTTTCCCTCTCAACCAAAAGAAGTTGCTCTTGACGATCCAATTCGGCTTCCTCCAACTAAAGAGACTTGGAAGCTAATGTCGGGAGGAAGGTGTCCACTGCATAAAATAAAGAGGACATTAGTTAGTGATAACAAGAAGGTTAAGTTACCAATCTTTACCGTAGGAAAAATGGAGCGTTGCTCAGACTGGACTCAGTGCGAACAGGTAGAGGAGGCCTTCATGTAGTAGTTGGGGACCATTGAATTATAGGTCAGCTAGCATCTTTGAAGCAGAAACAAAAGTCAGATTATGTCAATAATCGCCTAGTTCAGGAAGAGGAGGAAGATCCGATCGTCATTCAGGTGGCCAGGACACAAAGTCAGGCATTTTGATGAAAAAAAATAGAATTTCTATCCCTTATTAGAAGAAGATAGTTTCTTGAAGAAAACTGCCTTAAGGTGGGATTAAAATAAGAAGACTCCGGGTTCTAATTTCTTAGGATAAGAGAAGTAATGGAAGTTGAGAGGGATGTCATATAAGCAGAACAAAATGAACATTCCACACATTGACCGGAAGTCATTAGACGTGAGTTGTTGGAGTGGGATATTAAAATAGCGGCCTATTTCAGACAGAAAATGGGGGATTGCAAAGCGCAGACCCGCAAGAAATTGATCCTTAAAGAATGTAGCATAGCTATGCAGGAGACGATGGGGGTGGTCTTGAGAAGTTGGAATATAAATACGGAAGCTCTTAGGGATTTCTAAGGCTAGACATATCGTCTCCATATCACAGTTGTCAAAATCAGAGTGAGTGAGTGTACCAAGTAGCAAATTTTTCTTGGGCCATGGAAAAACAGAGGAAAAGCAAAGGAAGATAAGAGAAGGCACTTACTAATGCAAATCATGAGAGATGGAGCGTGGTTGATAGAAATCACCGAAGAAGAAGATGAAGCATGAGTAATTTATCTTTGAGACGCTTAGGGGTTTTAATCATTAGTTGTAAGAGACTCAACCATCTCATCACAATGGCTTAATTGGTGGTAACCATTAAATTATTAATGAGGGAAGGCAGCCAGTCCGTACGAAAAAACTTGGGTCAGCTATTATAGCAGAGAACGAGGAGTTTGTGGGGCATATGACGATTACTTAGTGATCCTATCCGAGCGATGAGTCAACGGATACTGGGGGCGTGGCTCTCTCCGCTGTCTCCGACTGGTGATGTGGATCTTTGGCAAACCCACAAAGAAGCCGAGCTGAGAAGGGGTTCCCGGCGACGACCCTCCGACGCTCAAGTCAGGCAACGAAGAAGAAAGGAAGCAGAATAATTGTGGCTACAGTGATGAGAATTCTGCATACCTCCGTCAAAGTTTGGGATCCTTATATAGGACCCCGGGGAGGCGTGGGCACGCTTCTCGATGCATGCATGTTTTCCCAAACATACCTCCAAATGAGTGTGTCAGAAAAACATGTCTGACACCCTTCCGCAATCGTCCGAGCATATCCCTGACGTGACGGTGGAAACTTCCACCGTACGATACTCTATCCAGTCCGGCCGCTGACCATGCTGCTTGTCGGCGGCAGACGTCTCGAGGATGATGTTTACCAGCTGTCCTTTTGCGTCCCTTGTCTGTTCCAGGGCCAGGCGGTTTTGCCGCTCGGCGCTCCTAGCACTCGGGTACGTGTATGTATTGGACCGAGCGGGAAGATCCTCGGCCCTGTGCTCGGATGGGATCTCACCTCAGCGATCTGTGTTTTGACCGAGCAGCCTGTCCGCTCGGCCCATAAGCTCCTTTACCTTAAGCGTTGGAAGCTCAACCTGTGGTCGAGCTATATTCCGATGGGCCTGGAGGACATCCGGCCGACCGGTCAGATGTTCTGTCTGCTCGGTAGGACCTTGGGGCCACCCCTATTGACCTTTGACCTCCACGTGTCGTTGACCACCGCCAACGTGGGTGCCTCGTCCTTACCACCGGATCACATGCCTTCCCGTCAAGTCTAGTCGAAGGAGGCGCTAAGTCCGACTGACTGGACTGTGAGTCTGGCTAGGTGGCATCCGCTCTGCCGCTTTCTAAAATGCCCTTTCGCTCGGTCAGTATGATGTCAGGTGAGGTCATTCGGCCTATTACTAATGATGGCCCGGTCGGCCTGCCGCCTGTCACCGCTGACGTCTTCAAGATTCCCCTGGAATGCGTGCAAATCCCCGCTATTATGGTTGAGCACGCGAGCTATGCGCCATAATGGGGTTCATTAAATGCATTCCTATGACCTGACGCCACGTGGCACCGCTGTCGTCACCCTACGGCGACGGCATCGCGTCCGATGGGACCTTGGGCGGTTTGAAATGAGTGGCCAGATATGGGCCTCGGTCCCTGTGACCTGCATCCGACGGTTCGGGATGATTGGGCCCAACCTTATAAAGCCTTCGCCATCCCCTTCCGCCACACCTTCGCGTTCGTGCTTGCAGAGCTTTCGTTTGCGCTCAATGCTCAGGCGAACCTGATTTCTCGGTCTTCCGGCGATCTTCCATCTTCTTCTTTCGCCCGCCCTACTTTCTGTAAGATCCTTTGTCTTTTACTCCCTGGTTCTCGTCTTCTCTTTGCACTCCTCGGCGTAGTCGTGCTTTTTGGTTACTGCTCCGTTCGTCTTCCTCCTTGAGCCCCTTGCCTTTTCTTTCGACCTTTGCCTTCTATACTGTTCCGGCGATGGCTAGCTCTTCCCAGCCCGCAGACCTCACTCCTGGCCCATGGTATACTACCATGGAGTCACGGTTCGATCGGCGTAACGCAGAGAGCTTAGTTAACGCCTTCGATGTCCCTTCTGATTTTGAACTTATTTTGCCCTCGCCTTCCGCTCGGCCGCACAAACCGCCGCGCGATACTATTTGTTTTTTCCGCGATCAGTTTACAGTCGGTCTGTGGTTTCCTCTTCATCCCTTTATCGTCGAAGTCTGTAATTTCTTCGGTATTCCGCTCGGCCAGCTGGTGCCAAATTCCTTCCGCTTTTGTGTGAGGTTGTTGTGTTGTTCAAAATCCATAACATTCCCCTCCGTCCGGAGGTTTTTTACTACTTCTATTACCCCAAGCAATCCGAGCTGGGCATTTATCTGTTCCAGTCTCGGATCGGCTTGATCTTCTTCGATAAAATGCCCACCTCCAACAAACATTGGAAGGAATATTTTTTCTTCCTCCGTTTTCCCGGACGACTCCCATTCTTGACCAAGTGGCAGGTCGGACCACCCACCTCCCCCGAACTGAAGAGGTATAAGACCCGACCGGACTACCTTCAAGCGGCGAATATGCTAGCCGGTCTGAAGCTCAACATCAACAAGCTCCTTCCTGAAAGAGTGATGTACATGTTTGACTTAAGTCCGAGCCGAGCCAAACTCCCGAGCAGCTTTGGTAAGAAATTTACTTGTGCATTTGCCTTGAGTTCTAACTGATTTCCTTCTCTTTTTTTTTGCAGCAAACATCGTAATGGAATCTGTACTGTTCGGGATTCTGAAGAAAAAGGCGGAGGCGATCGAGGCGGCAGCGACCAAGGAAATGGACCAGATGGGTATTGCTCCGGTCGGCTCTCGCGAGGGTGAGAGTGAGACTAATGTGGGTGAGTCGGCCGCTCAGACTTCTCCAGTGGAGGTGACGGGCGGTGCAACCTCCAGCAGGGAACCGACCGTTCGGGAGGAAGACTCCGATCCGGAGGATGAGCTCCCCCTCAACAGGAAGAGACGGCGCGCTGAGATGCCACTTCGTTCGGCTACCTCCGCGGTGCAAGTGTCCGAGCGGACGGGCCCTCTGTCTCCTCGAGGCAAGGCTCCTTCCATCGAAGCCCTTTCCTCCGACCGGACCCCCTCCCAGATGGAACCGTCGGCAGGTCCCATAACGGCTCAACCGGTCCGTTCCCTGCCTCCGGCGTCTCGGAGGCCTCGCCGCTCGTCCATACTTTCCAAGCCGTCTGCCCCCGCATCTAATCCCTCTGCGTCCGCTCACACGACGTCGGGCAGGCGCCACACCATTAAGGCCACTCTGCATCTTCCTACCGAGGATTACCTCGCGGAGTCGGATCAGCCCATGACCCCTGAGCACATGATCGCCATCCGGGGGCCGCTCGTCGAGGTATGGGCGGATGCCCGAGCCCGCGTTGCCGTAATGCCTCCCGGCCTGCTAGCTAACAGTCACATGAGGCATGCCACCGGTGTAAGTCTTCTGTCCACTCAAACTTCTTTGTATCGCTCCCCCCCCCCCCCCCCTTCAGCATTAAAAAGCTCCTTTTTTGTTAGCGATGGGTGGAAGACGTAGCGATTGCTGCTCGTTTGGCGCTGCTGGAAGATGAGTTGAAGCATCTCAAGACTTCTGCTGGTCGTCCTCTTCTCAGGGCCCTTCATAAGCCGAGCTACAAAAGGAGCTGGCCAAGACCAAGGAGCAGCTAGAGGCCGAGCGAAAGAAGACGGTCGACCAGGAATACATGCTAGACCAGCTCGAAAGCAGGTCAAAACTTATGACCGCAAGATAGAACTCGCAACCACTTGGAAGAATACCGCTATCGCCGATTTGGAAGCGAAGAATGTGGAGGCTCGCGCCCTGGAACAACGGGTAAAGGAGTTGGCGGATCTGCTGGATCGCGAAAAGAAGGGTCGTTCGGTCGAGGTGGTGGCTCTCAAGGACGAGCTGAAGACCCTGCGGAGGCCCTCGAGGCCTCTCGCTCTGCTCTCAAGGAGTATCAAGAGGATGAGCCCAGTCGGTTTGTCGTACTGAGACAGAAGTACATCCGCTCGACTGAGTTTGTTCAGAAGGTGTGCGATCGGCTCGTCCTGGCATTCGAGTTGGCCATCACTGCCACTGCGGACCACCTGAAGGCCCAAGGTCACTTGCAAGAGTCCTTTGTCATCCCCGTCTAGGAGCATGCAGCGCTTCTTACCACCATACCGAAGAGCGTTTTTCATTATCTCGAATGAAGTGTCTTTTGCATTTTTGTATTTCTGCCGCTCGGTCAGCTAACTTTTGTTTTAAATGTCACTTTTGAATGCAACTTTTGAATGCAACTTTTGTTCTGTTAGCTTGTTTTCCCCTGGTTGTCATTAATAACCTTATGGCCCGAGCGGAGTCTATGCCCAAATGCTTCTATTCGCTGGTCCCTTCTGGGATTTAGGATAGCCGCTTGTCTGCCATTAAGTGTCGGGCTTTAATGTTGCTGCATGACAGCCTTTCAAGTGAAGCGTTTATGGTCGCCGCTTCGACCCTAGAGTTTAACGTCGCCGCTCGACAGTCTTCCGGACGCGGTATTTATGGTCGCCGCTTCGACCCTAGAGTTTAACGTCGCCGCTCGACAGTCTTCAGGCCGGGGGTTTATAGTCGTCGGTTCGACTCTAGAGTTTAACGTCGCCGCTCGACGGTCTTCAGACCGGGGGGTTTATAGTCGTCGATTCGACTCTAGAGTTTAACGTCGCCACTCGACGATCTTCAGGCCGTGGGGTTTATAGTCGCCGATTCGACTCTAGAGTTTAACGTCGCCGCTCGACGGTCTTCATGGAGTTTTGCCGTTCAACACCAAATGCTCATATCCTTTGTCTTTTTTAATTTTTACTCTTGCAGCCAAAAGATACAGACGAATGGAGCATACATGAAATAAATTACACTAGCGCACCTTTTACCCCACTCAGTACGGCTGGAGGTGGTTTGCGCTCCATGGTCATTCTAACCGCCGTCCATCCTCATCTTCTAAGTAGTATGCACCCGATCAGAGCTTCTCGACGACTCTGAAGGGGCCCGCCCAAGGAGCTTCCATCTTGCTCACATCGCCGACCGGCTTCACCTTCTTCCATACTAGGTCGCCGACCTGGAATGCTCTGGGAATTACACGCCTGTTGTAATTCTGCTTCATTCTTTGCCTGTACGCCATCAGCCAAACGGCTGCTTTAGCTCGTGCTTTGTCAACTAGGTCCAACTCCAGCTGTCTCCGCTCGGCGTTGTCCCCATCGTAGTTCTGGATCCGATCGGACTCGATTCCGACCTCGACTGGGACGACCGCCTCGCCCCCGTATACCAAGTGGAATGGTGTTACCCCCGTTCCCTCCTTTGGAGTTGTGCGAATGGCCCATAGCACGCCGGGCAGCTCGTCCACCCAGCTTCCTCCCATGTGATCGAGCCAAACCCGAAGCATTCGCAGGATCTCCCGGTTGGCTACTTGTCTTGACCATTGCTCTGAGGATACGTCACGGAAGTGAAGTATTGTTTGATGTCATACCCCTTGCACCATTCTCCGAGCTGCTGACCAACGAACTGCCACCCGTTATCCGAAATCAGCCGACGAGGAATGCCAAACTGACAGATTATATGCTGCCAGATGAACTTCTTGACCATCTGCTCGGTTATCTTGGCCAGTGGTTCAGCTTCGACCCACTTGGAGAAATAGTCGACCGCCACAAGTAAAAACCTCCGCTGCCCGATCGCCATAGGGAAAGGTTCTACTATATCCATACCCCACTGGTCGAATAGGCAGGACACAATAGACGCCTTCATCCTCTCAGTTGGCCTATGAGAGAAGTTGTGGTACTTCTGACAGGAGAGGCAGGTAGCAACGGTCCGAGCAGCGTCCTCCTGTAGGGTTGGCCAGAAGTATCCGGCCAGCAGGATCTTCCTAGCCAACGATCGTCCGCCCGGATGACCTCCGCAAGATCCTTCATGTACTTCCTGGAGAATATACTCTACGTCTTCCGAACTGACACACTTTAGCAGCGGGCGGGAGAAAACCTTTTTGTAAAGTTGGTCCCCAATGATTGTGAACCGGCCGGCTCTCCTCCTCAATAGCTGGGCTTCCTCCCGATTGGACGGCGTGGCTTCTGAACGCAAAAATTCCATTATGGTTGTTCTCCAATCGCTTGGGAATGTGAGGCCTTCCATCCGGTCGACGTGCGCCACCAAGGACACCTACTCAATTGGCTGCTGGATGACGATCGGCGATATTGAGCTAGCGAGCTTGGCTAGCTCGTCAGCTGACTGGTTCTCGGCTTGGGGGATCTTCTGTATGACAACCTCGATAAAGTTAGTCCTGAGCTTTTCAAAGGCCTCCGCATAAAGCTGAAGCCTTGCGTTGTTTATCTCGAAGGACCCCCGAGAGTTGCTGAGCGGCCAGTTGGGAGTCAGAGTACAATTTCATCCAGCTGGCTCCCACATGCCGCGCTGCCTGTAGGCCGGCTATGAGGGTCTCATATTCCGCCTCGTTATTTGTTGCCCGATAATCCAGACGGACGGATAGATGCATCCGCTCTTCTTGAGGAGAAAACAACAAGATACCGATTCCGCTACCGAATCTAGTGGATGACCCGTCCACAAATACTTTCCACAAAGCTTCGGGCTCAGGATTGTGTACTTCAGTTACAAAATCTACCAAGGACTGCGCCTTAATCGCCAAATGGGATTGATACTAGATGTCGAATTCACTAAGCTCCGTCATCCATTTGATGAACCGCCCGGATGCCTCTGGATTCAGGAGCACTCTTCCCAGCGGACTATTCGTCATAACGATGATCGTATGCACCAAGAAATAAGGGCGAAGTCTCCGAGCGGCGAGGACTAAAGCAAACGCAAGCTTCTCGAGACCAGTGTAGCGAGACTCGGCATCTTTTAAAATGTGGCTCAGGAAATACACGGGCTGCTCTTCTTCGCTTCCCCTCACCAATGCTGAGCCGACAGCATGGTCGGTGGAGGACAGGTACATGCGAAGCGGCTCGCTTGCGTTCAGCTTAGCCAGCACAGGTAAAGAATTCAGGTACCTCTTCATCTCCTCGAATGCCTGATCGCACTTCTCGTCCCATTGAAACTTTGTAGCTCTTCGCAGGATCTTAAAGAAAGGGAGGCTCCGATCGGCCGTTCTAGAAATGAATCACGATAGTGTCGTTATCCGACCGGTAAGACGTTGAACTTCCCTCAAATTTCTGGGGGGGGCGGCATATCTTGCAGTGTTTTCACCTTGCTAGGGTTTGCTTCAATACCCCGCTCGGTGACGATGTATCCCAGGAAACGCCCGCCCTTTGCTCCGAACAAATACTTTTGTGGGTTCAGCTTGACCCCATACTTCCTTAGTGTTTGGAAGGTTTCCTCTATATCCCTGCAAAGATCTGCCGCTCGGAGTGATTTGATGAGTATATCGTCTACGTAGACCTCCAAGTTGCGCCCGATCTGCTCTCGGAACACTTTGTTCATCAGCCGCTAATATGTTGCGCCAACATTCTTTAGCCCGAACAACATCACGTTGTAACAGTAAGTGCCATCCACGGTGACGAAGCTGACTTTCTCTTGGTCTTCTCGGGCGAGCGGCACCTGGTGGTAACCCTGATAGGCATCCAACATGCATATCAGCTTGCACCCGGCGGTAGAGTCTACTAGTTGGTCGATCCGGGGTAAAGGGTAGAAATCCTTCGGGCATGCCTTGTTCAGGTCCCGGAAGTCGATGCAGACCCTCCTTTTGTTGTCCGGCTTGGAGACTAGTACCATATTTGCAAGCCAGTTCGGGAACTGCACTTCCAGTATGTGGCCGACCTCCAGTAGCTTCTCTACTTCCGCTCAAATGATGACATTCTGTTCAGCACTGAAGTCCCTCTTCCTTTGCTTCACCGGCCTGGTGTCCGGTCGGACATGAAGCTCGTGCTGCGTTATGCTCGGCGAGACTCCCAGTAGCTCGTGAGTCGACCAAGCAAAGACGTTGCAATTTTGTTGAAGACATTTGATCAGCTCTTCCTTCTGGCTTGCCTCCAGGTCGGACGCTATAAAACTCGTGGCCTTCGGTCGGGCAAGGTGGATCTGTACCTCCTCTTTTTCTTCATAAACTAGAGAGGGTGGATTTTCGGTTATAGCGTTTACCTCGATTCGTGGCACTTTCCGAGCACATCTAGCTTCGGCTCGGACCATTTCTATATAGCACCGCCGAGCTGCCAGCTGGTCTCCTTGGACCTCCCCTACTTGGTCTTCCACTGGGAATTTGATTTTCTGGCAGAAGGTGGAGACGACCGCTCGGAACTCGTTGAGACCTGGTCGCCCCAAGATCACATTGTACGCGGAGGGAGCGTTGACTACGATGAAGTTAGTAGTCCGCGTTCTTCTGAGCAGCTCCTCTCTTAGTGAGATAGCCAACCGGACCTGTCCGACCGGCAAAACTTCATTACCGGTGAACCCGTAAAGGGGGGTTGTCATCGGCAGCAACTCGGCTCGATCGATTTGCAATTTGTCGAAGGCTTTCTGGAAGATTATGTTGACCGAGTTGCCTGTATCAATAAAGATGCGGTGAATAGTATAGTTAGCTATTACCGCTCGGATGATGAGGGCGTCATCATGCGGGACTTCGACTCCCTCGAGGTCCCTAGGCCCAAAGCTGATCTCGGGCCCGTTCGCCCGCTCCTGACTGCAGCCAACCGCATGGATTGTGAGCTGCCTTACATGCGCCTTCCTTGCCCTGTTGGAGTCACCTCCGACATGTTGATTTCTCCTTGGGACGCGTTGCTTCTATTCTCTTCCTCTTGAGCGGATGGCCTGGGACGCTCGTGTGATGCCCGAGGTTGAGTCCTGGGCTGCTGATGACGTTGCCGCTCGGAGGATTCTCTTTCTACACGCCGACCAGGGCTCTGGTGTCGGTATCGCCGGTCCGGCGAAGGTGATCGACGGCGATAGTTCCTTAGCATAGGATGAGCGATTGGGGGGAGGCTTCGACAATCGCGCATGTTGTGAGTTGCTGACTGATGGAGCGAACAAAACATGAGAGTCCATACCTTACCTTTTGGCTTAGGTCGATCGGCCGCTACTTGTTGAACGACGTGCGACCTTGCTTGCTGATGAGGTCGGGCTGCTTCCACCCGAGGTCCTCTAGGCGGATGGTAGTTAGTGGGAGGCTTCCGCTCGGCTGAGGGCGGTGGCTCAGATGGTGCTTCTTTCCTTCTGGCCGCCTGAGCTTCCTTTACGTTGATATATTCATTAGCTTTGTGCAGCATATGATCGTAGTCGTGAGGCGACTTTCTGATGAGCGAGCGGAAGAAATCACCGTCCACAAGCCTCTGTGTGAACACGTTCATCATAGTTTCTGAAGTGACCGTTGGAATGTCCATGGCCACCTGGTTGAAGCGCTGGATGTAGGCTCGAAGTGGTTCCTTCGAACCTTGTTTGATGGCGAACAGATTGACGTTGGTCTTCTGGTAGCTCCTGCTGCTCGTGAAATGATGGAGGAAGATCGTTCGGAAATCTCTAAAGCTCTTAATTGATCCGTCCGGCAACCTCCAGAACCATCGTTGAGTCGAACCGGACAATGTAGTAAGGAAACCCCTGCATTTGACTCTGTCGGTGTATTGGTGAAGAGTGGCAGCATTATCAAAGTTACCGAGATGGTCGTCCGGATCGGTTACACCACTATACTCCCCGATCGATATTGGAGCATAATGCTTCGGGAGAGGGTCTTGCAAAATCACCTCCGAAAATTGACGATTAACCAGCTCGACGGATGACTCCGCGCGCGGTGCCTTCCCCTTTCTGGCGTCCCGTACGGGTGTTTCATCGGACGATCCCTGGTTGGCTAGGGTCAATTCCGACGACATCTGGAACAATGCTCGATGGAATGGAATAGGGGCGGCCGGCGCGTCCCCTGGTGTGCCGGTCTGCCCCTTGTTCTGAGCCCAGGTAGAATATTGTTCCGGTTGGTCCTCCATTGCCGCTCGGCCTCCAGAAACCGAGGCAGCCTGCTGCGCTATCCTCTCGGCTTGGGTCTTCTGATGTTGCTCCACCATCTTTGCGGCTCGTGCCTGAATGAGTGCCTCTAGCTCCTCGGGAGAGAGCGTTATCATGAGTTGGCGTCCAGCTTCTTCCATCTTCTCGGCTCGGATTCAGATGCGTTCCCACAGACGGTGCCAATTTGATCATGTCTGAGCGATGAGTCGACGGATACTGGGGGTGTGGCGCTCTCCGTTGTCTCCGACTGGTGATGTGGATCTCTGGCGAACCTGCAAAGAAGCCGAGCTGAGAAGGGGTTCCGGGCGACGACCCTCCGACGCTCAAGTCAGGCAACGAAGAAGAAAGGAGGCAGAGTAACTGTGGCTATAGTGATGAGAATTCTGCATACCTCCGTCGAAATTTGGGGTCCTTATATAGGACCCCGGGGAGGCGCAGGTACGCTTCTCGATGTGTGCATGCTTCCCCAAACATATCTCCAAATGAGTGTGTCAGAAAAGCATGTCTGACACCGTTCCACAATCATCCGAGCATATCCCTGACGTGACGGTGGAAACTTCCACCGTACGATACTCTGTCCAGTCCGGCTGCAGACCATGCTGCTTGTCGGTGGCAGGCGTCTCAAGGATGATGTTTATCAGCTGTCCCTTTCATCCTTTTGCATCTCTTGTCTATTCTAGGGCTAGGCGGTCTTGTTGCTCGGCGCTCCTAGCAGTCGGGTACGTGTATGTATTGGACCGAGCGGGAAGATCCTCGGTCCTGTGCTCGGATGGGATCGCACCTCAGCGATCTGTGCTTCGACCGAGTGGCCTGTCCGCTCGGCCAATAAGCTCCTTTATCTTAAGCGTCGGAAGCTCGACCTGTGGTCGAGCTATATTCCGATCGGCCTGGAGGATATCCGACCGACCGGTCAGATGTTTTGTTTGCTCGGTAGGACCTTGGGGCCGCCCCTATTGACCTTTGACCTCCACGTATTGTTGACCGCCGCCGACGTGGGTGCCCCGTCCTTACCACCGGATCACTCAGGAAATGATATTTATGATGGACAAGACAACCAAATCATTTTGTTGAAAAATATCCTCCCGTGTATCATCGACGTACTTGACATATTCTGACATCAAACATTCTCAGCCACCTCATTAATGTGAAAGTTATGCAAGATGGTTCATATACGTGTAACGGAACCTCTCTCGAAGGGTGGCTGTACATATTTTGTTACTCGATATATTCTGACACCAGATATTCTCTAACACCTCATGATTACGGAGATTTTAAGGGTCAAGATAAAAAGATGGGTCCTCTCCGTTGGTCAGGTATGTTTTTTCTCATACACACGCACTTACTGTTCATCTTCTCTACTTTTAGGCTCGACTACTGTGTTGACTTGAGCGTCGAAGTGCCTATGTCAAGGACCCCCTCCCTGGTTCTCTCTCTAATATCTCCCTTTTCTCTGGTGTGCGTAGGAAGGAGTATTAGGTGTCATCTTTTCTCTTTCTCAAAGTCTTTTCCTAGTCAACATCAGAGTCACATGCCTAGCGCACCATCTCTCCCGCTTTCAGACAGGATCAACTGTGAAACTTGAGATTGACTTAATAATGTTTTCAAACTTGCAATCAAATTTGTGATCGGCTCATTAACTTAATCAAATAAATATTTTTATAAATCAAGATCCGAATAACTAGCGGCTTGATTCATTTACATCATAGTCCGTATTTTCCTTTAATATTATAACAAAGTTAATTATTTATTTTATGAAATTAAAAAAAATGATAAATTCAGTTAACCTTATTAACTAGCCCTAAATTAACTAGCTTGACCCCACAAAAGTTTATCACCAGCCACCAGAGTAAATCGAGAAACGTGCGTGACGGATAGCCTAAAAGCCCAGCATTCTTTGGTTGCATGTCTCATTTGGAGAAAAAATTTTACAAATACGTCATAGCTAGGGATCAAATCATAAATATCTAAGTGACAATCTGAATATTTTATTGCACCATAGTCCAGGGGCTATATATATTGGCGCCGTCTGTGGGAACGCTCCTGAAACCGAACGGAAATGATGGACGAGGCTGGACGACAACACACGGTGACGCTCTCCACGGAGGAACTCTACGCTTTGATCGAGTTGAGGGCCGCCAAGCTTGTGGAGCAAAAACAGAAAGCATCAGCCGAGCGGCCGGAGCAGCAAGCAACATCCGTGTCGAGTGGCCGAGCGGAAGCACCGCAGGCCACCGTTGCATTTCATCGGGCCCTATTTCGCACGCCTGAAGCCGCAGCAACGAATAGAGATCAAGGATCATCTTCGGATGAACGGCCGAGACGAGAAGACAAAAAAGGGAAAGCCCCCCGCACGGACGCCTCACCCGAGCGGATCAATCGCCAATTTTCAGAGGCTATTCTACGAGATCCCCTGCCCAAGCACTACGTGCCTCCGACGATCGGCGAGTACAATGAGACAACCGACCCGGATGATCATCTGGGTAAGTTTGATAACACAGCTACGCTCCATCAATACACAGATGGAGTAAAATGTCGAGTTTTTCTTACCATCCTCTCGGATCGGCTCAACGGTGGTTCCGGAGACTGCCAGACGGCTCTATCACAAGCTTCAAGGACTTCCGAACGGCGTTCCTCCATCATTTTGCAAGCAGCCGTCGTTATCAGAAGACGAGTGTCAGCTTGTTCGCCATCAAACAAGAAGCCCGCGAATCACTCCGAGCCTACATACAACGATTCAACAAGGTGGCCATGGATATCCCTACGGCCACCTCGGAGACTATGATGAATGCCTTCACTCAAGGCCTCGTGGACGGGGATTTCTTCCGCTCGCTCATTCGGAAGCCGCCCCGAGACTACGATCACATGTTGCATCGAGCCAACGAATACATCAACGTGGAAGAAGCTCAAGCCGCCCGAAAAAAAAGAAACTCCAACCGAGCGGGCCCCTCCTATCGAACGAAAGCCGCACGCTGCTCATCAGCCGCCCAGAGGACCAAGGGCCGAAGCAATTCGTTCTCACCCACATGCAAGGAACCAGGCGATCCAAGAAGTATCTGCCGAGCGGCCCAAGCAAAAGAAGAAATGGATGCCCATGTTTTGTTCATATCACCGGACCGATACGCACAACACCCGGGATTGCCGAAGTCTCCCCTTTATTGCTCATCCTATTCCCCGAAATGGCGGTCGACGATCTCCCTCATCCGACAGGCGACAGAGAGCTCAGGAAGCCGATCGGACGATAGCTGAAGGGCGACAAAAACAGACTCCCGGTCGGCATTGCTCACCAAGGCGGGAGAATCGCCGCATGTCTAGAGAACGGTCTCGCCCGTCCGCTCGGGAAGAAGAAAATATAAGTAATACTTCCCGAGGCGAGATAAACATCATAGCTGGTGGTCCGACCGGAGGAGATTCCAATCGAGCAAGGAAGGCGAGCGTCCGACAGCTCCAGATCCATGCGGTCGGCTGCAGTCAAGAAAGGGCAAGTGGACCCAAAATCAGTTTTGGGCCTGGGGACTTGGAAGGAGTTGAAGTACCCCACGACGACGCTCTGCTCATCAAAGCGGTAATAGCCAACTACACTATTCACTGCGTTTTTATTGACACAGGGAGCTCGGTCAACATCATCTTCAAAAAGGCGTTCGATCAGCTACAAATAGATCGAGCCAAGCTGCTGCCCATGACGACCCCCCTCTACGGGTTTACGGGCAACAAAGTTCTGCCGGTCGGACAGATCCGACTGGCTATCTCACTGGGGGAGGAACCGCTCAGGAGGACGCGGACAACAAACTTCGTGGTGGTCGACGCTCCCTCGTCATACAACGTCATCCTGGGAAGACCGGCTCTCAGTGAATTCCGAGCGGTCGTCTCCACCTTTCACCAGAAGATCAAGTTCCCCGTCGAGGACAAAGTGGGAGAAGTACGGGGAGATCAACTAGAAGCTCGGCGATGCTACATCGAGATGGTCCGAGCAGAAGCAAATGCCGCTCGGAAGTCGCCACGGATCGAGGTGAACGCTATAACTGAAAAACCTTCCTCTTTGATTTATGAAGAAAAAGAAGAAGTGCAGATACACCCGATCCGATCGGAGGCCACGACGTTCATTGCATCCGATCTGGAGGCGAATCAGAAAGAGGAGGTGATCCAATGCCTTCGAAGAAACCATGATGTCTTCGTCTGGTCGACACATGAGCTGCCCGGAATTTCACCAAGTATAGAGCAGCATGAGCTCCACGTCCGACCGGACGCTCGGCCAGTAAAGCAAAGAAAAAGGGATTTCAGCGCTGAGCAGAATGCCATCATCCGGGCGGAAGTAGAGAAACTTCTGGAGGCCGGCCATATACGAGAGGTTCAGTTCCTGAGCTGGCTGGCGAATGTAGTATTAGTCTCCAAGCCGGGCAACAAGTGGAGGGTATGCATTGATTTTTGGGATCTCAACAAAGCTTGCCCGAAAGATTTTTATCCGCTGCCTCGGATCGATCAGTTGGTGGACTCCACGGCCAGCTGCGAATTGATATGCATGCTCGACGCTCATCAGGGATATCATCAAGTGCCGCTCGCCCGGGAAGATCAAGAAAAAGTAAGCTTCATAACAGCCGACGGCACCTATTGCTATAATGTGATGCCGTTCGGATTGAAGAATGTCGGAGCCACATATCAGCGTCTGATGAACAAAGTGTTCAAGGAACAGATCGGCCAAAATCTGGAAGTATATGTGGACGACATTCTCATCAAGTCCATTCGAGCGGCCGACCTCTTTAAAGACATGGAGGAAACTTTCCGAACGCTGCGGAAATATGGAGTCAAACTGAATCCTCAGAAATGTCTGTTCGGAGCAAAAGGAGGACGTTTCTTGGGTTACATAGTGACCGAGCGGGGAATCGAAGCAAATCCCAGCAAGGTAAAAGCTCTACAAGACATGCCGCCTCCAAAAAATACAAGGGAAGTGCAACGGTTGACCGGTCGGATAACTGCTCTATCCCGATTCATCTCCAAAACTGCCGACCGGAGCCTCCCTTTCTTCAAAATTTTACGCAAGGCCACTAAGTTTCACTGGGATGAAGAATGCGATCGGGCGTTCGAAGACTTAAAGGCATATCTGAACTCTCTCCCGGTATTGGCCAAGCCGACTACGGGTGAGCCACTTTATATGTACCTATCTTCAACCGAGCATGCAATCGGCTCGGCGTTAGTGAGGGCGAGCGGAGAAGAGCCCGTGTATTTCCTTAGTCATATTTTAAAAGATGCTGAATCTCGCTACACTGGGCTTGAGAAGCTGGCTTTCGCTCTGGTCCTCGCCGCTCGGCGCCTTCGCCCATACTTCCTGGCGCATACCATCATTGTCAAGACCAATAGCCCACTCGGGCGTGTGTTATTGAATCCAGAAGCATCCAGGCGGCTCATCAAATGGACGACGGAGTTAAGTGAATTTGACATCCAATACCAGCCCCGCTCGGCGATCAAAGCGCAATCCTTGGCCGATTTTGTGACTGAGTTGTAGAGGCCGGAGCCGGAAGCTATGTGGAGAATATATGTGGATCGGTCGTCCACTCGGCTCGGAAGTGGGATTGGAATATTGTTGCTCTCCCCTCAAGAAGAAAAGATGCACTTATCCGTCCGGCTGGATTATAAAGCTACCAACAATGAAGCAGAGTATGAGGCCCTCATAGCCGGCTTGCAGGTAGCACGGCATGTGGGAGCCGGTCGGGTAACGCTTCATTCGGATTCTCAGTTGGTCGCGCAGCAGCTCTCTGACACTTTTGAAATTAACAACGTCCGGCTCAAGCTCTACGCTGAAGCGTTTGGGAAACTTAAAGCCAATTTTAGAGAAGTTATTGTCCAGAAGATACCCAGGGCATAAAATCAAGTAGCCGATGAGTTAGCCAAACTCGCGGGCTCAATAACGCCGGTCGCCATTCAGCAGCCAATCGAACAGGTATCTTTGGTGGCGCACGTCGATCGGATAGAGGGCCTCACGTTTCCGAGCGATTGGAGGACACCCATCATGGAGTTTCTCCGCTCGGGTGCTACATCGTCCGATCGGGATGAAACTCAACTGCTAAGGAGGAGAGCCGGCGGGTTCACACTCATCGGCGATCAGCTTTACAAGAAATCTTTCTCACGACCGCTATTGAAGTGCGTGAGCTCGGAGGACTCGGCTTGCATCCTCCAAGAAGTACATCAAGGATCCTGCGGAGGGCATCCGGGCGGACGATCACTAGCTAAGAAGATCCTGCTAGCTGGATACTTTTGGCCGACCTTACAAGCTGATGCCGCTCGGACCGTCGCGACATGTCTATCTTGCCAGAAGTATCACAATATCTCTCACCGACCGGAAGAAGAAATGAAGACTTCCACCGTCTCCTGCCCGTTCGACCAGTGGGGAATGGACATTGTTGGTCCATTTCCAATGGCAACCGGGCAGCGGAAATTTCTATTAGTGGCAGTTGATTATTTTTCCAAGTGGGTGGAGGCCGAGCCACTAGCCAAGATCACCGAGCAGATGGTCAAGAAATTTATTTGGCAGAACATCATCTGTCGGTTCGGCGTCCCTCGTCGACTTATCTCCGACAATGGGTGGCAATTCACAGAGAAGTTACTCGAAGATTGGTGCAAAAGCTATGGAATCGAGCAACACTTCACGTCCGTGGCCTATCCCTAAAGCAACGGTCAAGCCGAAGTAGCCAATCGGGAAATTCTTCGAATTCTGCGCGCTCGGCTCGACCATTTGGGAGGAAGCTGGGTAGATGAAGTGTCGGGCGTCCTATGGGCCATCCGAACGACTCCTAAGGAAGGAACGGGCGTCACGCCTTTTCATCTGGTATACGGCGGCGAAGCGGTGATTCCTGTCGAAGTTGGCGTCGAGTCCGCCAGGATCCAGCATTACGATGATGATAACGCCGAGCGGAGGAACATGGAGCTGGATTTAGTCGACGAAGAGCGAGCCAAGGCGTCCGTCCGGCTGAGGGCATACCGTCAACGAATGAAGCAAAACTACAACCGGCGCGTCATTCCCAGATCATTCCAGGTCGGCGATCTTGTCTGGAAGAAAGTCAAGTCTGTCGGCGACGTCGGCAAGCTTGAAGCTCCTTGGGCGGGCCCCTTCAAGGTTATCGAAAAGCTCCGCTCGGGCGCTTATTATTTGGAGGATGAGGACGGTCGGCAGCTAGATAGGCCGTGGAGCGCGAACCACCTCCAGCCTTACCGGGCGGGGTGAAAGAAGACTAAAGCAAATATAAGGCATCGTCAGCGAAGAACGAAGGCCCCGTGCCGTTCGGCCGGAGGTAAATTATCCGAGCCAAGCGCTCGAAAACGAAGGCCCCGTGCCGTTCGGCCGGAGGTAAATTATCCGAGCCAAGCGCTCGAAAACCGAAGGCCCCGTGCCGTGCGAGCGAAGGTAGATTATCCGAGCTGAAAGGAGCGAAGGGGTGTAATAACATGCTTTGTATATTTTCTGGTAGCCTGTATCCTTGTAATGTAGGAAGCAAAAACGATAAAGAGGATGGCAAACAACTTAGCCAAACGGAAGCGTCAAAATTAGCCTTAAAGGCCGTCAAGCCCAGACGTTAAACCGTAGAGACGAGCCGGCGTCTATAAACCCTCCGAGCGGAAGACCGTCTAGCCCAGACGTTAAACCGTAGAGACGAGCCGGCGTCTATAAACCCTCCGAGCGGAAGACCGTCTAGCCCAGACGTTAAACCGTAGAGACGAGCGCCTATAAACCCTCCGAGCGGAAGACCATCTAGCCCAGACGTTAAACCGTAGAGACGAGCCGGCGTCTATAAACCCTCCGAGCGGAAGACCGTCTAGCCCAGACGTTAAACCGTAGAGACGAGCCGGCGCCTATAAACCCTCCGAGCGGAAGACCGTCTAGCCCAGACGTTAAACCGTAGAGACGAGCCGGCGTCTATAAACCCTCCGAGCGGAAGACCGTCTAGCCCAGACGTTAAACCGTAGAGACGAGCCGGCGTTTATAAACCCTCCGAGCGGAAGACCGTCTAGCCCAGACGTTAAACCGTAGAGACGAGCCGACGTCTATAAACCCTCCGAGCGGAAGACCGTCTAGCCCAGACGTTAAACCGTAGAGACGAGCCGGCGTCTATAAACCCTCCGAGCGGAAGACCGTCTAGCCCAGACGTTAAATATCGAGAGACGAGCCGGCGTTTATAAACGTCCGAGCGGAAGATGCCAATAAAAAGGATGCAATGGCCCCAAAAACTCGCCCTCAATATCGTTAAATCATCTCTACGCTCCGCTCGGCCTAGAACCCAAAGGCATGGGGTATCTAGCGAGTGATCTCTGCTATCAAAGCGGAAAATTAAGTAGGCGAAGTATTACATGTTAAGCCAGGCGTAAAGGCAACACCAGACACTTAGTAAAAATCCCTTTCGAATACCAGAGGAGTGATAATGGGCGAGCGGATAAATACATATTTTGGTTATGTAAAAGACAGTGAATACAAGGAAAACATTGCATTAAAGTTCAGAATTTAGGCCGGGCGGCCTAATTACAAAAAGGATGATATTTAGCCGAGTGGCCAAAGTACAGAAACTACTCAATATAATCATACAGGGTCTTGGGGATGTTATCCAGAAGCGCCACCTGATCGCCGGCCGGAATATTGGTGGACTCAGGAAGAAGACCCTTTGACTTCAGATAAGTCATGGTGGCGGTCATAGCCAAGTCGAAGGTGGTGTACATCCGCTCGCAGATTTTTTCCGAGAAATCGAGCGAGCGGATGTAGCCTTGTCTTAGAGCTGTAACCCGATTCGGCTCGGCCTCTTGGTACTCTTTGAAGGCCAGTTGAGCTGCAGCAAGAGATTCTTGCAAAGTGGTCAGCTCATCCTTATGCCTGATGGCGTCGGCCGAGCGGCTCACTTTCTCTTGGTCGAGCTGCTCCATCAACTCCTTGATCTTCAGCTCCAAGCCTCTAGCCTCCACATTCTTCTTCTCCAAGTCAGAAATAGTCGTGTTCTTCCGAGTGGTAGCCAGGGTAATTTTTTGGTCAAGTGACTTGACCTGCCGCTCGAGCTCGGCCAGACGGTGAGCCTGGTCGGCTGTTTTCTTCTGCTCGGCTGCCAGCATATCTTGAGCCTTCTTAAGCTCCTTCTGCAGCTCGGCATACGAAGGTCCATGCGAGCCGGACGGACCACCTGCCGCCTGCAATTGCCTTAGCTCCTCGTCCACCATAGCCAGGCGGCTGGAGACTGCTATCTCTTCCACCCATCTCTGAAGCAAAAAGGCGAAGTTGTTAAAAGCCGAGCGGAAAAAATACACGCAAAATTTCGGAAAAAATGAACTTACCCCAGTAGACTCCTGCATGTGGCTATTGGCCAAATTGCGGAGGGGAATCATCGCGATGTGCGCCCGAGCGTCGGCCCACATCTCGGCTAGGGGCCCCTTCAAAGTAATGGTGTTCTCGGGCGCGGTTGGTCGGTCGGCTTCTGGCAGCAACTCTTCAGTCGGGAGATGAAGAGTGACCCGTACTGTGCGGCCGTGACCAGGTATCGTCCGACCGGGATCAGAAGTCGGCGCAGAGAACTGCGAGTGAATGGTCGAGCGCTTGACTGGTTGGCGAACGGGCGGAAGGGTACTTACCGGAATAAATACGCGCGCCGGCCGTCCCATCTGTATATGCGTGGTCGGACGAAATGGCTTAACCTCCGCGCCTTGCCACGGAGCGCAGCTGTCCTGACGGTTGGACCGATGTAGCCGAGGCAGGGAGTCGCCACTCTGCCTCTTTGTTGAGGCCGCCTCCTCCCGAGCGGAACCTTCCTCGCGCTGGTTCTCAGGTGGCCTGGCCACGCTTTGTTGAGAAGCTCGAGTGGCCGACTCAGCCTGAGTCCCACTCTCTCCTTCGTGGATCCCTACCGGATACCCAACGCTTCCATCTCCTCGCCGCCGCGCTTAACGCCTTTCTCTTCAGAACGCCAGCCATGACCGAGTCCATGACGATGTCCGCTTCAAAGGAAAGAAAAGAAATCAGTTAGCAATCAAAGTAAATGCCCAAGTAGAGTTCTTACCGAAGCCGGTCGGAAGAGGGGTCCGTATAGGACTCAGGCCAAAGATGTACATCACTCCTTCGTGAAGAAGCTTATTGATGTTAAGTCGCAAACCGGCTAATATATTTGCGGCATGGAGATAGTCCGGTCGGGTCTTGAACTTCTTCAGCTCGGGGGTGGGAGGCAAGCTGACCTGCCACTTTGTCGGGAAGGTGGCCTGATCGGGCATACGGATGTAGAAAAAATAATCCTTCCAATGTTTATTGTAAGAAGGAAGTTTGTTGAAGAAGACTAATCCGGGCCGAGCTTGGAACATGAAGGTGCCCGGCTCGGCTTGCTTGGGGTAGTAGAAATAAAAGAAGACCTCCGGTCGGAGGGGGATGTTGTGAATCTTGAACAAAACAACAACACCGCAGAGGAGACGGAAGGTATTGGGTACCAGGCTGCCGAGCGGCACCCCGAAAAAATTACAAACATCAATGATGAAAGGATGTACAGGGAAACGCAGACCGGCGGTAAACTGGTCGCGGAAGACACAGAAAGCTCCGCGCGGCGGCCTATGCGGCCGAGCGGAGGGACCGGCCAAACGAATTTCAAAATCCTCCGGGATTTCGAAATTGTCTGTCAGAATATCAAAATCACGCTGGTCGAATCGCGACTGCATTGTGGTGTACCATGGGCCAAGCGACTGGTCTTCGGGATTAGAAGAACTAGCCATGGGCCGACCGGAAGGAATCAAAAAGGCGAAAAGGCTAGAGAAAAACAACCGCAAGCGAAAGGAGGTTTCAAGGATCGAAACTAGGAAAAAGATGCGGAGTGAACACCGGAAACAAGAAAGAAGAGGTGCAGAGCCTTACTGTGAGGAGAAAAGATCAGGGAGGAGGCGCCGGGGAGCAAGAAGGAAATCGCCGGAGCACCAAAACGCTGTAGACGAAGGTCGGAATCGCGGAGGAAAATGATGGAGAGAAGGAAACGAAGGATTTATAGGGTGGACACCGGATGGCCTCCACCGTTGGATCCAGGTCACGGGAACCAAAGCGTGCATCGCGCCGTCCATTTCGAATCGCTTCGATCACATCAAAACACCATGCCACCGCCGCCGTTGGCCGATGGCAGTGCGCCACGTGGCATTCGACCATTCGGGGCATTTAATGAAAGCATGCTCGACCTTAATGTCGAAGATTGGCGCATAACACGAGGAGATCCGGTGAATGCCATTGTTGATTTGTTCAAGGCCATCTCTGCGGTCGGCCGATCGGAGGATACTAGCACGGAGGAGCCGCCCAGCATGATTCGTAGTCCAGTCAGTCGGACAATTCGCCTCCTTCGACTAGACTTGAAGGGGAGGCAAGTGATCCGGTGGTAAGAACAGGGGACCCCGTCCGGTGAGGTTAATGCCACGTGGAAGTCAGAGTGGAAGGAGGCCCGTCCGGAGATGGGAGGTCCGAACGGCCGACCGGCCGTTCGATGGAGTCAACGTCCAGAGAGGGCTGGGTCCGACCGCCCGGTGTCTGACTAATGGTTAAAGGTGCCCTGTAGGAAGTCAGGGTTCCGACGCTCAGTGGAAAAGATCGCAAAGCCGAGCAGACAGCACGCTCGGCCAAAGTCATAAGGTAGCATACTGTTAATAGTCTCCACAACGCACATGATTGAGAATCTCCCCGAGTAAATCACCGTATACGTCCGGCCGGACTCCGAGGAAGCCGGCCGGCCGGACGCCAAATCGGGAGTAAGGGAAAAGGACAAGGGACATCTTTGTCTGATAGCGAGTATGCTCCGCGTGTAAGCCATACTCCAAATCTTATGACAGGAGATTCCGCTATCCCATCGAGTACATGCTCGGACTGTAGCAGTATGGGTCAGGTAAGCTCACTGACAAGTCCTTGCTGGGGTACGGGCCATGGACACGTGTACACCTCGGTATGTGTACACTCGCTTCTCTGCTGCTCTATATAAAGGCCCTCACCCTTCGCTGGAGGTACGTCTGCTACGAGTTTTAGAGCCACTTTTTCTCTCTTGAGCTTCGCCTGACTTGAGCGTCGGAGGGTCGCCGCCGGGAACCCCTTCCCGGCCCGACTTTGTGCAGGTTCGCCGGAGCATCGTGCAGTTAGTCGAAGATCCACATCAGAAACAGGGGAGCGTCACGTGCCCAACGTCCGTTGATTCAGCATTCGGACAGGATCATATATATATATATATATATATATATATATATATATATATATATATAGAGAGAGAGAGAGAGAGAGGGGGATCGGATGTCCAATTAGAGCGGGACAGGTGAATAGTCCATAATTTTTTTTATTTACCGGATCACAATTCTAATGCGATTGTTAATAGCAAAAATTACTGAGCAAGAGTAAAAACAGACGCTTTTTTTTTTTCCAAATCATTCAAGGGCCTCTGTTTTTTTTTTCCTTTGCTTTTTTCTTAAAAGAGTATCCTATTTTACTATTCAACAGTAGAATTATCTAATTATCGTAATTTTGTTCAGTACTACTATGTTCCATCTAAATCTCCTATCTAAATCTTTAACCGGTGGACATATTATAACAACTATAATTATACATATTATAATAATTATAATTTCATAACTATTATAATACATAGTTGATAAAAACTTATGTTATAATAGTTATAAAATTATAACTATTACAATTATTATAATAGCTACAAAATCAAAATTTCTACAATATATATAGTAATTATGATTTTATACTTATTACAATGCATTCGACTAGTTCAATAATTAACAAAGAGATTTAGATAGAAGGAAACCATACTAATCAATATTGAAGGATAATTAAGTAATTATATATGTGACTAAATGAGACATCTTTTTTTATATTAAGGTTACGTTTAGTCAGAGATAATCAGCATTGTAATGTAATCAAAATTATATTATAATATTGATTACTTTATTTGGTATAGTTTTAAAATTCTAATATAATATAACCTAGATTAAAAAAATAATAAAATTTTGTAATCTAAATTACAAGGCCAATAATATGTAGTCCAATTACATTCAAAGCTTAATGTTTAATTAAAATTTAAATATCAAATATACCTCTAGTTCATTTCTTGCACCAATCGATCACTAACGTAGTTGCCACAGTCGGTAGGCGACAACTGATTGCCAAGTGTCGACGCCTCCAAGTGTCGACGCCACTACATTTGACTAAGCAATGTAAATGTTAGATTTGTAGAATTGAAAAAGGATCAAATCTTAACATCCCAACTCTAAAAAAGAGATTTCATTTATTAAATTAATTAGTCATGGACTTAGGGCATAATCAAGTTGGTTATCATATGATAGATTTATAAAAATGGACAAGAATCAATTCCTAACGAAATTGGTAAAAACACCCTCTAATGTAATGATCTACTCGATTTTCTAATTTATCTCTCTACGTATAATTATAGCATCCAAGGTCAACATGACTTTTTGCAAAAATTGATCCAACAATTCAAATGGTAAATTTATAGCATTGAAGAAGGATCGAATCCGACAAAATCATAAAAATACCCTCTCATATAATATCTTATTTCAATTTTCTAGATAGTCGTGGAAGAAAATCACCAAAATGACTAATTTCACCTTTATTTATTTATTTATTAGAATTGATCAAGCAACGCAAAGACCATTCGATATCACCTTTTGCTTCGTTAATCAAGCAACTCAAAATATTTAGTCAATCATACTTGAGTATCATCAAACAGCCCACCAAAACTTCAACCTAGATCTATGCATCATAAATTTTCAATCAACCAACCCAAACACTCCCAATTAACTAAAATTTGATCCCTAAACGTCGTCATGATAGCAATACCTTCAAACACTAGCTCACTGTCCATCCCATGGGAACAGAAGGTCTAGCTTTCAAAATTTGCCTATTGAGGTCAACCAAACTGGTCGCAGGTTTGACTCTTAAAATGTGTCATCTTGGTTAAATTTTTAGAAGGGTTACAATAAAAGGCAACAAAAAAAATAATAAAAGGGCACTAAACAAATAATATCTAGCCACAAAAGTATCCTCTCTCTATGTATATCTTGATCACCTATCATAGCAAAGATCATTGATGACCAATACAAGCAAAACTTTCATTTTAATCGTAGCAGAGATATCTACACAAAATACATCAAACCACACTCAACCATCGAAGTGCGGTCACATGACTATCAATTATCCAAAGTTATCACTCACAGGAAGCATCACAGGTACCCTTTTTGTCCTTTTTTCTAAATTGCTACTAAATGATCAGAGTGACTCCAATGACCACTTTCGGAGGCACTATTCTCCTTTTGCAAGTTTTCGGAGGCACTCTCCTGAAAAATATTACAGAACATAAGTTAGAATTCACTGAGGACTCGTAAATGTTTATGGCAGTTGAAGCAGCTTAAACATTCACAGGTCAACCGTAAATGCTTATGGCACTTGCACCACTTGATCATGTGCATGATTTTGAGTCATTGCATGAAGGCAGAAGCCAGTACTAGAATGTGACGAGGTTTCTTTGGGCAAGAAAAAGGAAAACAGGCACAAGTGCCAACCGAAGCATACCTTTCTTTTGGAGGGGGCGGATGCATTTACAACAGGTTTAAAAAAGACTCCAAACTGGAAAAATAAAATAAAATAAAAATGATTGAATTGATCATAAGCAACACCAAAGTTCAGACAAGATAGCAAAAGAATTCCTACCGGCCTGGGAAGATTTGTTCTTGGCCGATTTAATCCTTTCTATTGCCTAGAAAATTTTAAGGTGAGATTAACAAACAGTTTCATATAGGGACTTCCACAATCAACTATTAACAAAGACGAAATCATTATGAAGAGGGCAAATACCTTAGCAACTCGGTCACTATTGAATCCATTTTCATGCACCAGAAAGCTCCGAAGACCCTGATAAGAGAGGAATACTGTGTAAAGATGCCTAATGGACTTATTAGCGCCCAATTTATTTTTTATTACTACCTCATCATCTGGAGCTATCCACTTTAGTTCTGGAACGTCCATGGTCACATTAGGCTCTTTGAACAAGCGTCGAGCTTCTAGATAAGGCCATTCTTCAGGAATTTGATATCTATAATTATACCAAGTTTTATAAGAGAAACTACACGGACAACATAAGAATCCTGTTGGATCTTAATTTTTACAAAACCACAACAATTGAAGGTGATGCAACTAAATATTGCTTGAGTGAATGGGGGAAATTGGAGCACCTTTCTTTGTTTATGTTCTCCAAGATATTCTCTATGCAACTATGCTGACGGATGAACTTCAAAGCTGTTTGTCCTCCAATGCCTGATAGAGTCATTCGTTTAGCAGCATTGCATAGAAAGTTACAAAAGAAATTTAATATATAAAAAAAACTGCTATGTATATCATGTACATGTTAAAAAATATACATTCTAGGGAGAAGAATTAAAAATTCAATGAATGCCCTATGCACATAAAGATGAGTTCTGCAAATATAGACCATAACAAAAATGCATAAAGAATCTAAAACCTAAAATGCAACCATAGAAAGGTATGCAGCATTATTTTGTTTTTGTTGACACAACTTCTAGATGCTCAAATCATAAAAAATGATGACTGCATAGCCAAGGATGGTATCACACAATTTTAAAGGAGAGTACAAACATGGCGTAAAACTTGGCAAGATAATAAAATTGCTTTTACATAATGACGCAATTTCAATCATTAAACCCGAAAGAGTTGTAAAGGATCAAAACTTTTGTAGGAAGAATAATAAACAATAGCATAAACAAATCACTAAAAACAATACCAATTAAATAGAAAGGTTATGAAAACATTTTTGAAAATAGCATCACTGTATGAAGTGTATAATTTATTTCATGGAACATCAAATGCATAAATAGATTTTTTTTTCCTTGCAACCAAACAGAGTTACTGCTCAAACTTTAAAAAACAAACTTGAAATTGACACTAAGAGTACACTCAGTGACCCTAATGAACACATGTACAAATTTGTAAAAATACTCGGTGACCCCAGGTTATGACAGATGAACCCAGAAGATGATGTGGTGGCAAAAGGACGTGGCAGTCCTACTCCAAAAAAGAGTAATATCCCTTCATCTGGATTGGAGTAGTTCTTAAATCCTGGGGTTAACTAGACCGGGTTTTAATTTGGCCAGGGGAAGATGGTCGGTCGTTAAGTCGAGCGAATTAGGGGGTATAATGTTTTAAGGGTAGCCAGATCTTAGGGAGGTCAAGTTTAAGGTCGACTGATCTAACATTATGGTCGGAATGACTGACTCATTCTACGACATGTCAATCATAAACAACAGTGTGCGTGTGCATTCGTCCGGCCTTAAAGTCGGGCGAGCATGTATGCTCTAACCGACCGGATACAGCCCGGCCAGGAGAACGACGTTCAGCTTCATTAGTTCTCATATATGTAACCGGTCGGATAAAGGTCAACCGGGATACAGACACTCAGCCTCATTAGTTCCCATATATGTAACCGATCGGATAAAGGTCAGCCGGGATAAAGGCGCTAAACCTCATCAGTTCCTATATATGGGAACGGTCGGATAAAGCCCGACCGGAATAAAAAAGCGCTCAGCCTCATCAATTCCCATATGTGTAACCGGTCGAATAAATCACGACCCGGATAAAGGCACTCAACCTCATCAGCTTCCACATACGTAATCGGCCGGATAAAGACTGGTCGGGTTAAAAGTACTCAGCCTCATTAATTCTCATATATGCAACCGACTGTCCGGACTTAAGGCCCTTAGCTTCATAAAACTTTCCAGGTATACCCGACCAAAGTGCGCATATGCCCGGTCAAGCATAATCAAGCATACGACACTTATCAAAGGGATTTCTCGGGATCCCGATATACTCTACCATTCTCTAGCAAGTATATTAATGAGGCGCAGGACGTAATTGAACAGCTTAATCTAATATAGGACAAAGGATTATACAGAATGTAACTGAATGGTTCAATAAAAGAGGTCGGCTTAAGGACCGGCCGAAATATATTCAGCGCAGAGTCAATCAGCCAAACAAGCAGGCCGGCTTAAGGACTTGCCAAAATATACTCAACAAACAAGTAGCAGACAATATTTTAACAGTCTGTCAGGGTTGTCGGGGAATGTTCCTTGAGTACCTCTTGCGGAGGTTAGTTATGACAGCATACTCGACAATTTCATCAAAGATTTAAGTCATAAATGACAAAAAAGATACATCTAAGGGTAAAAAAAAATTCCTCAGACTATTACTGCATATCATCCAGACTGTACTTTTTCCATCACCTAACAAATTCCAACGCACGATGCCATCTCATGATCACAGAAGTTGTGAGAGGTGGTATATAAAGGGAATTCTCTCCATTGGCAAGGTATGCATCATTTGTATATGAAACCCACGCTCTCGCAAATCCACTATTGTTCTTCATTTCACTCCTCAAAGATCGTACTGACCTGAGCGTCGAAAGGCCTTGCCAGGGATCCTTTCCCAGGTCTTTGGTCACTAACGCTTTGTTGGATTGTTTGAGTGTGCACAGTATCTGAAGGAAATCTTCTCCTCGAAGCCAAGAGGTCTTCTCTTTGTCAATGATCAAGCCATCGTCACCAGCATGCCATCTCTTCATCTCTCAAACAGGATCAAATTTGACGTTGTCTGTGGGAAGTTTCACCTGAATCTAAGAATCGGAGATAGAAGAGACGAGGAAACTCGCCACTATCACTTTGACGCAAGAGGATCTAGACCTACTCATCATCGAAAAAACGCAAAAGTTAATGCAACAGTAACAACAACAACAACAACAAGGAGCTCCGGTGGTGTTTTACTGCCATCTAATCCTATCGCTTCAACGACGACTCACCAAAAGGAATGAGGTGTACAAGAGAAGGGTCAAGCCCATTTACCTAGGGTATCTCGTTCACTGGCTCCACACCATCGGGGCTCTTTTTCGCACGCCGCCTGAACATATAGATCAAGAAGAGCCTCACCGAGAGTCTTCTAGAGAAGCACTTGTCAGAGACAGACGAAGGGGAAAGGCTCCAGCACGTTATAGTTCACCTGAAGACATTAGCACCTTGTTCTCTCAAAGGGTGTTAGAGGATAAGTTGTCAAAGCATTATCAAAACCTAACCATAAGGGAATACTCAAGATCAACTGATCCTGATCATCTTGTCAAATTTGAGCATGTCACTCTCCTTCACCAGTTTACTGATGGGGTGAAGTGTGGGTGTTCCTCACCAGCTTCGATGGTTCTGCACAGACGATTACCCGTTGGATCTATCCAATGTTTCAAGGATTTCTGCAAGGTTTTCCTTCACCACTTTGCAAACAACCGACACTACCAAAAGACTCCCTTGAGTCTTTTCTCACTGAAACAGGGGCCTAAGAAGTCACTGAGATCCAACATTAAAAAATTCAACCAAGTGGTCATAGACGTTCCTTCCGCCACTACCGAAATCTTGATGAGCGCCTTCTCCCAAGGGCTTGTCAATAATGATTTCTTCAATTCCTTGGTGAGAAGACCTCCGAGGAATTTTGATCATCTGTTCGACCAGGTAATCGAGTTTATCAATGTTGAAGAGGCGCAAGCTGCCCGAAGGAAAGATACTCCTACACCCACACCGACTCCTATACCCGAGCACTGAGCATTGCCCACTCCTCCGCCTAAAGGATCCCGAGCAGCCCCTTAACCTCATCATCAAGAGTCACGACCCCAGGCCGTGCAGCATATGGGGGTCGAGCAAGAAAGGTATCCGGAGCCTCCTCAAGAAGCTCCAAGACGATGGTGCACTCTTCACCGGTCGACCACCCATGACCCACAGGATTGCTACACGCTGGCTAATTGAAGATTTCGTCGGCACACTCCATCGCCTAACCGTTAACCCTACCAAAGACCGAATGGCTCGCCCAGAAGAAATCAGTGTGAGGTCGAACGACAGCAGAGGACTACACCACCACCACCACTAGTGGACCGAACACCCACTCCCGCTCGAAACCAACCAGAGCGCCCGACCCAGTAGGAGGAAAATCGTAATAATGCCGCCAGGGGCAACATCAACATGATAGCAAGAGATCCAACTGATAGAGACTCCAACCGAGCGAGAAAGTCACACGCTCGGCGATTGGAAATTCATACGGGCGGGTGCATCACAGAATGGGCGGCCGGGCCTAAAATCAGCTTTGGACCCAAGGATCTAGATGGGTAGAGATACCCCACGATGATGCATTAATAATCAAGATTGTTATAGTCAATTATAACATTTCCCATACTTTCATTGACACAGATAGTTTTGTCAACATCATCTTTAGGCAAGTATTCAAGCAGCTGTAGATAGACCCAAGCGAGCTTCAACCCATGGTGACTCTTCTGTATGGATTCACTAGTAATGAGATTCAATCGCTCGGCCAGACAAAATTGGTCATATCTTTATGGGAGGAGCTCCTAATGAGGACACGTCGATCAAATTTCATCGTGATTGACGTGCCCTCAACTTATAATGTCATTTTAGGCCGCTCGACCTTAAATGAATTCCGGACGGTGATCTCTACCTTTTGCCAAAAAAATAAAACTCCCTATGGATGACCAAGTTGGGGAAGTTCAAGGAGATCAACTAATGACACGCAAGTGCTATGTTGAGATAATCAAGACTGAAGCCCACTCTGCATGGAAGATAGGATGGAAGTCAATGTTATTTAGGACGCTCCACCCGCCCTCGTCTATGAAGAAAAAGAAGAAGTACAAATTCAGCCTGACCGGTCAGAAGCTACCATTCAGATAGCAGTCGATCTGGTTCCTGAACTTAAAGAAGAGCTAATCAAATGTTTAACGCGCAACAGTGATGTATTCACCTAGACGCCCAAAGAAGTGACGGGTGTGTTGCCCGAGATTATCGAGCATGTGCTTCATGTCTATCCAGAAACTCGGTCGGTCAAACAAAGGAAGCGAGATTTTAAAGCCGAGCAGAACAAGATCATCAAAGATAAGGTGGATAAGCTACTGGAGGCGGGCTATATTCGTGAAATTCAATTTCCGAGCTGGTTGGCCAACGTGATTTTCGTCTCAAAGCAAGGAAATAAATGGCAGGTCTGCATCAATTTCAGAGATCTTAACAAAGTCTGCCCAAAAGACTATTATCCGCTCCCTCGCATCGATCAAGTGGTGGATTCCACTTCCAGGTGCGAGTTCATCTATATGCTGGACGCATATTAGGGATATCACCCAAGGTTTAAAATTTCAACCAGTGCCGAGGTTTCGGTCTGAGACCGGAACGATACGATTTCGGTATCGTACCGTGCCGATACGATTTCAGTAATTTTATTTAAACATTAAAAGGCTAGCGCAACGGTAAAGTTATTGTCATGTGACCAAAAGGCTACGGGTTTGAATCCTGGAAACAGCCTCTTGCAAAAAGTAGGATAAGACTGCGTACAATGATCCTTCCCCGGGACCCCGCATGGAGGGAGCTTCGTGCACTAAGCTGCCTTTTTTATTAAATCAGTAAAAGTATAAAATAATAAAAAAATATATATAAGAATATAAATTTGATTTAATAGAATTTTTTAAAACAATTTTTTTTTAGAATTTTTAAAATTGTAAAAACAATTTCAGAATATTATTTAATAAAATTGATTATTTTTAAAAAAAATAAATATATTTTTTATATTTTATTGGGATAATTTAATTAGGATTTATGAAAGTCTCTTTAAAATATCACAATTAAATGGGAATTGTTTAATTTATTTAAATTGTAACTTTGTACAGTGATCCCCTGCCCGCGACCCAGCGCCCACGACTCGCCCACGATGCCTCCGACGCCCCGTGGACGCCTCCGACGATGTCGGAGGCGTCCGGCGGCACCAGAGGAGTCTGGCAACGCTTTCAGCGGCGCCAAAAGCATCCGTGACGCTTTCGGTGTTGCCAGAAACGTCGCATCGCAACTCCTTCGGCGCCCGTGACACGCTTCAGGCGCCGCGAAGCTTCCGGCGAAGCCGGAAGCTTTTGGCGACGTCGGAAGCTTCTGGCGACGTTGTTCCTCCTAGTGCAACGATTTCTGGTGCGCGCACGACTCGTAGCGCATGACGCATGACGCGACGAAATCGTCGCTCGTTCGGTGTTGGTTTCATTGCGTGGGCGGAACGATAAGTTTCACCCGTTCCGCCCGGCACAGAACGAAATTTTGAACTATGATATCACCAACTCCCTCTTACCAAGGACGACCAGAAAAAGATCAGTTTCATAACTGCTGAGGGCACCCATTGCTATAATGTTATGTCGTTCGAACTGAATAATGCAGAGGCTACCTACCAACGGCTCATGAATATGGTCTTTCGGAAGCAGATCGGGCGGAACATGAAAGTGTACGTGAATGACATCTTCATTAAGTCCCTTCATGCGGCTGATCTATGTGCGGACGTGGAGGAAACTTGCAACATTTTAAAACAATATGGATAGAAGCTCAACCCAAACAAGTGTCTGTTTAGAGCCAAGAGTGGGAGGTTCTTGGGCTATATTGTGACCGAGCAAGGGGTTGAGGTTAATCCGAGCAAGGTATGAGCACTACAAGATATGACCCCTCCATGCAATCTGAAGCTCAAAGATTGACCGGCCGGATTACTGCCCTCTCTCGTTTCATCTCCCGTTCAGCCGATCGAAGCTTACCTTTTTTCAAGATATTCCGTCGGGTGACCAAGTTCCAATAGGATGCCGACTACAATAAAGCTTTTGAGGAGCTAAATAATTACCTGTCCGCCTGCCTATACTTGCAGAGCTCATAGCGGGTGAGACATTGTGGATGTATTTGTCAGCTAATGATTATGCGGTCGGGTCAGTATTGGTGAGACAAGAGAGGAAGGAGCAACAACCTATATATTTAAGTCATTTAACAAAACGAGTCGAGTGTCGTTATACCGCACTCGAGAAGTTGGCCTACAGATTGGTATTAGCTGCCCGGAGGTTACGTCTTTATTTCCTTTCTCATCTGATCATAATACTCACTAATAGCACATTAGGCCGAGTAATTGTCAACCCCGAAGCCTCTGGAAGGTTGATCAAGTGGACTACTAAGCTTAGTGAGTATGATACACAGTATCAACCCCGAGCGGCCATCAAGACTCAAGCTTTGGCGGATTTTCTAATAGAGGTTCAGAATCCCGAGTAGGAGATCTGGAAAATATATGTAGATGGATCTTCCACTCGGCAGGGTAGTGAGATAGGTATTATTATGATATCCCCTAAGAAGATAGAATGCAACTATTCGTTCGGCTGAATTACTGGGTCACCAACAATGAGGTTGCATATGAAACATTAATAGCTGACCTATAAGCTGCAAGACATATGGGTGTTGATTGGGTTCTAATTTATTCCGATTCCCAATTAGCTACGCAACAGTTATCAAGCAACTTCAAATTAATAATGAGTGACTTAAGCTCTATACAAAGGCCTTTGAAAAACTCAAAACAAAGTTCCAGGAGGTAGTTATCCAGAAGGTTCCCCGATCAGAAAATCAAATGGAGGACGACCTGGCCAAGTTAGCCTCCGCCATCATTCCCTGGAATATAGACAGACCAGTGGAGCAAACACTAAAAGTGACTGGAGAACCCCAATTATATTATTTCTACAGCAGGATAGTCTACCACCCAAGCGCGAGCAGACACGTATAATTAAGAAAAAAGTCAGTCAGTTCACTCTGATTGGTGATCAGCTTTATAAACGAGCTTTCTCATGTCCTTTACTCAAGTGCATAGGGCCAAAAAGATATAGAATACATTTCACAAGAAGTTCATCAAGGTTCCTGCGGGAGTCTTGCGGGCGGTCCAGATTATAAGCAAGCATGCTCTCGCGGCTCATATAAATCCAGCGCGGCTTAATGACCGAATGAATTTCAAACTCCCGAACCGTTCAATCGGATTATAAGCGAGCATGCTCTCGCGGCTCAGATAAATCTAGAGCGGCTTAATGACCGAACGAATTTCAGACTCCCAAATCGTTCGATCGAGTTATAAGCGAGCATCCTCTCACAACTCAGATAAATCCAGAGCGACTTAATGACCGAACGAATTCCAAACTTTCGAACCATTCAGTCGAGCTATAAGTGAGCATGCTCTCGCAGCTCAGATAAATCTAGAGCGGCTTAAAGACCGAAATATCAGGAACCCCCGAACCATTCGGTCAAGTTATAAGTTAAAAGCAAGCATATATTATGAAGGAATTTTCTTTATTCAACCTGATTATGTCGCTCAATGCTAAATCAAGGCTAAACTTATTATTCAATCCGACAATCAATTATGGTAAGTTTTTTTGAAGGTAGTAATTTATTTGTTTAGTCAGACTATTTCGTTTGGCGTTACTACCTCGATCGGTTTATTGTGCCTCCTAACATATATTGCATGACGAGGGTGCATGAAAGTTACTTTATAAACTTATTGGTGGTTCTGGAGATATGCATGAGAAGCTAGTGTCATCTAACCTTTCTCAATGCCTATTTTATCACATCTTAAAAATATATTTCGGCATACTCTAGAGGATAGTTTCAATTCTTTCTAAGGATTGTACACAATTATACATTAGGGTACACAACGTAAAATTGTTAATCGAATCTGTTCAAGAGATCCCCTAGGAGCTCGTTGAGAAGTCGATGTTGATCAATAGATTGTCAGGGGGATTTGCCGGTAGGTAGCCAGTCTTTCCGTAATTGTTGGATTACCCCTTCGGCAGAATGCTTAAGTGTTCCTGCAAGCCATTGTGCTAGTTCTCTCTTAAAATCAATAGAATCTAAATAAGCTCTCCTCCCAGCTCAAGACGCTCATTCTCTTCATCTTTATAAAGTGATAGCTCGGTCCGAGCAGCGTCAGCTTCAGCCTTTGCAACGTCTAACTCGGCCTGCATGGATTATAGTTGGGTTTCTCATGTATTCAGCTCCACTTGTTGCTTCAATAACAAGAAATTCTTAGTGGATAGTTCCTAGGTTAGTTCAGGGGAGTTGGATGTATGTGAAAGCTTTAGCTCTTCTAGCAGGGAATCTTTATGATCTAGGTCAGAATGGCTTTATCTTTCATTGCTCTTTCTACCCGAAGCTTGAACTCGCTGTCTTGTAGTAAGAGTTCTAATCTCTGCTTGTCCATCTACTGAGACTTCACTAATTGTTGACATTATTGCAAAGTATTTTCCATACTAGAGATGAGCTCAGCTTGCTCCTCAATTTTTCCTTACAAGATGGTTGTCTCATTGCTAGGAGCGATAGAAGTAGCATCTAATTCTTCCACGCGATTGTTCAAAATTTTGTTGGCCCGCTACAAGTCCACAACCAATTGGCCCAAATGTAGTCCAAAAGCGTAGAACTGAATGAAATAACGATAAAGGTATAGTTCATAAAAGTAATTTAAGAAAACTTAGTCATGCACTCACCACAATGGCATTTCAGTTGTGCTCGTCAACACACTCTGAAATTGTGGTTCCTTGTATTTGTGCATGTGCTTGCACCCATGACTCTGGCCAGTAAACCCTTTAACTTAAGTATCCCGAAAGATGGAAAAGTGGTACTTAGCCCTTGTTGTGAGGGCAGCCAATAGGACTGCTTGAAAAGGCATTGAAAACTAGTTGAAGGAGTAGGCCTCGAAGGAAGAGCAAGAGGGAGCTCAAGCGATTGCAAATGAGCAGAAGTTGGTTGAACAGATAAAGATTCTGATACTTGCCCAACCAGCCCAGAACTTTACTTGAGTATCGATCGATCAGATGTGTGACCGACTAATCTCATACTAGGAGTTCGTTTAGCAAGGGGGGTAGCTGAAGGAACGCTTAAAACTTCTGGCAGAGCTGACTGAGTAGGTAAAGGGGCTTGCATTGTCTCGATGGGCCTGATATCTGGATCGATCGCACAAGACATAGGTATAAGAACACCTGGCCTTATCATAGCAATTGTAAAATGAGAGCGACTATATTTTTGAGATTCAGGCTCTTTACCTCGAGCAAAAGATATCTCGGCCAAAGCAAGACGATCCCGATCGGGTATACCCGAGCCTGTAGCCTCTGCTTGGGGCCTTTTGCGCTTAATTATGAGAGGGATATCCGAATCTATAGCGCTGGAAGAAGAACTGTGAGAAAGTTCTACTGGAGGAAGTAAACCAACTGAGACAGAGGCATGTTTAAGCTAGCGCTCCTTTATTAAATTCTCATATATTTGGTTCAGAGTCTCTTCCAATGGCCAATTATTTTTGGAAAGGAAAGTCAGGCTAATGGCTTCCGTTGTAAAAATAAATGGATAATTAGAATTAGAAATTTTTATAATAAATGGTTAAGAAATAACAAATAATTAAGAGAGACAAAGATTTTTTCTTACCAAAAGTGACACTTAGCCCAAGATCCACTGGAGTGATCCCAAAAACATATAGCAGACCTTCTATAGTCAACTCTGGGAAACTAAACTTCAAACCTCTCCTAGAGCTTGGTGAAGGATTGGGTCTGTGTGAAGGTTGACCAAGTCAAGAATAGGGGGAAGGTTTGGTTGCCCGGTTGTGGGGCAGAACAGAAAGCTCGGAAGGTGTATGAAAAAATACTTATCTCTCCATTCCTATTGGGCTAGAATTCTATTGAACAAAATAACCTTAGGACGAGCCTAAAAGCGAAATAGATCGTCCTCTACTTGTCGAGGAAAGAAATAATGATGGAACAAACGAGGAGAAAGAGGGGCATTGAACAAGCGGAAAATAATGACACAACTTAAGATGCGAAGAGATTAGAGAATAAGTTAATGAAGTGGGATGCCAAAGTATTGGCTAACGTTAATGAAGAAAGGATACAGGGGTAAACGAAAGTCGGCTATAACTTGTTCTCCAAAAACAGCAACACTCTCCGGCCAAGGAAGATGGGGACGGTCTTGGCTAGCAGGAATTACCATGTAGGATGGAAGCCCATAGTTGAGAGGAAAGTCATAGGCATCATCAATAGTGGAATTGGAGGAGCAGTGATAGTACCATGCGCAAGCTTCAGCTATAGTGAACAAGAAGATGAGGAGAATGAAAAGTGTGAAAATATAGAGGAAGAAGAAGAAGAGGGCAAAGCGTCAGGGTTTTTTCATTTTCACGAAGTTTCTATATGAATTCTTCGAAAATGTTATTTGAGTTAAATCGTCGGATCATAATAATGAAAAGGCGGAGTCACCTGTGAACTGTTGGATGCTTAGATAAGGCAACGAGTAGATGAAAAATTGTATATCTAGGATGGAGTGTTCACACGTGTTACCAATAAAAAACTTACAATGGTAACTAATTTGACGGACAATCATCCCGAAGCATCGGTGATGTTTTTGAAGTGAGCTTGGTTTCTTGTGCAACTCTTTTAAAAGCATGGTCGATCCCAAACTCGAACAAGCCTTTAGTGATTTGATAGGGGGAATAATAGTGGAAGCCCGAATGGATTTGTACGAGACTGATTATTTACTCAGACAAGGTTGTACCGGGCGGGTTCAATTTCGATTAGTTTGGAGTAAACAATATTGGCCACAGTTCGTCTTATCCTCGTATTATCCTAAAACTTAAGGTACGAACAAGTGTAAGCCCGGTCAAGAATAAGCTAGAACAAGTTTTAATTATGACTAGTCGTAAAGATTGGCATCCTTAGGTGAATAAGCGTTAAGCACTATAGCTCGATCAGTCGATTGGCCTAGATGGTCAGCCCTAAGCATTCTTGCCCTTCCCCGTCTGGATTTTCGTCTGGTCGGATTTAGATGATCCTTAAGGTAGTACACATGTGTTATGTAAGACCATAAATGATCATACAATCAAGCTTTAAAGAAGAGATATTTGATAGGTTCAATCATACAGCAGAAATTAGTATCCCATTCATTGAACAAGACAAATAAAGGAGAACAAGATAGAGCACAATAAGTTTGGAAATAGATCAGGAGGAGCGCTATGGATTATCTTTTTGTAAACTGGCAGGAGGATCGGAGGTGAGATATCCACCTTCTTTTAATTGCTTCATCGCACCTTCCGCTCTAAGGAAGAGAGCTTTAGTAATGGAGTCGATGAGGATGTTGAAGTCACGTGTTAAAAACAAGGCTTTTTTCTTAGCCTCAAATCGCTCGTCCTCTCCCGCCTGATAGGCTGTCGATTCTGACCGAACTACTATTGATTCAATCTGAGCAATCATCAGATCTGATAGCATGGAATCTCGCTCGACCTTTTGAGTCACCAGTTCGAATTCTTTGACAAATAGTTCAACAGCGTATGAAGCCTTCAATTCTTGTAACTTGGCAGACAATTATGCGTTCTCTGTCATTTGCTCATCCAATTTTTCTGTATTTCTATCCGGTAACTTGTTTTCGATTGAAGTTGAGCTTCAAAAGTGTTCAAGGCAGTCTTCCACTGGGTTGCCTTCTCTTGCTCGGTTTTAGCTAACTGTTGAGCTTCTTGTAGTTGAGCATCTAGCTATTTTATTCGCTCAGAGATACGCGCGGAAATTGCTTCGGTGACTCGTTGCTTTAGCAACCCATTCTCCTTAACCAAGTCGTACAGTTTTTAAGCAACGCTCATGCTAATTGCCCAACTATGAAAGATGAGCGCAATTATGAGCCTTCAGAATGGATGAAACGCAATCAATTAAAGTTACATTATCTTAGTCTGTTCATAAGAGAATTCGTCTGCTAACCCTATAAGAGTAAGCTCATTAAGTTTGTTTTTTGCAACCTCCCACGTATTTATTAAATGATCTCCTAATAGTATTAAGAGCGTAGGAGAAGGGGTGAATGTTGAAGCGAGCGAAGCTTAGACAAAGGGTAAGGAAAAAAATGATTGATGAAGCCACTCGAGGGCAGTGGTGGTGGTCTCTGCATAAGGGGACACGAAGAAGCTGGGCCTTGAAGAACTGCCTAGCAAAGGAACGTCCTCTCACCAAAAGAAGCGACCAAGGGTAAACCTCATTCGGTTAGCAATTATTATTCCTCGGCGCGAATCTTTTTAGCGGGTAGGTCAATCGCTGCATCGACCAAGGACTTCAAAATGGCATCCACTGCACAAAACAAAAAACACTTTAGTTAACAATAGCGTAAGGACAGAATTACCAAAACTTATCAAAAGAGCAGGGTAGCTTCTTGTAGATGGGGCTTAAACCAAATAGATATAAGAAGTCTTCGTGTAGCCACCTATGAATTCTGAAACACTGATTATTCAGCTTAGGAAGATAAGAAACAAAAATGAGATCCTGTTTGAATTAGCCTAGGTCAGGAAGATGAGGAAAAGAGGATTGTCCTTCGATAGACTAGGTACCGGCCCAGGCATTTTCATGAAAAATAAATGAGATTTACAGCCTTTGTTCGAAGACGGCATATCTTCGAAGAACACCACCTTTGGTCGGGACTGGAAGAGAAAGGCACCGGGTTCCAATTTCTTGGGAAAGGAGAAGAGAAAAAGATTGCAGGGTGTTGGTGGAATGTCAAATATGCAGAACAACATGAAACATTCCACACATGTATCGGAAAGCATTTGAAACAAACTGTTGCAAAGGGATTTGGAAGTATCAACTTACTTCCAACAAAAAAAAAGGATGGACAAGAAAGCGTAAACATGCCGCTAATTGGTCAGAAAAGAAGGTAACATGATTAGGGGCCAGGCAGGTGAGGTCGATCGTCGGAAGAAGGCAAGACGATGGTATACTCTTTAGGGATTTCAAACTTGGACTGAATGTAAGCCTCATTAGAATTATCAAAGGTGGAACAGGTAAAGGTATACCAGGGGGCGAATGATTCCTGAGCTATAATAGGATGTAAATCCAAAAGAAGGGGAACAACTTACTGAGTCGCTTAAGGGTGGAAAAAAGGAGAAGTTTGGAGAGTAAGGGTCGCCGGAGAAGAAAGGCAGGGAAGATGAAATGCAAAGTGCGAAGAGCGCACACCGCTTAGAGTTTTATAAAGTGAAAGTTAATTATCACCGTTGGATTAAAACAATCTGTGTTGGAAGGGTCATTGATCTATAGGGAAATATATGCGATTGAGCCGTACGAAGAGGCGTGCATCATAAGCCGTTTCGGAAAACAAAAAGGAGAGTCATGCAGCTTCAGCTCATAAGCAGACATTTATGATGGAAGTGACAACCATATTATCCCTCTGACCATGAACCTCTCTACGCATCCTCGGTAATCTCATCTGAGAAAAACTAGTTGCAGGCAGATGGTTTTTAAAAAATTTGCCAAATCTCCAAGGTACAAAAGGAATCGTGAAAAGATAGAGCGGGCAAAATTAAAACTTGGGTCCAGTCAGTCGGCTACACCTTCGACTAGACTTGTAGAGGAGGCTAGTGATACGGGTTATGACGAATGGACCCAGAAGATGACGTGGTAGTCAAAGTCAAGAGAGTGTGACAGTCCTACTCCAAAAATGAGTAATATCCCTTCGTCTGGATTGGAGTAGTTCCCCAATATTAAATCCTGGAGTTAATCAGACCGAGTTTTAATCCGACCAGGGGAAGATGATTGGTCATTAAGCCGAGCGAAGTGGAGAATATAATGTCTTAAGGGTAGCCAGATCTTAGAGAGGTCAAGTTTAAGGTTGACCGGTCTTACATTGTGATCAGAATAACTGACTCATTCTATGGCATGTCAACATAAACAACAGTGTGTGTGTGTGTGTGTGTGTGCATTCATCCAACCTTAAAGTCGGGTAGGCATGTATGCTCTAACCGGTCGGATAAAGTCCAGCCGGGATAAAGGCGCTCAACCTCATTAATTGCCATATATGTAACCGGTCGGATAAAGCTTGGCCGGGATATAGGCGCTCAGCCTCATTAGTTCCCATATATATAACCGATCGAATAAAGCCTAACCGGGAAAAAGGCGCTCAGCCTCAGTTCCCATATATGTAGCCGATCGGATAAAGTCCAGTCGAGATAAAAGCGCTCAGCCTCATCAATTCCCATATATGTAACTGGTCGAATAAATCCCAGCCGAAATAAAGGCATTCAAACTCATCAACTTCCACATATGTAACCGGCTGGGTTAAAGGCACTCAACCTCATTAATTCCCATATATGCGACCGGCTGTCCGGACTTAAGGCCCTCAACTTCATAAAACTTTCCAGGTATGCCCGACCAAAGTGCACATATGCCCAATCAAGCATGATCAAGCATATGACACTTATCAAAGGGATTTCTCGAGATCTCGATATACTCTACCATTCTCTAGCAAGTATATTAATGTGACGTAGGACATAATTGAGTAGCTTAATCTGACATAAGGCAAAGGAATATACTGAATGGTTTAATAAAAGAGGTTAGCTTAAGGACCGGCCGAATTATATTCAGCACACATCGGCCAAACAAGCAGGCCGGCTTAAGGACTCGTCGAAATATATTCAACACATAGTACATCAGCCAAACGAGTAGGCCGACTTAAGGATCGGTCAAGGTATACTCAACAAACAAGCAGCAGGCAATATTTTAACAGTCTGTCAAGGTTGTCGAGGGATACTCCTTGGGTACTTCTTGCGGAGGTTAGTTATGACAACATATTTCCTTGAAAATTTCATCAAGGATTTAAGTCATAAACGACAAAAAAGGTACATCTAAGGGTAGAAAAAAGATTCCTCGGACTATTACTGCATATCATCCATACTATACTTTTCCATCACCTAACAAACTCCAACGCACAATGTCATCTCATAATCACGAAGGTTGTGAGAGGTGGTATATAAAGGGGGATCCTCTCCGTTGGCAAGGTACACATCATTTGCATCTGAAACCCATGCTCTCGCAGATCCACTACTGTTCTTCATTTCACTAACCGGAGACCGTACTGATTTGAGCGTCGAAGGGTCTTACCAGGGATCATTTCCCAGGTCTTTGGTCACTAACGCTTTGTTGGATCGTTTGAATGTGCGCAGGATCTAAAGGAAATCATCTCCTTAAAGCCAGAAAGTCTTTTCTTCGTCAACGATCAGTGTTATACCCATGTTGAACACTATATCAAGTACGAGTAATATAGATATGGAAGAGCAATATAAGCATGGAACAGTTGCAGTACTGACACCATATTCAACTACACAAGCATTATTGTACTAGAGATTTGAATATACATTAGTTATCAAATTTTGTAAACAGTGAACAAGTAGAATACTAGACTTGTATGTTAAACTTGTTGAGTGTGCAATATCTGAGAAGCGAGTTTACCTTTAATGCTATCACAATAATCACATCCAGAGAGAATGCACAAATCAATGAACTGATCCATAGTGAGTTCTAGTTCTTCAAGGACCTGAAAAGTAAGGATGGAAATAAATACACTAATTCAATTAGCAATAAGCAGAATAAGTATACCTTTGAAACTTCAAATTCCATCACAGGGTTTTTGGAACTAGGATCCATTATCTGACGAAGAAACCTCGGTGCCCCATAAGTTAAAGAATCCATGTCTTCGAGGCAACCGCACACGCCTAAAGATTAATAATAAACAAATATGTTTAGGATACAAAAGTTAAAAAAACAAAACAGAATATGTTACAATGCATCATATTACCTTGTCACTTTTGCAAAGAGCTGCACATTGAGCTTCTGCTTCACAGGGTGCCTTTAGATCAGAAAGATGAGTTTAGCTTCTAAAACAAGAGATAAAGTACTTCTATATTAAGCAATTGCATGTAGTTTTAGGAAATGTTGGCATGGGAAAGAAAAATTGTCATTGTAAGTTCAAATTCTTGTAGCAAGGATTAAGAATTCAACAAGTGAAAGTGGACTAGTTTACCTCAATAGTTGGCACACCCATTAGTCTTAAGAGTCGTTTACAATCTTCATTATGTTGCTTGGTTACCTATCATAAAAACTCTACAGTAAGCAACTGGAATCAAATTCTTCAAGAAGTAATACAAAATTTCTAAATATATTTAAAGAAACTCTGTTACATATGAAGAAAGCAGATAATCAGCATGCTAACTTCATGTTGATTGCATCATAGTCAATGAGATCCTTGTGGTAATTTCTAATAAAATAGCAATATCAAAGATTACCTTGATAGTCCTTTTGCTGTACTTTTCAATTCCCTGCAGATCACCAGTCTGCAAACAGCAAAAGTAACTAACTAAGGCAGCAAAAGAAATTCTAGTAGGCTAAAGGGTCCCAATACAGGTACTTGCTATGCACAGGCAATGACCTCAACAGTTGTGTTCAAATCCTTAGTTGCATCTTCCCTCTTTGAATATCTATAGAATAAAATAAGCTTACAAATTATCATTATCTTGCAAAAAAAAAAAAAAGGGGGGACAAAACAATGACAAATCTGTAAAGACTTGCCTTTTAGCAAGTCCTTGTTTCTTCAGCTCTGGAGGCTGACCATCAAATACATATCTGGCATCACAAAATAATAATAAAACATGGTGGCTGAGTGAGAATCAAAATGATATTTAGACATGCAAATGGACTTACACTGGCTTGATACCTGCTTCTAAAAATCTGATAGTTCGATTGAGTATCCATTGCAAATGGCTTATCGGCCATACCAAATGTCAAGAGTTAGATGAAGAAATAAACAAGTCCACGCCAAGCAGAGATTTCTCTCAAAATTTGAGCACTTTTTAACATTTATCATGGACAACACAATGAAATAGAAGTGTAAGATCACCTTGTAATTTTGCCATTCTGGTTAGTGAGAGTTTCCATGCCAGTTCTTCTGACAACGATCTAGACGCGAGACAATTGCATCAAGTTATAAAATATAGAGAGGAAAGTGTGGGTGGTACAAACAGCAGATAAAAGCTCAATAGCCACTATCTAAAACCCTAAACCCTAACTCGAGAAGAGGACGGCATATCCAAAAAAATAAGACGAAAAAAAGACTAAACATAAGGGATAAAAACGGACAAGGAACTGGTAGATACTCATGCTGGCGTCGATTGCAATCTTCTGGCCGAAATAATTCTCAAACTTCTGTTCCTTGATAGCTTTGGGAGCGTGGTCAGCAAGGAGCTTCGTCAAACCCTAACAGCAAAGCGACAGCGGAAGATAACGACACCATGGCAAAGTAAGTGAGGTGACGAACTGACGATCGCAGTGGCATACTGGCATACCGCATGTGGATGTGAAAGCTTACCTTTATCCCCATGGCGACCTCGACGAGCACGGATCCTCTGACAGCGAAGAACTGGTCCGATGAACCCGTTTAGTTTTATGGACCCATCTATTATTCAACTTATGAATAATCTCTGGTTCAAGAATAAATTAGGAATTGCGGCCCGGTAGATTTCGACTGGATCTCGACCTCGACGAAAAGGATGAAATGGAAAAGAATGTTATAAATTTTATTTCAAAACTATCTTTATTATAAAATTATTATATATAAATCATTATTATATTAAAATATGTTATTTTAATTTTAATATTGTTATAGCAATTAATGTTATATACTTATGATTATAATAAAAACAAGTAAATTGAGCATCCACATACCTTATTCAAAAATTTTACTTTAAATTTTGGATAGGGTAATTAAAAAAATTTTATATCAGTCACTCTATCGATTCTCTAAATTATACATTTATGAACTATTTCTCTAAATTTAGGGAATGAATTCTATTTCCTAAATATTATAGAGGAGAGAGAAGAAATAGGAAAACTGATATATGATGTATTGAAAAATGAATATCCAAATTTAATAAAATAATTTTTTTACTCTAAATTATGCATTTTGGATAGGGAAGCTAGTGTGAATGATCTTATAACTCCCACCATTTAAACTCAACCTTATGCTTAATGAGAACAAATTTTTTTGATTTTTTTTATGGACTAGAGGATGGATCACTTATAATTATGGTTAGATCGTGATCGTAATTAGTTGTGATCCCTTCCTGAGTTCATCGTTCCCTCCAGGTTATAGTTTGGTTCGGAGCGGACGGTCGGAGGCCACACTCGCTCGACGCTCGGCAACCTAACCACTTGTCCACCATTAGTGGCCTCCTAGTGGCCTCCAACAGTCCGTTCCAAACCAAACTATAACATGGAATGGACAGTGAACCAGGAGGAATTGCAACCAATTGAGGTCGGATTGCGCCTACTATCCGGTCATAATTATGAGTAGTACATTCTCTGATCCACAAAAAAAGGATCAGCAAATCTGCTCCCTGATTTTTCTTTATTTCAACTTTAGATGTATACTGATTTATCTAATTGTTCTATTTTTTAGGTACAAAAAATATAAAATGAATTATAATTACTTCTAAATTCAACTCATTTAAATTAGAATCTAGTATATTTTTTATTAAATTGAGTACGACTCTTTTTTTCGCTTACCTATCCATTGATATATTTAATTCTAATTAAATGGTGCTGAATTTAGGAAAAATTATACCATTATTTTTATAAAACAGAATCCCTTGTTATTTTTTATAGATAAAAAAAAACTAAAATGAGATATAATCCCTCCTAAATTCAGCATCATTTAATTAGAATCAAGTATATTAATCAATTGTTAGGAAAAAAAAAATCATGCTCAATTTAATAGGAAATATATTAGATTTTACTTTAAATGTTCTACATTTAAAAGGAATTATACTTTATTTTAAACTTTTTGTACCTTAAAAAATAAGGATAATTAGGTAAATTAATGTGAATTAGGGAGTTGAAAAGAAGTTGAAGTAAAGAAAATTTTATATGTAAAGAATGAGAATAAATTTTATTTGACGCATAGATTTAGAAGGAAGTTGAGTTTGATATTAAAGATTTTAAGTCAATTTACAATAATAAAAATTGCTTTAACTTATTTAAAATTATAAAATATTAAGTATTATTTTATTAAAATATTTTATATTATTAAAATTATTTTAAATTAATCAAAATTTAAAAATATGAAAGTATTATTTTATTAAAATATTTCTTTACTAACTTAATTAAAACTACTCAAATTTAAAATCATTTTCACATTATCGATTGTTAAAGTGATTTTAACTTAAGCTAAAGTGCTAGAGTCATTTAATAAAATTTAATTATTTTATTAAAATAATAGAACGTAACTGTGTTCACTCTAACCAGCGAATGGATATTTGAATCGGCGCAAAGGTAACTTTCAAATTCTTTCTTTTATTTTTAAAAAGAAACTCTTTATTTTTATAAATTAATAATATTTTATTATTTTCAAAATTATTTAATTAGTCCCAAAATCAAAGTTTTCAATTCGAAGAGCGGGGAAATCGATTATTTGATATTCTCCGTTGAGATGTACCCGCGAACTGGCATATAAAGAAAATAGGCACACAAAAAAAATCATCACTAAACAACCGACGAAGGAAGAAATGATCGAGCGCACGATGGCGGCGGCGAACATGAGGATGAGGATGCAGCTGAGGAAGGGGATCGAGGTCGAGGTCCAGCGGTGGGACAACGACTCCTACTCCTGGCTCTCCGGCGACGTCGTCTCCGGCAACGACCACTACTACGTCGTCCGCATCCGTAGGTCCACCACGTCCCAGGGCGCGGTGCTCAAGCGAGTCCCCTGCAAGTTTATTAGGACGCAGCCGGTCCCAATTGGGCTCTACAACTGGAGCCCCTGCGACGAGGTGGAGTCATTCACAGACCATACCTGGAGCCCGCCCGTGGTTAGCGCCATCGGCTACAAGAAGGTCATCGTCTACCTCCTCGGGAAGATGAAGAAAGTCAGAGTCCGCACGTGCGAGCTTCGGCTGAGAAGGCAGTGGGTTGACAACCAGTGGGCGCTTGTCGATAAGGTAAATTAATCACATATAATTAATCCTCAATCAATTAACGCTCTATTTTGTTTACTATTAGCCATCCATGATTTACCTCCTCCGTGTTGGCCTAGAGACGGATTGGCGGGGGCACTGGGGGCGAGCGAATCGCCTTTTGCCACATTATTTATGATTTTGATCATTGAGAAGATGGAATGGTTGAAATAATACTACTGGAATATTGACCAAATTATCGTGACATGGGAAGAGGATGTGACGAATTGTCTTCAATATTGATCAAGTTATCAGAAAATCTTTCGTCAATGTTATCTACAGATAATGATCGAGTTGTCTTGGTCCCTGATACCCGATGCTCGAGGTAATCTCCAAAAATATATAATGATCCTGTCCGAAAACGGTGAAGACGGCTGGCTGGGGATATGGCTCCTCAATTGACCGCATGAAAACTCCACTCCGCTCTACAACACAAAGAACATCAGTGTCGAGCCAGGGAAGGGATCCCGGCATTGGCCCTCCGATGCTCAAGCCAATTACCAGAATAGTAGAAAGATGGCGAAGAAATCTAGCGACAACGAGAGTTCAAGCAAAAATAATGCATACCTTCATCAATGTATGGAGTCCCATTTATATAGTGCTCCAGTAGCGGGCGTGCACGCTTCTTAAGGTACGTGCACATTTCCCCAACTGTCCCATGAAAAGATATTCAGAAAAAGTGTGCTTGACAATATTCCTTATCAGGGCATGCAAATTCCTGTCATGACTGTAAAATACGGTAATAAAATAATAATTAAATAATCTTATTGAAATTTTTAAGGATTTTTAGAAATTTTCTGAGAATTTTTCGGAGCTCGTATGACGAGTTTAAGGGGGGTGAATTTATAGGTTTAGGAAAAGCTTGTTTGAAATACCCAAAAAGAAGAGTTAATTGAGGAATTTAACCTAGGGTTTAATTAAAAACCCTAAGTTTATAAATTCCCTTTACTCCACCTTATTTCCCTCTCTGTGTCGAACCCTTACTCCCGACGCCGACTCATCCCCGTTTTCCTTCCTCTCCCTTCTTCTCTTTCGGTTCCAGTCGCCCCACCGCTGTCCTCTCCATCCGATCTCTCTCTCTCAGGCACGAAGTTGTTGTTGGACCACGACGGTCGGTTAGAAGGGGGGTTGAATAGCCTGCAAAAACAAAAAACACAACCCTTCTCGACTTCTTAAACTAGCACTTGCATATAAAGAGTAAGTAAATAAAACAGAAAGGACGAGGCTCACAATTTACTTGGTTACAACCAAGAAGGTTGTTAATCCAAGGCAGATGAAAAACGTACTAACAAATCTCCTCTAGACGGAGAAGCCTCTTACAGCGTTAATGTATAAAAAACAGAAACTTAACTCTAAAAAGCAACGCACAAGTGTCTGAAATGAATTGCTTGGAATTGTTGAAAAGCTTCTGGAGCAAGGCTGTATTTATAGTCTTGTTGGGGCGCCCCGAAGGAGTTCCGGACGCCTTGGGGGGATAAAACTTTATCCCCCAACGTTCAGATCATGATTAGCGCGATCTGGTCAAAAAGTCAACTCTAGGCGCTCGGAAGGGTTCCGGGCGCCCCGGACTGTTCCGAGCGCCCCGGCTGGGAAACTCAACCCCGTTGACTTTTTCATCCCGAGTCTTCTGCTCCGGCTCTGTTCGTCTCAGACCGAGTCTTCCGCTCGCTTGGGTGATCTCTGCCATCCGGAATAGGGCTCACCTGAACCCAACTTCAGGTCTTCTCGAGCAGGCTTCCGCTCCGGCTTCTCATCCCTCGGAATCGCCGCGTGCTTCCTTCTCATCCGCCAGCGTACTCATCCGCAGTCTTCGTCCCTCAGCCGCACCCCGTGTCTACCTTCTCGCTAGCTGCGTCTCTTGCTCCTCATGCAGTCTTCCGCTCCGGATTCTCGTCCCTCGGAACCACCGCACGCTTCCTTCTCGTCCGTCGGTGTACTCTTCCGCAGCGCCTCGTCCCTCGGACACACCGCGTACCATCCTTCTCGCTAGCTGCGTCTTCCGCTCGATTACCTGTGTTCCTAAGCTCCTGCACACTTAGACATAAGGTTAAAAACACACAGGACCTAACTTAACTTGTTGTTCACACCAAAATAACCTTGGGGTTCCAACAATCTCCCTCTTTTTGAAGTGAGCAACCCAAGTTAAGCTAGGGAAAATAGACATAAAAAATAAACTAACTAATTTTGCAATAAAGTGCAAAACGATAGAAAATTTAAATTTTGGTCTACCTCCCCCTCGACTTTTGGTCTACCTCCCCCTAGACTTATACTTTTCCTTCTCCCCCTTTGATCACAAAAAAAATGGGGTTCTGAAAAAGTCTAAGGTTAAAAAAATTTCTAACTTTCTTAAAAAATTCTAAGTTGAATAAGTTATAAGTTAGAGAATTTGCAAAAAATATTTTCGAAAAAAAAATTTCTAACCAAAAAAAATTTTCGAAATAATTTTTATAATTTAAAATTTTTTGAATTTATAATTTCTAAGTAAAACTTTTTAGGTAAGAAAATTTTCTAAGGAAAAAAAATTTCTAAGTAAAGCTTTAAGTAAGAGAATTTTAAAAAAATTTTAAAAATTTTTCTAAGTAAAGATTTTAAGCAGAAATATCAGAAAAAACCTTTTAACTTTTATGTAAAAGTTTTAAGCAAAAAAAAATTCTAAGTAAATAAAATTTGAAAATTTTTAAAAAATGTTTAAAAAACTTTTTAAAGCATTATTAAGTTTCCACCTTAATGCTTTTATCAGAAAGTTAATTAAACATTTTATTTCAATATTTTGGCTTCTAGATCGTGGCGAGGGACTAGACCTTCTTGGTTATTGGAGCAACAACCACTTCCTTAGACAAAGCCTCATAATGAAATTTTAATGTCTAATTTTCTCGCTCAAAGCTCTAAATCTGATTAATTCAAGTTCAAGTCAGACAGGACTTTGGAACCCAATATAGGTTTCAGCCTACTGGATTGACCAAAAATTTCTTAGGGACATATTTCTTTGAAATATTTCTAATCTCTCCTTTATAATATCGAAAATACCAATTTAAATTATTAAATCTTCTAAAATTTGTATTAGATGAGCATGCACGATTTTTCAAGTTATCTACTTGAATTTTCATATTTTCATTTTCTGATTTCAATTTTTCATTTTCTAATTTTGATTTGTCTAAATCTTCTAGATGTCAAGATTTAACTAGTATTACTTTTAAACTTTTATTTTCTTTTTCTAATTTGCAATAATCTTTTGTTAACAATTTAACAAATTTAAAGATTTTATCAGGAGGAAGAGATCATACCTGACTTACCTTGTCGATCTCGTTGTCCGTGTCTCCCTTTGAAGTGCTACTTTCTTCCGACGTAGTTCCCCCTTCATCGATGCTCTCGATGCTCATTTCGGAAGAGCTTGAATTGCAGTCGTCGTCTTGATGACTCGCTATTAGTGCAAGCCCGGAGAACGCCTCGACTTCCAATTCGGACGACATATCGTCCCACGTCGCCTTTAGGGCCTTGCACTTTTGGACAGGCTTCTTACCTTTATCCTTGTCCTTGTTCTTTAGTTTGGGGCAGTTGTCCTTGATGTGCCCTTCTTCGTCGCAGTGGTAGCAGCGGATGATCCTTTTCTTTTTCCCCTGCGGATGGTTAGATTTCCTAGATTTACAAAGATTCTTAAACCGTCTTACCATCATTACCATTTCCTCGTCGTCGAGAGAAGACTCCAACTCAGGTTCGTCTCTCCATGCTTTGAGGGCGACGTTGTTCTTGGGCTCTTTCGTACCTGCACATCTTGATTCGTGCACTTCAAATGTAAAAAAGAATTCTTCTAATAAAATTTTTTCTAAGTCTTTTGAAATGTAAAAGGCATCTACCAGTGACGCCCATTTTGAATTTCGCGAAAAAGAATTTAACGCGTACCTAAGTGAATCTCGGTTACTTACCTTTTCTCTGAGATTCGAAAGTCCGGTGATGGTTTCTTTAATTCTCGAGTGTAGATGTGCAATTGTCTCGTCTTCCCCAAGCCGCAAGCTGGTGAGCTGATTACGAAGTAGATCTCGTCTAGCGAGCTTGGCTTCGGACTTCCCTTCGTGTAGCTCGAGGAACTTCTCCCAAAATTCCTTCGCGGAGTTGTAGTTGCCGATTCGGTTGACTTCTTGTGGCGGAAGAATGCTTAGCAGATGGTATTCTACTTTTTCGTTTGCCACGTAGTCGACCTGCTCTTTTTTCGTCCATTGGTATTTTTCTTTGCCCTCTAGAGCTACAAAACCAAATTCCATTATTAGAATTAACTCAAAATCTGTTGTAAAAAATACATGCATTCGCTTTTTCCAGGTAGTGAAATCCCCTTCGAATTTCGGTAGGTAGATACTTGGTCCGACCATTATCTTTGCTTCGATTGGCGGTTAGTCCTCCTGAAGCGCCTTAGCTCTGATACCACTTGTTGGATCGCAGCGGCCGGCTAGAAGGGGGGTTGAATAGCATGCAAAAATAAAAAGAACAACCCTTCTCGACTTCTTAAACTAACATTTGCATATAAAGAGTAAGTAAGTAAAACAGAAAGGACGAGGCTCACAATTTACTTGGTTACGATCGGGGAGGTTGTTAATCCAAGACAGATGAAAAGCGTACTAACAAATCTCCTCTAGGCGGAGAAGCCTCTTACAACGTTGACGTACAAAAAACAAAAGCTTAACTTTAAAAAGCAATGCACAAGTGTCTGAAATAAATTGCTTGGAATTATTGAAAAGTTTCTGGACCAAGGCTGTATTTATAGCCTTGGTCAGGGTGCCCCGAAGGGGTTCCGGGCACCCTAGAGGGGGATAAAACTTTATCCCCCAATGTTCAGATCACGATTGACGCGATCTGGTCAAAAAGTCAACTTCGGGTGCCTGGAAGGGTTCCGGGTGCCCCGGTTGGAAAAGTCAACCCTATTGACTTTTTCATCCAGGGTCTTCTTCTCTGGCTCCTTCGCCTCAGACCGAGTCTTCCGCTCGCTTGGGTGATCTCTACCATCCGGAATAGGGCTCACCCGAACCCAACTTTCTGTCTTCTCGAGCAGGCTTCCGCTCCGGCTTCTCGTCCCTCGGAATCGCCGTGTGCTTTCTGTTGGAGCAATCCCGATGGTCCGCGGGACCATGTGTTTTGGTGTTTGGGCAAAGAGTTTAAGTTATGTTCACTCTTGTATTTGATATGTGTATTTGAGTTGTGCAGGTTTGCAGGATACACATGTGACTCAGGTTGATGACTTCGGTTCCGGTGAAGGATGGAGCATCCGAGGGACCGTGGATAAGGCAGCAAGGACAAGGGCCGAGGGAAGCGAATTCGAGGCATACGTGAAGGATGGCATTGGGGACGAGCCGTGGGCTTGAATGCATCCGAGGGACGAGAGCCAAAGGAAGTAGGCTTGAAGGCAAGAGGTCAAAGCTGCAAATGAAGCGTCAAATGAGTCATAAGGATGAGGGTACGAGTGCATGAGAGATTGTATTCGGAGTAAAATCATAGTTTTAGGATTTTACTGTAGCAGTACTGTAGTGTTACTGTAGCAGTCGATTGCATGTTTTAGCAGTCGACTGGTGCAGTCGACTGGGGCAGTCGACTGGCAGCGAACAGAATGTCTCTGTTCGCTCGGTTAGTGTGGAATCGAGCCGTTGAGATGTAATGGTCGAATTTCAACAGAGGGCAGTCGACTGCATATTTTAGCAGTCGACTGGTAGGCGGGGTTTTCCAACCCGTGGCCTATATAACCAAGCCTTGGGAGCTTGGTTGAGGTTGACGAAATAGAGGTGGTTAACCCCTATTAGTAGTCTACTTGTGCCCTAGCTTGTAAAGAGTCCTTGGTGAGAGTTGTGGTGAGGTTTCTCCACCCACAAGGAGCTACGTGAGCTAGCCGGAGGTCTTCCGGGGAGTAATCCACTGACGGATAGGGATCGTCCACCTTACGGACACGTCGTAGAGTAGGAGCTTTATCTCCGAACCACGTAAATGATCGTGTAACTTGGTTTGTATTCTTTCTTGTCTTTAGTTTATCTTCCTTTAGCTTGTTTGTTTTTGTATATTCCGCTGCGCATACTAACAAGTGTAGGAAGAGCGATCGATTTGGGGGTGCCGTCTATCCAACCCCCCTTCTAACCGGCCACCGATCCCTCACAAGTGGTATAAGAGCGAGGACGCTCTCCATTGGACTAACTGCCAAGGAAGCACAAGATGACCGGCTTGATAGAACCACCAAAGCTTGAAGGTAGAGGCTTATGGGACATCACGTATTGGATGATGAAGATGGAGGTGTTCTTCAATACGGATTGAGACACCATAATGGTGGTAAAGGAATCGTTCGAAGTCCCGAAGGATAAGAAGGGAAAGAAGCTCCAACCACGACATTGGACGGAGGAGCAAACCACACGATCAAAGGCAAACGACAAGGTAATATCTATATTAATTGATATTTTGCCTAATGACGTAATGAGCCTTGTAGGTAAATACGAGAATGCTCACGATTTGTGGAGCAAGATAAAGAAGGCTCAATGGGAAGAACCTATGTCTACACAAGAAGAAGAAAAATCCGAAGAAACGGATGAAGAAGCTCACGTAGAGAAGGATCAATCGGATGTGGAGACCAATTCAACATCAAAAGAAGAAGAGGAAGTGAATTTGGTCACATTTGAGGAAAAGGATGAAGAAAGGACATCCACAAGTGTGGATGAGGAAGATATAGCATCTACATCCTCAAAGGTTGAAGAAGAATCCAAGACAAGTGAAGAATAAGAAGAAGTCTTGGAAATCAACCTAGCAAGCACCTCCACCGAAGTGAAGTCAAAAGACTATATAATATGCTTTGGGTGTGGTGTCAACCATATTACATGTCACGTGGTGCATCAAATTAATTAATATTGGAACATTTCAAAACTAAAAATAAGAGATGTAGTATGGAGTCCCAAGTCGTATTTTTCCAAGGATAACTAGTAGGTGTGTGAATTCTAAAATTGGTTCCCATCAAAATCTAATTTCAACTAGGCCAAGAATAGCATCAAAGAAAGTTCATTTTCATCTAACCACATTACATTCAAAATCTTATTGCAATTTCAAGAACCGAATCTAACATTCCATCACCATCACATTCAAAGTTAAAACTCAACTCAATCACCAAATCTTCTATACTTAATCACAATTAACAATTAATCTCAAGAAAGTCATTCTCAATAACAAAGAATAGAGGTAAACAATCCAAACATCAGATTAAGCTTCCAACACTAAACAAGTTCATAGCCTCAAAGATTAATTTCTTAATCACTAAATTGCTAACTAAATTACCTAAAACCTACATACTAACTGTAAACAATTTTATAAAGTCTAACCCGAAAAGAAATTAATTGCAAAAGTTCATCAAAGTCGGGATTGCAAACAGAAATTGAAACTGGAATTACAAAAACTCAAACAAGAATCAAATTGCAACGTAAGGATTCAGATCTGAAGATCTGAGCAGGTCAAGCACAATTCAAAGACTAAAACAAAGAAATCTAAACCCTAAAGCATTCCACAAACCCAAAACCTTGCCGCAAGCCTTCTTCATCTTGCTGTCAACAGAATTGCCTCAGAGAACGCCCTTATGGCAATCAACAACATATCTCGAACTTCCAACTAATCTAACCGATCGTTCATAGCCTCAGAGAACGCCCATACAGCTCACAATCAGCTGGAGTTTACAATGCACAAGGAAACAGCGCTGTGTTTTGGAATTTGCGACACCAATCGATTGATCAGATCGATTCTGGAGTTGCTGATGGAATGAAGAAACGGAAGTGTCGTCGGAGCCTCAGAGAACGCCCTTCTAGCTCCGGTGATGATGGAAATCGCGGATTGGAGAACGCCCCTGCATCCGGATCGTGAAAATGGATAGTGTTAGTTAGAGCCCTAGAGCCAATCATTTGATGATTGTATGGACTCATTGTATTATGTTCTTGTATATTAATAAAGGCATTTGATTTTGGTTATTATACTTACTTGTATTAGTGCCAAATAAACTAAGTATAATAGCGTCCCTGAGTAGAGCGTTCTTACCTATATTAATCGATTGGTTGAATCGATAGTGAGATGATATAGGGAACACTACTCTAAATCATTCCCAGTCGAGTATTAACATTCAGGGACAATGTTAATACAATAAGACTAGCATGTAGGTCAGCTCGATGACTTGATCTCACAAGTCATGGATATAGAGATATCAAGCTGACACATGGGTATGCATTAGAGAATGTATACTGAATGACCCGCCATGAGAAAGTATCATGGATCGTTATATGAGTGTCATATACTTTCTCATGTGGCTATTAGTATGACTATTAGTCCTTTGACCTGAAGTCACCATGGATCCCTACATAAGGAGTTATGTACTTTGATTTCGTCAAACGTCATCCATAACAGGGTGGACTATAAAGGCGATTACTGGGTATGTAACAAATTATGCAGAGGGATGTGAGTGATGTAGATGAGATCTATCCCTCCCATATGACGGGAGCGACATCAATATTCTTGATAGAGTTAGACCACGAAGTGCATGTCCATGCCCAAGTGAGTCAACATGAGATGTTGAGCTCATTTGATTGAGTGAGTCTACTTAGAGTTCAAGATTTAGATTGATTAGAGGATGACACGGTCTATGCTTCACATTGATCAATCTAGATGTCTAGGATAGAAGGACAATATTACATATTGTGAGGAGTCACAATTAGTAGTCACAAGGTGATGTCGGATCTCGATATTCTTGTAACTTGGGTAGTAATGATGTGTTGCTAGATATCACTCATTACTTATGCTCCTAAATGGGTTTAGGGCATTGCCAACGTTACAAGAACCTATAGGGTCACACACTTAGGACAATTAGATGGAGATTAGGTTCATATGATGAACCAAGAGGATTAGATTCATTTGATGAATCAAATTGGATTAAGAGTAATCCTAATTGGGCTAACTTGAGTTCGACTCAAGTTGATTCATGTGTTCAATGAGTCTAATTTAGATTTTGACTCATTGAATCAATTTAATTAAATGAATTAGATTCATTATATTAAGTTGGCTTGAATCAAATGGTTAGATTAGATCAACCATGGAAGAGATTGGGTCAAGTTTGACTTGACTTAAGAAGGAAGACCAAAGGTTAATTTTGACTTGACCTTTTGCCACCTCATTGGTGAGTTGGCATTAGGTGGACCAATGATGATACTCCACATCATCATGGGTGCCACCTCATGGAAGTTACAAGGTCATTCTCTTTAATGGCTTCATATTAATTGCAATTAATGCAATTAATTTGGGAGTTTTCACCATTGAGAGTGGCCGGCCACTTTGGGTTTGAATGAGAATTCAATTTTTTATTCAAGTGGTGTATCTTCTTCTTCTTCCTCTTGAAGCTCTTCCTCTCCCTCTCCTCCTTGCTTGGCCGAATCTCACCAAGGTGCTAGCACACCTTTGTGTGAGGTTTTCTCCACCTACGTGTCCGTGTGGATACTTCTAGAGGACCGACGCTTGACGGTCTAGAGATCCGGCAACTCCTTGGACGAGCGGGAACGCGAAAGGGCACGCTTCAAGGTATATTCTTAACACATAGATCTAGATATTTTTGAAACTCATACTCGTAATTTTTGTTCGGTTTTCCTTGCACGGATCTACGGCTTTGGGTGATTCGGGGTTTCCGCGATGCGAAAAGCGGTTTTCGCGGCCCGAAAAACCCAACAGATAGAACATCAACTGCGCAGACTGGAGAACGCCCCTGCCGCTTCTGTGACCTCGGACAATGATCGCCGTCAGCTCATAGATTGCCGCCGGTGAAGATCGCTGGCATCTGGATCTGGAATTGAGGAATGGGAACTCGACGCTGCGACGGAGAAGACGAAGAACTGTAGACGAAAATCGCGACCGAGCCCAAGGTGTACACTGTAGCTTCTCAATGTTTTAAACCTCCCTCAGATTTGATTCGACGGCCAAGAATGCTCTGATCTCGATTAACGGTGGAGACATCTTCAGATCGAACTAAAAACCTCTGGATCTTCATCAATAGTCCAGATCTACCCCTCCTTAGGTTGGATGAACCAGATGCTCAATGGATGGCTCAGATCTGATCAATCTTGGATGAATGGCCTATAATGCTCCGAGGCTTGATCGACTTGATTAGCCCTTGATTTGAGCTCAAATGCAGCCTGATCTGATCGGGTCCATGACCCTTTTGATGCCTACAAAATAAGAATCAAATATTAGCACCAAATACCATAAAAATTAGCAAATTTGCAATTAGGTCCAAAATCAAATGCAATATTGAGATATGATACTAATGTGAGATTAAACTATGAATAAACCAATAAAAATATGCATTATGATTCAAAATAATATAGCCAAAATCATGGTTATCAAATCCCCCACACTTAGCCTTGGACGTCCCGTTCAAGTCAAGAAAACTAAAAATTATCTCCAAACAAATTCCCTAGCAATACCTAGAAGATAGTAAAAAGAATTTAACTAAGATCATCTTAAAGATCACAAACATTCATGAATACAATTCAAACAATAATCAGTAGGTATGGTGGTTTCAATCCAATTGAAAAATTAAGCAAGTTACAATCTCACAAGGTATTCACCTATTCTAGCCCTCACACTCAAACATGCATATTAGTGGAGTTCAACTCAATGCAACTCACAACATTTCACTACCATAAGCTTGCTTATTTTCTAATTCTCCACCACCATAAAACATAGCATACATGAATCAAAAGGATTTTATCATCAAGAATTGAAATGAAAGCAAAAAGAACAATGAAAGTGAATGAAAATGGCAAAAGAAAAGTATTTAATGAAGAAAATGAGAAGATAAGAGTATTGGAGGAGTATACTTGATGAGTTGACCAATTTGATGTAAAAAGAGATGAACACCATTTGTTGTTACCAATTCAAAGTATCAAGCTAACCTCTCCTTCAATTTGAATGCAAACAAAGAATCTTGATACTCTATCTCCTCTTGATACTCTCTTGATGTGCCATTTCTCAAAAAAAAATTTCTTTCTTTCACTGTTTTTTTTCCACTTGTTTCCATCACTTGAAGGCTCAAATAATCTTAAATCACCTCATGGAGAAGAATTCCCTCCCCCACACTTAGAGCATTGACCGTCTCGGACAATGAAACACATTATTCTTCCCAATTCAATTAACACACTACAACCACTGTTTTATCTCTGCAATTTAAAAATCTGGGTAAAACAGCACTGTAATAAAACAGCAACAGTCTTCCAAGCATTATCTTGCAGACTCAGCTTCCAATTCCTGCAATTCCTGTATTCAAAAATACTGATAACTTTCTTCCAACAGAACCTTGGACTCAAGTTAAGAATTCAATAGTTGAAGAAATTCCAGCTATCTAATAAACAATTCTGGATTCAAGATCATCTCCTTCAGAATTTCATTATTGAAATCAGTCTTCATTCCGTTTGCTTCTCTTAGTTTCAGAAGTTTGTCATGTTGTTTCAGAAGTTCAGCAAAGTTACCATCATCAATTAAGAGGTCTCTACATGGATTTAATCTCTGTAACTTCTAGCACGACTGAGATTGGACCTTACTGATCAAAATCTTGGAACAAAAACTTCAGCATTCAGCTTTCACAGCAACAGCAATTCCAGAACCCAGGGTTGTCTATGCTGTTGTCACTGCCCTCTCTATTTCAGACCAGCTTCAGGCTCTATATAATCATGGAAACAATGCAACAAACAAAGGTAAAGAACTATCAACATGCCTGAAAACAAAAGGAACCAAAGATATGGAGATTGATACAGAACTGGCACACACAAATCAGCAAATTACAGCTCCTATTCCAGAAATCCAAATTCAGAATTCAGATTTTGATAACTGCTACTCCGTTTTGATCTGATTGAAGATTGCATTCCTATTGCAGATGTTCTTAGTCATTCGTTAGCTAGGGAAATGAACTCATTTTTGTATGGCTTAAGAAGCAAACAAAATTAAAGCAAAACACAGCTCTAAACTCAGCTCCTGCATCATTTCTGCATCCAAATATTTTTTCTTCTTTTTCTTCCTCTTTCACATTTGATCTTCAGCAAGACTTAACCACATTATCATACAATAGCACAACAATTCAGCTCGAATTTTAACTTCCCATAGATGCAATTTTAGTAACCAAACCCCAAACTGCAGTATTGAGAGCCAAATTATCAGTTCCAACCTGTGTGTCTGATTTGTAAGCAATTCCAGTCTAAAAATCAGGTGACTCTAGTTAAGCAAGATAACCATTTATCAACACTAAAAGGATGAATGTGAATCTTTAGTGTATTGTTGCTAGTGGTCAACCTTTAAACATTTCACTCCAATTCGTATGAGAGTTGAATCAATTCTAGCTTGAAGTATGAAAATTTTAGCTCACACAATGGTCATCATATAACATTAGAATGATTTGAGCTTCAATTCAAACATCATCAGATTTTTACACCTAACATGAAATTATTGATACACTAGTTCCATCTCTGCAGAATCAAATGTTGCCGAAATTCTCAGTTTAAAATCTGGATTCTAACAATCAGCAGCAATTTGCAATATACTCTAGACAGAGTTTCAGAAACCTCTTCTGGAATTGCAACAATATACTCAACTCTTAAACTCAACAATTTCAGCACTTGATAATTTTCCAACAGGTACAGAAACTTGAAAAGTCTGAACATTACAGCTTCTATTAGGCAGTTTCATTCCAGATTCTATCAAACTCTCTAAGTTGCAGCTTTCACATTTTCTGAAATCAACATTTATACATCTCATCATCCATATAAATCCAAAGCATTTAGTTCGAATAGATACTAGAAATTCAGGAATTTAGGTTCTAAAAAGTTTCAAGCTCTTGAAACAAGAAGACTTGAAAAGGAGAACAATTTCGTATTCAGAATATTCAGAATTTGTACACAAAGTATTAAGAAGAGTAGAACATCAAATGACAATGCAAACCCAACAACTTCATGTTGCTTCTCACTAATTAGGAATACATTTTCAGAGTACCTATTCCCAGATGTGCAGTTAAGTATTAAATTTAGCTTAGCATTTTCAGAATTGAACTTCAACTGATTGCTGCAATTACAGAGGTTATAACTACTGCAAAATATATTCTTCATCTTGCCAATTCCTTTCGGTTATAGCAGATGTCATGAAAAACAGCATACCATTTGTTTTCAGCACACTCTTAATATTCAATTAAGCTTCCCTCAATTGGACATTACATCCTAAATTCTGATACAGATCTGATACAGAAGTTCCATCTCTGCTCTACACTCTCTGCATAATTCTGCTCAGCATACAAGATTTTTTTTTTCTTTCACAATCAAATGTACAGATATTGAAACAATGGCATACATCAAATTTAATCCACTGAGCTTCCTTAATTCCTTCAGATGTTACTTGTAGAATTTCCTGAATTCCTATCAATTCTGTTTCTCACACTTCCATTCTAGCAACAATTCTCATCTTCTACACTTGCAGTTCTGTGCATTTCAGAATTCATTTCAAACTTCTCTTATGCATCTCTTCTTTTAGACTTAGCTCCACCTTGTTGTTCACTTACAGCAGATTGATTTAGCTACAATTCCAAGATTCATGTTGATTCAAATTTTAATCCAGAAAGCTCAACACTTCTGTTTAATTCTGTACATAGCATATTCTCCACCAACTTCACTTGTACCATTTGTATCATAGAAATTCTTTGCATTTAAACCTCAAAAGTACTTCTGAAAATGCATTAGTCTGATCTATTTTGCACCAAGTGTCAGTTGCACTGACATGGCCTCTAAGAAATTTTTAAAATGCTATCTTCAGCGGCTACAAGATCTCCAAAATGAAATAAATCTATGCAATTCATGAATGCATAGGTCAAATTCAGATATCCATCCAAACAACTTAAAAATGAAGCTGCAAAATATCAAGGTTTAGCTCGATAATCTCTAGCAATCTCTGAATTTCAGAATTTCTGATTCTGATTTCCAATTCCAGCATCAACACTAATTCTGCATAGTTCCAGCTCCTGAGTTTCAAAATTTTGGAACACACTCTATTTCACTTTAAAACGTAAAGAACTTAGTCTAAATGAAGGTTTCGTTAAGTGTTCAAACATTAATCAAGACTGCATAAAAATTGGAGCTGCAAAACTTCATCTTCATTTCTGAAACTCTTCTTACCACTGCAATTGTACTGCATTCCAGCAGCATTGGTTATGCTTCTTTCTTAACTTTCCATTTATATTTAATCCACCTTGGTGTTATCCCAATTTGAGAGACCTTTCCAATCTTTTTACTTCTGTTGAATTACTGCATTTAAACTTCTTCAGATTTGCCACATTGATCCTCTCCCTTTTCTTGATGCAGCTTCTGCATACTCATGGCATTCCTCCAAGTTGCTGATTAATTCAGATGTGTAGTATCAAATGCAACTCAGCAGAGGATTGAACTCTGATTTCATATTACAGATTTTTCACAATTGCAGTAGAAAAGTTCTTCAACAGCATTAGCAGTTGGCACCTGAAACTCATCCACAACAGCAACTTGATTTAGTTACAATTTCAGATTTAAGAATTCTGAAATTTCTGGTTTCAGTTTCTACATTCCAGCAGTTCTAACAATTCTCAATTCTGTCCTGCAGCTTGATCACAGAATTTATCCTTCAATCACCACATCTCCAAAATTAGTAATTCAAATTGATTCAGTCTTCTCTTGTTTCAAACTTTCCTTGCATTTCTCCTTGAAAGCAAATGGATTTGCAAGAACAAGAACTTCACTTAAACTTCTTCTAATTAAAGATTTGCAAGAAAACTTGGCACAAAATCTTGCACTTAGCACTGCAACTAAATTTCAGCATTCCAAAAACTTCTTAAGATGTTGAGTGTATCTCCATAGTATCAACTTCCAAAATTCCAAACTATTGAAACTTACTCTTTCCAAGAATAGACTCAAAGAACAATTAGATTTAACATTCAATGCAAAGAACCATCCAAAACCTTCAACATCTTCAAATGTATACAAATATCTCCCCCACACTTAAACTTTTACCCATCTTGCAAAAATCAAACTCATCAAGAATTCAACCAAAACTCTAAATAAAATAGAGATGCAAGAGGAAATTGTTTTAAGAGAATTATGAAGAAAGGAATTAGAATTAATAAGGGATCAAGAATGAAAACAATCCTTCATTTCCATGCATACTCATGCTATTGTGACTTTGAAAAGAAGCTAAGCAAGTTCTAGAGTTTCAATTGTTATGAGTACACGTCACACAAAAATATAATAGAGTTTAGGTTAAAAGTGGTCCTCTCTAGGTATTTTCTATGCAATCATGCATAATTGATCAAATTGGAATCCACCACCAAATTAACCAATATCATGCAAGAAAAGCATCCAATCATGTCACATGATCTAAATTGATGATCAAATTTAAGAAGCTTTTACCATCCTAAAAATATTACTTAGAAAATTCCATGGAGAATTTTATTCCAATGAAATGCTATATATACTAGACAAAATGCAAAATATGAAATCAAAGTGTGGAAATAAATTGCAATTGCTAAGTATGAAACTAAAGAAATGTATGAAGCAAGAATTTATTAACAAAGCATGAATTAAAATGCAAAAGAAAGTGAAATTAGAACCAACTCCCCTTTAATTCCGGTGGTCGAAGAAGATTGAGCAACAAAATTCACACCGGTAATGGAGTACTTTTGGTTGCAATCAATTCCTTGTTATTTACCATTTTTCCATCAAAAGCTTTTTCTGGAGGTCGAAGGCGGTTCAGTTCAAGCATCCACTCCGGGAGCTTGTATTCTCCTACAACATCATTAAAATACAATCCCTTCCGCTCACATAAGGGATTAAAAGAAAATAGGAGAACATTAGTGTGGGTATAAAATATATCAATGAATGAATCACATCTAATAAAGTCTACAATTGGTACCTCAATTAAATTTTCTGAAAAATCACAAGAAATACTCACCTCATTGTGTTGAAAGGTACCTGGAGTGGTGATTGTTACCTCTTCTTCATCATGTGAATGCTCAAGTTCTGGTTCAAGTGATGGTTCAGGTGAATGTACATCCTCATGTAGTGATTCTTGGGTACTTGGCTCCATAGCACAAGTCCCTACACTTACATCTTCAACTTCATCAAATCCAGGTGATTCTTGAGGTAATGCTTCCAGTAAGCATTCCCCTACACTTAAATAATCTTCAAACACATGTTCAGAACCTGAATCACTAACAACATCTTCATCAAAAATATCAGTAGGATCAGAAATTTGCATAATCACATAATCATCACAAAAGATACTAGAAAAATTATGCGAATCAATGGAAGTAGGGTCAGGCCTGACAGAATCGCTACTTTCCATCTCTCCACTGGAATTTCGTGCTTGTAGTTGATTGATGGATGATGCAATCCGATTTAACTGATTCTGTATGTTTTGTATCCTTGAAAATTATTGCTCTTGATGCTCATTCATTTGTTGCATGATCTCCTTGAGTTTCCATGTTGATTCTTCCATCTAAGGATAATCTTGTTGAAAAGGTTGTGGCATAAAATTTGTTGAAACTTCTTGGAACCCATATGAACTCTGGTAAACTGGATATGGCTCAATAAATGGTCCTTGTGCACTATTTTGTTGATCCAAATTTGGGTAAATTTTATACTCAGGTTGAAAACACTGATAACTCTCCATTCCACCTCCAAAATTCTGAAAATATGGATCCATGCTAAAGAAATCTCCTGTTCTTCACTAACAACACTAGCAAACAAAATTAGAAGACTCAAGAGCATAAAGTTTCAATCTCATGAAAACATAAACAATAAAGGCACTTAAAAATTCAAGAACAAATCAACATGAAAATACAAAAAGAATAAACAATCAAATCAACCAAGAAAAATGCTAACCAATTAAAATCACACAATGATCAATCTAAAATTAACACACATTGCTAGTTATTTCCCCGGCAACGGCGCCAAAATTTGGTGTCAACCATATTACATGTCACGTGGTGCATCAAATTAATTAATATTGGAACATTTCAAAACTAAAAATAAGAGATGTAGTATGGAGTCCCAAGTCGTATTTTTCCAAGGATAACTAGTAGGTGTGTGAATTCTAAAATTGGTTCCCATCAAAATCTAATTTCAACTAGGCCAAGAATAGCATCAAAGAAAGTTCATTTTCATCTAACCACATTACATTCAAAATCTTATTGCAATTTCAAGAACCGAATCTAACATTCCATCACCATCACATTCAAAGTTAAAACTCAACTCAATCACCAAATCTTCTATACTTAATCACAATTAACAATTAATCTCAAGAAAGTCATTCTCAATAACAAAGAATAGAGGTAAACAATCCAAACATCAGATTAAGCTTCCAACACTAAACAAGTTCATAGCCTCAAAGATTAATTTCTTAATCACTAAATTGCTAACTAAATTACCTAAAACCTACATACTAACTGTAAACAATTTTATAAAGTCTAACCCGAAAAGAAATTAATTGCAAAAGTTCATCAAAGTCGGGATTGCAAACAGAAATTGAAACTGGAATTACAAAAACTCAAACAAGAATCAAATTGCAACGTAAGGATTTAGATCTGAAGATCTGAGCAGGTCAAGCACAATTCAAAGACTAAAACAAAGAAATCTAAACCCTAAAGCATTCCACAAACCCAAAACCTTGCCGCAAGCCTTCTTCATCCTGCTGTCAACAGAATTGCCTCAGAGAACGCCCTTATGGCAATCAACAACAGATCTCGAACTTCCAACTAATCTAATCGATCGTTCATAGCCTCAGAGAACTCCCATACAGCTCACAATCAACTGGAGTTTACAATGCACAAGGAAACAGCGCTGTGTTCTGGAATTTGCGACACCAATCGATTGATCAGATCGATTCTGGAGTTGCTGATGGAATGAAGAAACGGAAGTGTCGTCGAAGCCTCAGAGAACGCCCTTCTAGCTCCGGTGATGATGGAAATCGCGGATCGGAGAACGCCCCTGCATCCGGATCGCGAAAATGGATAGAACATCAACTGCGCAGACTGGAGAACGCCCCTGCCGCTTCTGTGACCTCGGACAATGATCGCCGTCAGCTCATAGATTGCCGCCGGTGAAGATCGCTGGCATCTGGATCTGGAATTGAGGAATGGGAACTCGGCGCTGCGACGGAGAAGAAGAAGAACTGTAGACGAAAATCGCGACCGAGCCCAAGGTGTACACTGTAGCTTCTCAATGTTTTAAACCTCCCTCAGATTTGATCCGATGGCCAAGAATGCTCTGATCTCGATTAACGGTGGAGACATCTTCAGATCGAACTAAAAACCTCTGGATCTTCATCAATAGTCCAGATCTACCCCTCCTTAGGTTGGATGAACCAGATGCTCAACGGATGGCTCAGATCTGATCAATCTTAGATGAACGACCTATAATGCTCCGAGGCTTGATCGACTTGATTAGCCCTTGATTTGAGCCCAAATGCAGCCTGATCTGATCGGGTCCATGACCCTTTTGATGCCTACAAAATAAGAATCAAATATTAGCACCAAATACCATGAAAATTAGCTAATTTGTAATTAGGTCCAAAATCAAATGCAATATTGAGATATGATGCTAATGTGAGATTAAACTATGAATAAACCAATAAAAATATGCATTATGATTCAAAATAATATAGCCAAAATCATGGTTATCAGGGTGCAATGAGAAGGGACACTACAAGAATAGATGTCCTATGGGTAAGAAGAAGGTAAATCCTAAACCCAATCAAGTTTTTTTAAATTCTGATGTGGGTTGTAGGAATGAAGAAGTCCAAAAGAAGAAGATGCGCATCATATGCTTCACGTGTGGAGAGAAGGGTCACTACCACACCAAATGCCCCAAAAAGGGGGAAATCAAGAAGCTTGCGAAATTGAAGAAATGGGAGAAAGAGAAGAAGAAAAGCTCAAGTCAAGGGGGAGCTTCAAGGGTAAGGGAGGTATACCTTACTTGAAGGTTAATTCAAATTTAAATTCTTATACTCCCATGCATGCTAGAAATAAGTGTTATTATTTGCCCATGCATAACTTCGGTTTTAGATATCATGATAGAAGTAGGGTTAAGGTAGACTATAACCCTAGGAGACCAATGCATGATAAATCTAGAAATGAAAGACCTAAGGAGACCCAAGGCATTAATCCTAAGAAGGGGAGACATATGCCTAGGAAGGGTAGGTCTAGGAATGTCCATTGTGGACATGTTAATTCTAGGTTTAGGAACCTAGAAAGGGAAAATCAAGCTTTGAAGGCAAAGCTTGATAAGTTGGAGAGAACCCTAGAAAGATTCAATGTTGGATCTAAGGGTTTATGTATGGTGTTGGGTAGCCAAAGACCCAACAATGATAGATCGGGTTTGGGATACCAATCTAATATCTCCAATGCTAAGGGAAAGTCTTATGCTAGGGTTGCATATGACTATAGCAAGGAGAAGTCAATAAATAGCAAGGAAAAGTCATTTAAAGGTAAGGAGAAAGTAACCAAGGACAAGGTGCCCAAGGTTAATAAAGTTAGGTTTGTAGGCCAAGTGTCACCGGAGGTGCACCGATGTGGACTAACCATTGTGGATGAGTCACCTAGGGAGGTGGCTAAGGCTAAGAGCTTTAGGGGGAGTTTAAAGAGTCAAGTTGGGACCCATGGCAAATGGATCTCAAGTGGATTCTACTTGAGAGTCTAGATTGGGTCATGGAATGTGCCAAGTGGTTTAGAGGCGGACTTGAGTCTCAAACCTAGGGTTTTGGCACAATTGGGTTATGTTTCATGTAAGAAATATGACATTGGGGTCATATTACATGATAATTAGTTTTGGATGTATAGATGTCATATAAACCAATACTAGGGATGCATTGTGGGTTGACATGGGCAAATACATCAAGAGGAAGCCAAAACTAGGACTTTAGGTCAAAGTTCTATTGAATCATTTAAGCTAGTTTTAGATTTTGTGTCAATCTTGGGATTGGTGATAGATACATTTTTGAATGTATTTTTCCCAAGTAGACATGGGTAAAACAGACCTCTATACAAAATTTGAGGATTTTTTGGAGGTCTGTGAAATTATTGGTGCATTTCTAAAATTGGGTCAGAAATGCTGAAAAAAGTTGAAAAATTATGTCAGTCGACTGCTAGTTTTAGCAGTTGACTGCACCAGTTGACTGCATGTTTTAGCAGTCGACTGGCAGGAATGAAAATTGAGCACAGAATGTTTCTGTGTGTTGTTTCGATAAGGGCAGTCGATTGGTACTTCTTGCAGTCGACTGATACCAGTCTGAAATTGTTTTCAGCATTGGATTTTGACTAAGTCAACTCATACAGGTGTATGAAATCCATGAGGGATTAATATATGAGTTTAGGGTAAATTTGGATGACAAGTTTTCAACAATTGGGATATTGTTGGAGAACTTTTTGGATGTTAGGCAAAGGGGGAGAAGTAAGGTTAAGTTGGGAAAACCTTAAAGCCTTTGCGTAGGGGGAGCCTTGTAGGTTCTTAAAAAGCCCTGTGGTGAAATCCTAGCTCAATTGGGAGCTTAGGTAAAGGGGGAGCCTTGGAATAGGTTCTTAAAAAGTCTGTGATAAAATCCTAGCTCAATGGGGAGCATAGGTGTAGGGGGAGCCTTAGGATAGGTTCCAATGCATGATGCATTGTTACGGCGGTTGCCAAGTGTGTAGCCTTGGCAATGTAAGTCTATTCGGCGGTGTAAGTCCAAGTGTGTAGCCTTGGCAACGTAACTCCATTTGTTTTAGCATGTTTATTTGCTATATGTTTTCCCTAACTTAAACGTATTGCCAAACACCAAAAAGGGGGAGATTGTTGGAGCAATCTCGATGGTCTGCGGGACCATGTGTTTTGGTGTTTGGGCAAAGGGTTTAAGTTAGGTTCACTCTTGTATTTGATATGTGTATTTGAGTTGTGTAGGTTTGCATGATACACATGTGACTCAGGTTGATGGCTTCGGTTCCAGTGAAGGATGGAGCATCCGAGGGACTGTGGACAATGCTGTGAGGACAAGGGCCGAGGGAAGCGAATTCGAGGCATACGTGAAGGATGGCATTGGGGATGAGCCGCGGGCTTGAATACATCCGAGGGACGAGAGCCAAAGGAAGTAGGCTTGAAGGCAAGAGGTCAAAGCTACAAATGAAGCGTCAAATGAGTCATAAGGGTGAGGGTACGAGTGCATGAGAGATTGTATTCGGAGTAAAATCCTAGTTTTAGGGTTTTACTGTAGCAGTACTGTAGTGCTACTGTAGCAGTACTATAGCAGTCGACTGCATGTTTTAGCAGTCGACTGGTGCAGTCGACTGGTGCAGTCGACTGGGACAGTCGACTGGCAGCGAACAGAATGTCTCTATTCGCTCGGTTAGTGTGGAATCGAGCTGTTGGGATGTAACAGTCGAATTTCCACAGAGGGCAGTCGACTGCATGTTTTAGCAGTCGACTGGTAAGCGGGGTTTTCCAACCCGTGGCCTATATAACCAAGCCTTGGGAGCTTGGTTGAGGTTGACGAAATAGAGGTGGTTAACCCCTATTAGTAGTCTACTTGTGCCCTAGCTTGTAAAGAGTCCTTGGTGAGAGTTGTGGTGAGGTTTCTCCACCCACAAGGAGCTACGTGAGCTAGCCGGAGGTCTTCCGGGGAGTAATCCACTGACGGATAGGGATCGTCCACCTTACGGACACGCCATGGAGTAGGAGCTTTATCTCCAAACCACGTAAATGATCGTGTAGCTTGGTTTGTATTCTTTCTTGTCTTTAGTTTAACTTCCTTTAGCTTGTTTGTTTTTGTATATTCCGCTGCGCTTACTAACAAGTGTAGGAAGAGCGATCGATTTGGGGGTGCCGTCTATCCAACCCCCCTTCTAACCGGCCACTGATCCCTCACACTTTCTTCTCGTCCGTCAGCGTACTCATCCGCAGTATTCGTCCCTCAGTCGCACCCCGTGCCGACCTTCTCGCTAGTTGCGTCTCTTGCTCCTCGAGCAGTCTTCCGTTCCAGCTTCTCGTCCCTTGGAACCACCGCACGCTTCCTTCTCGTCCGCTGGTGTACTCTTCCGCAGTGCCTCGTCCCTCAGACGCACCGCGTGCCGTCCTTCTCGCTAGCTGCGTCTTCCGCTCGACTACCTATGTTCCTAAGCTCCTGCACACTTATACACAAGGTTAAAAACACACAGGACCTAACTTAACTTGTTGATAACACCAAAATAACCTTGGGGTTCCAACAGTTGTTTCCCCTCTCCTCCGCTAGTCGAAGCTCGACGCTCGCCTCCGCCTCGATCGCGCCAGCAACCTGAGCCCTCTCGGTTGTGCCCCGATTCTCGTCTCCTTCCCTCTGCCCTAGCACCAACGCCAACCCCTCTGCCCTAATCTTCCTTGTCGGTCTCACCAGGAGTCGGTCGACGCGTCGGCTGTCCACAGGCCTCGCTGAGTCGTGCCCTAGCCCTAGATCCACCATCGTTGTTCCTTCAGCCATCGCTCCTGCTCGATCATGGCGAGAGTTGCTATTGTCAGGTGTTGTCGTTGCCAAGAGGGTGGAGACAGCAAAGGGAATTAGGGCATACCCTTCCCTCTTGCTTGTGGATACGAGCAGAGCAGGGGTGGTTACCATTAGGGAGGTACATTGCATTCTTCTCTTCACCGGATTTCGGTACCTCTTCCTCGCCGGCAGAGAATGGCTGCCGATCCTTAGAGTGGGATGGACTGCCAACACAGAATTGGAGTAAGGTATGGTTCATATCAGATTTGTAGCAATACAATTTCTATTTTTGGATTGTGATGTAGAGATTTGATGCTTACCTGGTCATTATAGCTTAGATCAGTACTGATTATTGGTGATCCACAGTTTCGGTGATCCAGCTTCGGTGGGGAACCCCTCCGGTTGTATTCCACCAGTGGTCACTTGGAATTTAGGTAAGTTTAGTGTTGATTCCTGCTTGTTATTGGGTAGTTGATCGATGGATTAGAATGGTGGGGTTAATCAATAGTTAGGGTTAATGATCATATCGATTAGGGTTTTCCCTAACTAGTTTTAGGGATTTTATTTAGTTATTTAATTCATAAGAATTTAGCTAAATAAAATACTTTGATGCAGGACTCTGTTGAGACAGCATCACGACATGGGTTCTATTTTGATACGATCTTCGTTTTGAGGCGGGTACTTCTTACTTTGACTCTCTTTAGTTCTTTGGAACTTGGTGCATGAGCTATTTTTGGATAAGGACTGTTTTACCTTGACTCCACTCGTAATATTTCCTGTGCTTGATACTTCCACACAAACCTTTGAGATATTCATTTCTATATCCATACAGTCTCTTGATGCCATCTATGATATTCAGTAGATATTAGATACCAACCTTGTATACTTTGATTGTTGTTTATTTATGTACCGTATTGAGCATGCTGGCTTCATGTAGCATACCTGATTCATGTTTATATGTATATAATGATTGTTGTATTTTGTGCATCATATCATTGCATGCATGTTAACGATAAATTCTCCCTTGCGATCAAGAGAGTCATTGACCAGGGCCACACGCTCGGCCACTCAAGAGAGTGGTAGCTGGAGCAGATGTCGCTTGTCATGTTGTGCCCCCACTCTCTCACTCATGAGTAGAGGAAGCTGGAGTTGCGAGCAGCAAGGACCCCCGTCGCAGATGTAGCTAGTTAGCTACTATGCAACTGTACACTCAGCCACTCGAGAGAGTGGTAGCTGGAGTGTTGTACAGTTTGTCACTGACCCGACCTCTTGACCATATAGGGGTCATGAAGTAAAGGGGTGGGCGGGAGTGACCATTAGTGCATACGTTTTTATTATTGTTATACCTACATATGTTGTTGCTTTCTTATGTTTACAGTTGTTCGTTTTGCCACGTGATACATTTGTACATGTTGAGCTGGATATATATTGATCGCATGTTGTTCGACTCCGGTTTACTTATTGATAGAATGTCTTTACCTCACATGATACCTTCGTAGTGATGAACAGTTCAGTAGTCGATCGGTATTACTCCTGATCTTCTATTACCTAGCCTAGGATATGGTTTCAGGTATGAGCATATATTATGATTTTATTTTAGTATCTGCTATTCCTCTTATGAGACTGTATACTGTTGGCTCACTCTCTATTGGTATATTATGTTCATGCACTATCTTTCCTTTACCCGTTGAGTTCCAGCACTCACCGCCCCATAAATTGATTTTTCTTTTGCCAGGTAGCAGGTAGATGAATCAAGGATGCTTGGAGATTCCTGGCTGCCAGTCCCACTACACAGTCGAGAACAATTTTCTTTTCGGTCTTATTTCTGTTTGAGTGGTATAGTGCTTTTGCGAGTTTGCGTTGTAACTAGTTAACGTGGATTTTGGAGTCTAGTCTGGTGATTGCAGGTATTTTGGGTACTTGTTTTGTTGGTTTTACATTCGTATATTTTTTTTTATGATTTTCACTATGTTTACTTTCAGACGTGTGAGCTGCTTATAAACTGCGTGGTTGTGTTTACTTTCAGCCGTGTGGGCTGCTTATAAACTGTGTGGTTGTGCTTATATCCAGCCATATGGGCTGTTGAATATGCTTATATGTTGAGTGTGGATGTATATTGGTTCCAATTGTCACTATTACAGAGGAGGTGTTGTCCGATTTTCGATTGGACACTCTTACCCTCGGGGCGTGACAATGACAGTAAAAACTTCTGTCGTACGATTTGCCTGTTGACCATTCCCTGTTGTCAGCAACCTACCCTCATCTCAGTAGGTTGTTTCTTACCCGATAGGACAAATGGTCCGGTCGGACTAGCCTTCACTTGGTCACAATTGTGAGCATTCGATGTTCTTTCTATAGTGATCCCGGTCGGATGAGCGATCTACACAGATGGGTGTCCGAGCCGATCAGACCCTTCAGGCCCGCTCGACAGTAGGCACAGCTCAGCCAACTTTGGTGAACCTATCATTTTCCTGGCATTAATCGCCTTAACTTTAACCTCCACGTCAGCCGCATTTCTCGCCTGTGACTCATTCTTGGTATGCCCCTTTTACCAACGCATCATATAAGAAGTTGAATAACTAGTAGAGTAATGAAATGCGTAAAGAATAAGTATAAAGAACATACCTTGGCCCAAGGGGCGCCCTCTGGTAGACCGATGAGCTGATCGAAACACTGATTGAGTTGTCATGACCCTAAAATGTAGCTAAATGTGAGTTAGTTGAGAAGTTGGATCTGATGGCACGAAGCTGGATGCGGCATGGACCCGGAAGGCGGTACACAGGCCAAAATATGATAGTGGCACACAGGCCGAGATAAGATAACGACGCGTAAACTAGAACATGACACACAGGCCGCCACAAGACAACGGCACGAAGACCGGAACATAACCTTGGCTCGAAGGATAGAACACAACAATGATGCTAAAGCCGGAACACCATATCGGCTCAAAGGCTGGAACACCATATCGGCTTGAAGGCTGGAACACAATAGCGAGGTGCACGACCGTAGTGACTCGGAGGAGGTTGGATCGCATCAAAAGGGAATGCCAACACGGATCGGAGGATGGGTCAATATTGAAAGTGTACGGAGGCGCGGATCGAAGGGTGATGGCATGCGTCGGGCGGCTTTGGTCGTTGGAGGTAGGCACTAGCTGCTGCAGGCAACAACGTCTGGCTGAGGGGCGAAGGTGGTGAGACGGGTGGTCGACCTCCTTGTCATGAGAGAGAGTAGAGGAGAACGGCGAGCAGCAGTTGGTCGGCGTGCGTGAGGGGAAGGGGAAAGGGCTCCCAAAGGGCGGCAGCCCAGTGAGTGATGGAGGCAGCGATGGAGACTACTGGAGGCACGGGGCCGAAGGGCAGCGGTGTGCCTTCAGCGTCGGACGATGGGCGGCCTGAGGAGGGGCGAGCAGCGTGAGTGAGAGTTGGCGGCAGACCAAAACCAAGAGCTCCTCTCTAGCAGCATGGCCCCTAGAGAGAAGAAGAAGTGAGAAACAGTAGCGTATGAGATTTTCGACGAGGTGGCGACGAGAGCCTCCAGCGAGGCGACACTGAACGAGGGTGGCGGCGTGCGTGCTTGGGGCGGAGAAGAAACGAAAGACCCCCCCCCTTTTCTCTTGTCCAAGCCCCATCCTAAAAGGGCACCTCCAACGCATTGACAAAAATGCCCTTTTTCTCCTCCCTAATTCTGTTGGGCCCTCCAGATACATCCGCATCACAAGTCTCCTCTTCAAGTCTAGTCGAAGGAGACGCGAGTCTAACTCACTAGACAGTCCTTCACAAAGGTTGAATCACTCCTAAATACAGAGTCCAATTGTTGGGTTTGTCATATAATGTTGAGCCCGTAGCTATGATGATGTCAATCGAGCAATGAAAGCGGTGTCAAGCAAGTGACAGTAGCAATGTTAATCGGATGGCAATAGCGATGACGAGCGAGCGGCAAAAAATAGTACTGAACAAGTGTCAAATGGGACAAATACCAACAAAGCAATGAGCGAAGCAAGTCCTAATCGAGCGACGAGTACCGAGCAGATCGACGAGAAAATAAGTGTCAACCAAGCGACGAAAATAGTGTCGAGCGGGTGACCAAGCAATGCCAAGTGAGAGGTGAGTAAGACGAGCGGGCGTGAAGCTTGTAAGTCGAGTGGGTGTGGAGCCCGAGAGATCAAAGGTGAAGGGGAACGCAGCCCGTGGATCGAGTGCGAGCTGGAGCGAAGCCCATGGATCGAGGGTGAACAGGAGAGGGCCTGTGGTGATGGTCCCTTGCGACCGACAAAAGGGGGGTGAATTGCCCTGCATAATTAATCAACAAATACCATTTTCAAACAATCGGGCTTTAAATTATTACACACTTAAAAAATATTATAGAATTAAAAGGAGTATGAGACAAACAATTTACTTGGTTGGCAATTAGAAGATTACTACTTCAAGAAAAATAAGCTCACCATGAAGATCTCCTTCTCGAACAAAACATCAAAGGTGGAGAAGCCTTGTACACGGAAATAAAGCTTAGAAGTGAAAACTAGAAAGAGATTCAGGAGTACAATGTGTTGTTTGAAATGGAGAAGATCAGGGCTCTATTAATAGTCAACTGGTTGAAACTAACTGTTTGTTGACATGGCATGGTCCGGGCGCCTAGACCCTCTTTGGGCTCCCAAGGGTGGCAAATATCATCTTCTAACAAACAACTATGCAACGGACGTGGGATAAAATTTTATCCCGCTCCGGGGGTCTGGACCCACTCCGAGCACCCGGACTCACTTCGGGCACCCGAACCCTTACTGATCTTGATCCACAGTGCCGAGGAGTCGAGGCACCCCGGCTGGCACCAAAGTGGTCCGGGCGCTCAAAGTAGCTCCAGGTGCCCGGACAAGAATCAACTCCAAGTTGACTTTTTGTCCAGACTTCCGCTCTCGCTCTGCTCGCTTGGGTGATTTCGGCCATCCAGAATTGAGCTCACCCGAACCTATCTTCCGGCCTTATCGAGCAATCTTTTGCGCTGGCTTCTCGTCCCTCGGAAACGTCGCGTGCTTCCTTCTCGCCCGCTAGTGTACTCTTCCACAACACCTCACCCCTCAGACACACTGAGCCCGCCGACTCCTTTTCGTGCCATCCTTCTCTCTAGCTACGTCTCTCGCTTGACTTCTTGTGCTCCTAAATTCCTGCACACTTAGACACAAGGATCAAAAGACAACAGAACCTAATTTAACTTGGTTGATCACATCAAAACTACCACAGGGTACTTACAATCTCCTTTTTTTTTTATATATGCAACCCAAGTTAAATTAGGATAAACCAAAATCAAATAACAGAAAAATAGCACGTACATAATTTACAATTAATAACATGTAATACAAAATTTTAAAATGTACCCTCCCCTATACTTAATATCTAATTTTCTCCCTTTGATTATATTAAAAATAGGGGAAATCTTAGAAAAGAGTTTTGAAATAAGTATGAAATAATCTCTGAGAAAAAAAATTGACTAACATTCAGAAAAATAATAAAGTTTAAATTCCAAAAATCTGATTTTTGTGATTTATTAAGCAATTTTGGAAAAAATAATTTAAAATTATTTTTAATTGTTAAAAAATTGTGAAAATGTTATAGTAGTAAACAGACATATCCAAAGTAGTGATAAAACTTTCACAAGAAAGTGAAATTAATTTAAATAGTAATAATTTCTTTTCTACAGTAAGATGTAAATTCTTTAAAATATTGCTTAAAAATAGTTTCTAAACTAGAAAATTCTTGAAAAAATTTCTGAGAATGTAATAGAGTAAGTATTTTTACAGAAAGGGGAATTTAAAAATTGAACATTTGAGAATTTTTAATATTAAAATTTACTATTTTTAAAAAAATTTCATAGAAAATTTAATAACAGTAAAAAAAATTGAAAATAGTTTCTTTAATAAAAAAAAAGATAGATCTGCTACCTTAGCGACCCCCTAGTGCCGACCCCACAGATATGGAGGAAGGTAATACATGTTGGTTGCTACTCGGAAAGCCTAGAGGTTCCACTGTACAAAAATTTTGTACAAAGGTCTGAACCTTTTCCTAGCTACCATGTGTTCTTTTAAATTAAATTTTGGATCGCCTGCGGAACTTAACACGTTTGATCCAAAACTTAATCTATTTGTTCTTTTAGGTTTTGACTTGGATCTCCTGCGGAACTTAACACGTTCGACCCAAGTCTCCTTAAGTTATTAATTCCATTAAATATTAATTTCCATAAAAGGTTCCCAGTACTGACGTGGCGAGGCACATGGCCTTCTTGGATATGGGAGCAACCACCACCGACTAGACAAAACCTTTAATAGAAAGCTAATATTTAATTTCCTAAAATAACTTTAGGTTAACCAAAGAGAACAATCAAATCACAAGGAAAAGAAAGAAACAAAAGAACACAACTTCGAAAAACCATATTCGAAATTCTAGAATTGTAAGCCTCTTGTATTTGGTATTATTTACATAAATAACTAGTATGATGCGGAAAAGGAAAAACTACTAGTTATACCTTCTAGAAAGACCTCTTGATCTTCTACCGTATTCCTCTTCTAACCTCGGACGTTGTGTGGGCAACGATCTACCAAGATGAGAAACCACCAACCACCTTCTTCTCCTCCTAGCTAGGTTCGGCCACAACAAGGAAGCTTCACCAAGGAAGAAAATCAAAACACCAACCAAGCTCCAAGAGATGCTAGCTTCCTCTCCTTCTTCTTCTTCTTCTCCAAGTAGTATCCGGCCACCACAAGAGCTCCAAGCAAGATATAAGTTTCGGCCACCACAAAGAGGAAGAAAAGAAGAAGATGGCCGGCCAAAATAACTTTCTTCAAGCATGAAGAATTTCGGCCACCACCAATGCTCCAAGGGATGCTAGAGACGAGACTTGCTTTCTCTCCTTCTTCTCCTTCCTTGATCCGGCCACCAACAAAAGCTCCACCAAGAAGATAGGTTTCGGCCATCAAGAGGAGAGGAGAGAAAGAGAAGGGCCGACCACCATACCAAGGAAAAAGAGGAGAATAATAATAATGGTTCACCCATGAAGGCACCCTCACCCTTCTTTTATATTCCTTGGCCTAGGCAAATTAGGAAATTTAATTACAATAAAATTTCCTTAATTTCCTTGACATGATTTAATTGAGAAAAATAAATAAAATTTCCCAATTTAATCTCTAATGGCCGGCCACTTCTAGAGGAAATAAATTAGATAAGTTTTAATCAACAAATTAAAACTTCCTAATTTGTTTCCGGAAATTTTAAAATAAAATTTCTCTTTAAAAACTCTTCATGGTTGATAAAGGAAATTTCTATAATTTTAATTTTATCAACATGTGGATAATTTTAAAGAGAAAATAAAATAACTCATCAATCTACAAATAAGGAAAGAGATCTAATCTCTTTCTTTAATCTTTTGTAGATCTTTTACAAGAGAGATATTTTAATTTTAATTCTCTTTAAAAAATTATTTCTTCCACATAATAAAAACTAAAATTAAAATCCCTTTTAATTTAGTTTGGCGGGCCCCCACTAGCTTGGGTTCAAGCTAGGGCAGACCACCCTAGGCCGGCCCTAGCTTGGTTCCCAAGCTAGCTTGGCCGGCCCCTTATTAGTGGGTATAGAAGGTGGGTATAGGTGGGTATAGAACTTCTACAAATAAGAGGCTACGATAGGGACCGAGAGGAGGAATTGGTTTTGGTCTCCCGATAAAATTAAGCATCCCGTGTTCACCCCGAACACACAACTTAATTTTATCAATGATAATTCATTCCACTAGAGAATTATCATTGAACTACCGCACCAATCCCAAATTACATTTTTGGGCTCCTTCTTATTATGAGTGTGTTAGTCTCCCTATGTTTAAGATATCAAATGTCCACTAATTAAGTGAGTTACTGACAACTCATTTAATTAATATCTAAGTCCAAGAGTAGTACCACTCAACCTTATTATCATGTCGGACTAAGTCCACCTGCAGGGTTTAACATGACAATCCTTATGAGCTCCTCTTGGGGACATTCTCAACCTAGATCACTAGGACACAGTTTCCTTCTATAATCAACAACACACACTATAAGTGATATCATTTCCCAACTTATCGGGCTTATTGATTCATCGAACTAAATCTCACCCATTGATAAATTAAAGAAATAAATATCAAATATATATGCTTGTTATTATATAAGGATTAAGAGCACACACTTCCATAATAACTGAGGTCTTTGTTTCTTTATAAAGTCAGTATAAAAGAAACGACCTCTAATGGTCCTACTCAATACACTCTAAGTGTACTAGTGTAATTATATAGTTAAGATAAACTAATACCTAATTACACTACGACCTTCCAATGGTTTGTTCCTTTCCATTATGGTCGTGAGCTACTGTTTATAATTTATAAGGTACTGATAACATGATCCTCTGTGTGTGACACCACACACCATGTTATCTACAATATAAATTAATTGAACAATTACATTTATCATAAATGTAGACATTTGACCAATGTGATTCTTATTTCTAGATAAATATTTATACCAAAAGCTAGGCTTTTAGTATACACTCTAACAATACAGGTACACAAGCCATAGGCATATGGTGGGGTAAACTCTGGGTCGTCAGTTCCTGAGAATTGACCCTTGACCAGTGTTGTCAAAATCGAAAGTTTAGGTAAAATCGTTAGGGCAGTCATAAAATCGGATCGTAAAATCGTAAGATTTTACATCATACTTTAAATCAATTTTAAAAGAAACATGATATATTCTTTTTAATTGATCATTAAATATTTTAATTCAAATTATAACATAAATCTACATATAGAACATTTTAATTCATATAATCATAAACTATTCATAATTTTAAACTTTTAAACAACCAAATACTTGCCATAAAACACACAACATAAACATAAATTCAAGTCTAAATCTTAAGTCCAAAGATAAATAAAACACAAGATAACAAATTAATATTATCATTTATAGACAAGTGCAAATCTAAAATCACCCCAAAATGATATTGTTTTATCCAAAATGATTCCCTTTTATTAATAGCATAAAATCGATAAAATTATTTCAAAAATCATGTTTTTAGAAGTTTAAATGTGATTTTACGATTTTGATCTGATTTTATAATTTTGATATGATTTTATGATTTTGATCCAATTTTACTTTAATACACGATTTCATTCGATTTTCATAAGTAAACTCGCGATTTTGTAAAGGTTTACGAGTCAACTCACGATTTTGATAGTATTACCCCTGACCATTATGCTAGAGATGTCATGTGTCCACCATCTGCACTACGCCCTGGGGCAATTTTTTTTTAAATAGATATCATGATAAGTGGTCAATAAAAAATAAAGTTTGCAAAAATAACTTTGCGAAATATTTTTAAATTAAAAAATATAAATTTTGTTAAAATAAATTGTTAGAAATAATTCAACAGCCAAACATTTTTAAATTTTTTTTTACAGATAAGTAATGAAATCCCCTTTCTTGAAAAAATTAAGATCAAATTAATTTCAAATAGAAATTATATGAAATAATTTATTTAGATAATTTTAAGAAAAAATAAAACATGCATACATATTTTAATCTAAGCATGATTTTGAAATGAGCATAGAAATTTTAATTTTTATCGTAGAATTCAAATATCAGAAGTAAAACAAACTTTAAATGAGATGCACAATGGAAAAGCCGTTGGACCAAATGATATTCCGATAGAGGTATGGAAGTGCTTAGGGAAACAAGGTATTGAATGACTTACAAAATTATTTAACATGATATTGAAAACGAAAAGAATGTCTGATCAATGGAGGATAAGTACTCTAGTTCCCTTATATAAGAACAAGGGAGACATACAAAATTGTGCAAACTATATGGATATTAAACTAATGAGTCATACTATGAAACTTTGAGAAAAAGTAATAGAAAAAGATTAAGGAAGGAGACCACAGTGACAGAAAATCAATTTGGGTTCATACCTGGAAGGTCGACAATAGAAGCTATACATCTCCTTCGACAATTAATTGAAAAATATCGAGAGCAAAAACAAGATCTACACATGGTATTCATTGACTTAGAAAAAACTTATGATAGAGTCCTAAGAGAAATTATATGGAGAATTTTAGAAAAGAGAGGTGTTAACGTAACATATATTGAACTAATTAAGGATATGTATGAGGATGTAATGACCAGAGTAAAGACTTCAGGTGGAGTAATTGAAGCATTTCCAATAAAGATAGGATTAAATCAAGGATCAACCCTAAGTCCCTATCTTTTTACACTAATTATGGACGAACTCACTGCGCACATTCAAGACACAGTACCGTAGTGCATGTTGTTTGCAGATGATATTATTTTAGTAGATGAGACACGTGAATGAGTAAATGCTAAGCTAGAATCTTGGAGGGAAATACTAGAAGGGAAAGGTTTTAAGCTTAGTAGATTAAAGATAGAATATATGGAATTTAAGTTTAGCAATATTAGAAGTAATGAAATAATTGTTAAGATAGGAGAGGACGAGTTGTCCGGAACCGAGAGATTAAATATTTAGGATCATTTTTACAAAATGATGGAGGGATTGAGAGAGACGTCTTACATAGAATACAAGCAGGATGGGTGAAATGGAGGGGAGCGTCAGGTGTTTTATGTGACTGTAAAGTACCTCTTAAACTTAAAGGTAAGTTCTATAAAATCGCTGTTAGACCTGCTATGTTATATGGAGCTAAATGTTGGGTTATGACTCGAGCACATGAGCATAAGATGAGAGTTGCAGAGATGAGGATGTTAAGGTGGATGTGTGGACATACGAAGATGGACAAAATAAGGAATGAGAGCATTAGAGAGAAAGTCTGAGTTGCATCTATTGAGGGTAAACTCTGAGAGACACGTTTAAGATGATACGGACATGTACTTAGACGACCAATAAATGCTCCAGTTAAGCGATGTGAAACTATGATAAACATGCATATCAAACGAGGAAGAGGAAGATAAAAAAAGACTTGGTTAGCAACAATAAAACAAGATAAAATTTATTTAAATATAGATGATGATATAATAGGAGATAGAGCTCAATGGTGTAAAAGAATTCATACAGCCGACCCCACCTAGTGGGAAAAGGCTTGGTTGTTGTTGTTGTTGTATGATTTTGAAACCTAATATAGGTTCCTTCCTTCCAGATTAATCAAAAACTTTCTAAGAATATATTTTCATGATAATTTTCTAATTTGACAATTATGATATCTAAAATATCAATTTAGTCCTTGATAGTTTTAAAATTTGAAGTAGCAATATTTAAACATGCAAAATTCTTCAAATTTTCTATTTGATCTTTTAATTTTTCATTTTCTATTTTTATTTTATCAAAATGTTCTAGCCAACAAGATTTTGCTAAAGTTTCATTTAACTCTTTGTTTTCCTTTAATAATATTTTATTATCATTTTCTAATTGATAGGAATTTTTTGATAACATTTTAATAAATTTATATAATTGGTCAGGAGGTAGTGACCATACCTGACTTACCTTGTCGATTTCGTTATATAAAGCTCCCCCTGTAGTGTTGCTTTCCTTTGACGTTGCTCCCCCTTCATTAATACTTTTAATGCTTATTTTGGATGAGCTTGCTTCGTCTTCTTCTTGGTGACTTGCCATTGACGCAAGCCCGGTGTGGGCTTCAATCTCTGACTCTGACGACATTTCATCTCATGTCGCCTTTAGATTTTTGTGTTTTGTTTGGGTCAGCTTTTTGTCCTTCTCATTATTTTTCAGTTTTGGCTAGTTGTTTTTGACGCGTCCTTTATTGTAGTGATAGCATCTCACTCTTTTTTTCTTCTTTTGGCCCGCACTTGATTAAAATTATTAGATCTAAATTTTTTTTTAAACTTTCATACCATAAATGTTGTTTCATCGTCGAGAGAGATGTATCGGAATATGGTTTGTTCATTTTTGCTTTTAAGGTAATGTTCTGCTTCGACTCCTTCTTTAGATCTGCACATCTAGACTCATGAATTTCAAAAGTAGAAAATAATTCTTCTAAATTACTTACCTCTAAGTTTCTAAAGATGTAATATGCATCTACTAGAGTTGACCATTCAAGTATTCTAGGAAAAGCGTTAGGCGCATACCTTACCAAATCTTGGTTGGTTACCTTTTTTCTGAGATTCGTGAGTTCGATGATCAGTTTCTTTAGCTTAGCGTGCAGTTAAGGGACCGTTTCACCTTCCTTTAATCAAATATTTGTCAGTTGGTTCCGAAGTAGATGTAACGACCCGACCCTTTAGCCTCTTGGGCAGCCCTTGCGGCGGCCCAACTGATGGCCCTTATGTCATCGGCTCATTTGGCGACCTCTTATGTCGTCGACCGACAACCCTCGGCCGTGCCGTTACTCACTAGGTCTTTCCACCCCTGGCCAGTGAATTTTTGCCTTCCCCAGGATTCGAACTCTAGACCTCCAGGCTTAAGTACTAGAGTTTATGAATCCTGGTAGCCAAGTGAGTGCCGTAATGACCCAAAATTCCTCATTATGAGTTTTAATAGTGGTTAAAAAATATTTGAAAATGCTATAGAAATATTCTAGAGATTTTTAGAAATTTTTAGAGTATTTTTATGCAATTTTTGGAGGTCGTTTGTTATTTTTATTAAATGAAAGAAGTTTCGACAAAAAAATGTCCAAGCCGAGATTCAAACCCGTGACCTTCGGCCGAGCCAACTCTTAAGCAAATCCGGCTGACCAAGTGTTCCAACAAGCGTTGCTGATTAAAAGGGGAATGAAATTTATTTAAGTAATAGTTAATAGGAAACAAAAAATAAATGGGAAAAGGGGGTATGGCTGAGGAATCGAACCCGCGACCTCTGACCCGGTCAAAACGTGGCTTGCCAGGCGTTCCAACGGATGTTTCATAATAAAAGGGAAGCGAAATATTCTTAAACCATAACAGAATACCCTAGTTATAAAGAGAGAACTTAGGGATTATTTTCCCCGTGACCTAAAACTTCTCCCTTCCTCTCCTCTCTCGCTCGCGAACGGCGTGCGGCAGCTCCTGCTAGGGCGAAAACGCAGCAAGCAGCTAGGGCGTTTCCGGCGGCCGGCGAGCACCCTTCCCCGTGAGGTCTTCACACCATTGTGATCCTCTCGTCGAGGAGGAGCCATGAGCACAAGAAGAGACTGAGAGCTCGAGTTCTCCGAAGCCATAGGAGTTTTCCCCTTCGGTTGTAAGTCCAAGAACATCTCGGTAAGTTGCTACTCACCTGCAGTAGAGTAGTTCCGGATTCTTATTCCTCTTGTTTTTGAATTTTTCTGTGAAGATTGTTGGTTTAGGGTTTGCTGTCGTGGGTTTCAAAGAAAGAACATGAGAGGGATTAGTATGTTGAGCATGTAGGTTTTGGTAAATTGGTTTTCCTTTGCTCCTTGCCGTGGTACTGAACTTGAAGCAGGATTGTTACTTTTTGTTGGGTTCCAGTAGCAAATTCTATACTATTTGCAATTGTACACATTGCTATGTGTTCATTGGGTTCTTTAGGATTTGGATTTCGGGTTTTTCCTTCTGTACAGCAGAGGGTGGCTGGAAATTTAAGGGCAGCAAGTATTCTTTGTTTCTGGTTTTCAGATTTTTCCCTCTGTATAACATTGGGATGGCTAGAAGTTCAAGTGTAGCTAGTGTGCTTTGTTTTCCTTGCTTCAGTTTTTGTACAGCATTAGGATGGTTTGAAATGTAAGAAGAGCAAGTGTTCCTTGTTGACTTGCTTTCGGTTTTCCTTTCTGTACAATATTAGGATGACTTGGAATTAAAGAGTAGTTTAAGAAGTTCTTCTGCATTGCATTATGTTTTGGTTCCTTATATGTTCAAGTATATTATCATGCTCACGTATCAACTTTTGATAGCAGCAACATTATTTTAGTAGATGGCATTTCTTTTGCTTGAGCTAATTGACTTGTCTTTACTAAGGGGATTTGACTGTTCCTTTTTAGTGCTGTTGTAGCAAGATATAAGATAATGTAGTGCAGATTTTTGTTAGTTATATATGCAGATTTCTATTTAAGTTTGAAGGCAGGTTCTGTTAAAGCTTATAGTATGCGGAATTTTGTAGCATAGTATGTAGAACTTTAGTGCAGTTTAGATTAATTCTATTTAAGCTTAATTAGATTTGCAGATTTTTGATTGTTCAGCATTACAGATTTAAGTCTTTTAATTCGAAGCATGCAGTATATATTTTAATTCCAACAAATTTTAGATTTAGTTTAAGCTTGTATGGTATGCAGATTTTTATAAGTATTGCTTGCAGAATTTTGATTAAGTTTGTAGGCAGATTTGATTAAGCTTATATTGCGGAATTTTATTAGCATAGTATGCAGATTTTTGGTTTAAGCATTCCGATGTTAGAAGTTGTTTAAACATTTTAGTTTTTAAGGAAGCATTCTTTTATTAGAAGTGTTAACAAGTTTAAGAAAAATGAACAAAAGAAAGAAAAAGGCCAAGGCCTTAAGTAGATCCCAAAGTCAAGACTTTAGGGATTTTGGCACACAAGGTGCTTGTTAAAATGTCAAGACATTTAAAGAAGAAGTAATAAAAGATAACAAGTATTTTATTTTTAAGAGGCTAGTACCCGACTTCCGAGGTTGTCATTAAATAAATCCAGGTGACCAATTCCGAGGTCTTGTCCTTGGTATGTCCGAGGTCTTTACCCTCGTAGGACTGGTGGCTCGCTACCCCAGTTTCTATTAGGGAGCGCGCTTTGGTACTACGCCTGGGCCCAAGAGAAGTTGATTATTATTTTGAAGTATTAAAAGTATAAGCTTTTGAACAAGTAAAATAAGTTTCACATAAGTATAAAAGTATAAATTTTAAACAAGTGAAATAAGCTTCACATAGGTTTAAAATTAAGCAAGTTTAGTTCTTTATGCTAGCATGATTGTATAGATTTGCTTTACATGTTTAGCTTTTCAGTATGTTCTTTTACTAGTAGATGAGCATGAGTAGTTTTCCTTTTGAGCATTTAGTTTTTAGATTTTAGTATATTCACATGCATATTCGAGTTTTTGTGAGTTAGATAGCGCTTACTAAGCAATTTTGCTTGTAGTTTGCATTTCCTCTTACTGCAGATAAAGGAAGGCGACAAGGAGGTGCGGATGGTGTGTGATGCCAGGACTATGGGAGAGACTTGGGATGTTATTGAGTTTTCGTGTTTTAGTGGATAAGATTTATTAAGATTGTAAACATTTGAGATTGTATTTTATACTCCATGTCATTCGAGTTTATTCTTGTTTTAGATTGCATGTTAAGATGTATTCAGTTTAGTAAGTGTGTACTTTCGGTGTTTGCATGGTGATATAGTTTTATATGTTGCTGTTATTATGATAAATATGTGCATGTTCATGTTTAGAGTATTGTATTGCATTTTAGTCCTGCTGTACTACTGCATACACTCTGCTGAAATTTTAAGTTTTCAGGAAAATAAAAAGTTAAGTACAGTTTGTCATACTAGTTAAGTAAGAATTTATAGTAGTTAAGTAACGGACACCCTTAGAGAGTAGTAGTAAGAAGGGTGGTCGTTACTGTTGGTATCAGAGCAGTTACCATTCTCCAGCATCACACATCAGCACCATCCTTGCCGTCTTCAAGTAAGAAAGTATTTAATTTTTTTTTAGTATGCTTTCTTTATTCTTTATAGTAAAGAGAAATCCTTAGAAGTATTAGATTATATGTACAGAATAGGGAGATGTTTAGAAGTTCTTATAAAGTTAAGAATTCTGCTTAGTTTCTTTCTACATAACTAGATGTCAAGAAGAGGACACCCCCGTACCGTTCGTACTGAGGACCGAGCACAGGAGAATGAAGAGCCCAGAACAACTGAGCCAGATCTCTCTGAAGTTGTTGCTCAACTCCAGAGACAAGTGGCGGAGCAGCAACAAGTGATCGCCAATCTGATGGCGAATCAGCAGCCAGTCCCTCCCACTCCTCCAACTGTCAATGTGGAGACTCCAGTGGTGACTGAGGTTCCACCAGCCACCCTGGAAGTTCCCACAGCACCTAGAAGACAAGAAGCATACTTAATATAGTGGCTGAAGCTGAAGCCAGTCAAGATCGAAGACAAGACAGTGGGGAGCCAGAAACCCCAGTCAAGTAATCAGAACTGGAAGGGTAAGGGTCACAAGAGAAAGTAGTGGAACTCAGGAGGTAACCAGAAGGGAGGACCAGCAAACAAGCAGACCAAGTTCCCTCTCTGTCTTAAATGTGGGAGAACACATCAAGGAGCCTGTCTTTTAGGTACAACCGGATGTTATTCATGTGGCCAAGAAGGACATCTAGCTAGAGCATGTCCTAACACATTTAAGTACCTCAACGACAGTCAGTGCAATATGGAGGCAAGCTTGCACAGTTACACCACATGATAATATCACTAGAGGGACCCTATCTCAGTCAGGGAAGGTTGGAAGTCCCACCCGTTCCAACCGATGCCAGAGTATTTTCTCTTACTGAGGAAGAAGCTGTCGGTGCCTCCATGGTAGTCACAGGTCAAATACCCCCCCTTAGCATTTAGCTACCTACCCACTCTTTTGTGTTAATTTCTTTTGGCCAAACTTAACGAGTACCCACTGCCCAGAATTATTCTAAGTTCGAGGATGAACTTTTTATAAGATATGGGGAATTGTAATGACCCAAAATTCCTCATTACGAGTTTTAATAGTAGTTAAAAAATATTTGAAAATGCTATGGAAATATTCTAGAGATTTTTAGAAATTTTTAGAGTATTTTTATGCAATTTTTGGAGGTCGTTTGGTATTTTTACTAAACAAAAGAAGTTTCGACAAAAAATGTCCAAGCCGAGATTCGAACCTGTGACCTCCGGCCGAGCCAACTTTTAAGCGAATCCGGCTGACCAAGTGTTCCAGCGAGCGTTGCTAATTAAAAGGGGAATGAAATTTATTTAAGTAATAGTTAATAGGAAATAGAAAATAAATAGGAAAAAGGGGGTTCGGCTGAGGAATCGAACCCGCGACCTCTGACCCGGTCAAAAAGCGGCTTGCCAGGCATTCCAACGGATGTTTCATAATAAAAGGGAAGCGAAATATTCTTAAACCATAACAGAATACCCTAGTTATAAAGAGAGAACTTAGGGATTATTTTCCCTGTGACCTAAAACTTCTCCCTTCCTCTCCTCTCTCGCTAGCGAACGACGTGTGGCAGCTCCTGCTAGGGCGAAAATGCAGCAAGCAGCTAGGGCGTTTCCGGCGGCCGGCGAGCACCCTTCCCCGTGAGGTCTTCACACCATTGTGATCCTCTCGTCGAGGAGGAGCCATGAGCACAAGAAGAGACCGAGAGCTTGAGTTCTCCGAAGCCCTAGGAGCTTTCCCCTTCGGTTGTAAGTCCAAGAACATCTCGGTAAGTTGCTATTCACTTGTAGTAGAGTAGTTCCGGATTCTTATTCCTCTTGTTTTCAAATTTTTCTATGAAGATTGTTGGTTTAGGGTTTGCTGCCGTGGGTTTCAATGAAAGAACATGAGAGGGATTAGTATGTTGAGCATGTAGGTTTTGGTAAATTGGTTTTCCTTTGCTCCATGCCGTAGTACTGAACCTGAAGCAAGATTATTACTTTTTGTTGGGTTCCAGTAGCAAATTCTATACTATTTGCAATTGTACACATTGCTATGTGTTCATTGGGTTCTTCAGGATTTAGATTTCGGGTTTTTCCTTCTGTACAGCAGAGAGTGGCTGGAAATTTAAGGGCAGCAAGTATTCCTTGTTTCTGGTTTTCGGATTTTCCCTCTGTATAGCATTGGGATGGCTAGAAGTTCAAGTGTAGCTAGTGTGCTTTGTTTTCCTTGCTTCGGTTTTTGTACAACATTAGGATGGTTTGAAATGTAAGAGTAGTAAGTGTTCCTTGTTGACTTGCTTTCGGTTTTCCTTTCTGTACAACATTAGGATGACTTGGAATTAAAGAGTAGTTTAAGAAGTTCTTCTGCATTGCATTATGTTTTGGTTCCTTGTATGTTCTAGTATATTATCATGTTCACGTATCAACTTTTGATAGTAGCAGCATTATTTTAGTAGATGACATTTCTTTTGCTTGAGCTAATTGACTTGTCTTTACGGATTTGACTGTTCCTTTTTAGTATTGTTGTAGCAAGATATAAGATAATGTAGTGTAGATTTTTGTTAGTTATATATGCAGATTTTTATTTAAGCTTGAAGGCAGGTTCTGTTAAAGCTTATAGTATGCAGAATTTTGTAGCGTAGTATGCAGAACTTTAGTGCAGTTTAGATTAAGTCTATTTAAGCTTAATTAGATTTGCAGATTTTTGATTGTTCAACATTACAGATTTAAGTCTTTTAATTCGAAGCATGTAGTATATATTTTAATTCCAACAAATTTTAGATTTAGTTTAAGCTTGTATGGTATGCAGATTTTTATAAGTATTGCTTGCAAAATTTTGATTAAGTTTGTAGGCAGATTTGATTAAGTTTATATTACGGAATTTTATTAGCATAGTATGCAGATTTTTGATTTAAGCATTCCGATGTTAGAAGTTGTTTAAACATTTCAGTTTTTAAGGAAGCATTCTTTTATTAGAAGTGTTAACAAGTTTAAGAAAGATGAACAAAAGAAAGAAAAAGGTCAATGCCTTAAGTAGATCCCAAAGTCAAGACTTTAGGGATTTTGGCACACAAGGTGCTTGTTAAAATGTCAAGGCATTTAAAGAAGAAGTAATAAAAGATAACAAGTATTTTATTTTTAAGAGGCTAGTACCCGACTTCCAAGGTTGTCGTTAAATAAATCCTGGTGACCAATTCCGAGGCCTTGGCCCTGGTAAGACCGAGATCTTTACCCTCATAGGATTGGTGGCTCGCTACCCCAGTTTCTATTAGGGGGCGCGCTTTGGTCCTACGCCTGGGCCCAAGAGAAGTTGATTATTATTTTGAAGTATTAAAAGTATAATCTTTTGAACAAGTAAAGTAAGTTTCACATAAGTATAAAAGTATAAAAGTATAAATTTTAAACAAGTGAAATAAGCTTCACATTGGTTTAAAATTCAGCAAGTTTAGTTCTTTATGCTAGCATGATTGTATAGATTTGCTTTACATATTTAGCTTTTCAGTATGTTCTTTTACTAGTAGATGAGCATGAGTAGTTTTCCTTTTGAGCATTTAGTTTTTAGATTTTAGTATATTCACATGCATATTCGAGTTTTTGTGAGTTAGATAGCGCTTACTAAGCAATTTTGCTTATAGTTTGCATTTCCTCTTACTGCAGATAAAGGAAGGCGACAAGGAGGTGCGGATGGTGTGTGATGCCAGGACTATGGGAGAGACTTGGGATGTTATTGAGTTTTCGTGTTTTAGTGGATAAGATTTATTGAGATTGTAAACATTTGATATTGTATTTTATACTCCATGTCATTCGAGTTTATTCTTGTTTTAGATTGCATTTAAGATGTATTCAGTTTAGTAAGTGCGTACTTTCGGTGTTTGCATGGTGATATAGTTTTATATGTTGCTGTTATTATGATAAATATGTGCATGTTCATGTTTGGAGTATTGTATTGCATTTTAGTCCTGCTGTACTGTATATACTCTGTCGAAATTTTAAGTTTTCTGGAAAATAAAAAGTTAAGTACAGTTTGTCATACTAGTTAAGTAAGAATTTATAGTAGTTAAGTAACGGACACCCTTAGAGAGTAGTAGTAAGAAGGGTGGTCGTTACAGTAGATCTCTTCTCGTGAGCTTGGCTTCAGAGGATCTTTCTGTTGGAGTGTATACTGAAAGTCTAAGCTTTGTAAACATTCATTATGAATAAAGAATCACATTTAGTCAAATTGTCTACATTTGTTTGTAGTTGTTCATTTAATTTATATTGTAGATAACATAGTATGTAGTGTCACATGCAGAAGATGATGTTATCAGTACCTTATGAATTATAAACAGTAGCTCACGACCAAAATGGAAAGGAACAAACCATTAGAAGGTCGTAGTGTAATTAGGTATTAGTTTATCTTGACTATATAATTACACTAGTACACTTAGAGTGTATTGAGTAGGATCATTTGAGGTCGTTTCTTTTATACTGACTTTATAAAGGAACAAAGACCTCAGTTATTATGGAAGTGTGTGCTCTTAATCCTAATATAATAACAAGCATATATATTTGATATTTATTTCTTTAATTTATCAATGGGTGAGATTTAGTTCGATGAATCAATAAACCCGATAAGTTGGGAAATGATATCACTTATAGTGTGTGTTGTTGATTATAGAAGGAAACTGTGTCCTAGAGATACTAGGTTGATAATGTCCCCAAGAGGAGCTCATAAAGATTGTCATGTTAAACCCTGCAGGTGGATTTAGTCCGACATGACAATAAGGTTGAGTGGTACTACTCTTGGACTTAGATATTAATTAAATGAGTTGTCAGTAACTCATTTAATTAATGGACATTCGATATCTTAAACACAGGGAGCACACTCATAATAAGAAGGAGCCCAAAAATGTAATTTGGGATTGGTGCGGTAGTTCAATGATAATTCTCTAGTGGAATGAATTATCATTGATAAAATTAAGTTGTGTGTTCGGGGCGAACACGGGATGCTTAATTTTATCAGGAGACCAAAACCAATTCCTTCTCTCGGTCCCTATCGTAGCCTCTTATTTATAGAGTTCTATACCCACCTATACCCACCTTCTATACCCACCCAATGGGGGCCGGCCAAGCTAGCTTGGGAACCAAGCTAGGGCCGGCCTAGAGTGGCCGGCCCTAGCTTGAACCCAAGCTAGTAGGGCCGGCCAAATTAAATTAAAAAAGAAATTTAATTTTAATTTTTATTATTATGTGGAAGATATAATTTAAAGAGAATTAAAATTAAAATATCTCTCTTGTAAAAGATCTACAAAAGATTAAAGAAAGAGATTAGATCTCTTTCCTTATTTGTAGATTGGAGAGATGTTTTATTTTCTCTTTAAAAATTATTCACATATTGATAAAATTAAAATTATAGAAATTTCCTTTTATCAACCATGAAGAGATTTTAAAGAGAAATTTTATTTTTTAAAATTTCTGGAAACAAATTAGGAAGTTTTAATTGTTGATTAAAACTTGTCCAATTTGTTCTCCAATGATGTGGCCGACCATGTGATTGTAATTGGGGAAATTTTATTTTATTTTTCTCAATTAAATCATGTCAAGGAAATTGAGGAAATTTTATTGTAATTAAATTTCCTAATTTGCCTAGGCCAAGGAATATAAAAGAAGGGGTGAGGGTGCCTTCATGAGATACAACCCTTATTATTTCTCTCCCTCTTTTGTTCCTTGGTGTGGCCGGCCATCATCTCCTTCTCTTCCTCTTGTGGTGGCCGAACCTCTCCCTCTCCCTTGGAGCTCTTGTGGTGGCCGGATACTACTCGGAGAAGAAGAAGAAGAAGAAGAAGGAGAGAAAGCTAGCATCTCTTGGAGCTTGGTTAGTATTTTGGTTTTTCTCCTTGGTGAAGTTTTTCCTTTGTGGCCGAACCTTGCTTGGAGGAGAAGAAGGTGGTTGGTGGTTTCTCATCTCGGAAGATTGTTGCCCACACAACGTCCGAGGTTAGAAGAGGAATACGGTAGAAGATCAAGAGGTTTTTCTACAAGGTATAACTAGTAATTTTTCTTTCCGCATCATGCTAGTTATTTATGGAAATAATACCAAATACAAGAGGCTTACGTTCTAGAATTTCGAATATGTTTTTCGATGTTGTGTTCTTTTGTATTTTCTTTTTCTTGTGATTTGATTGTTCTCTTTGGTTAACCTAAAGTTATTTTAGGAAATTAAATATTAGCTTTCTATAAAAGGTTTTGTCTAGTCGGTGGTGGTTGCTCCCATATCCAAGAAGGTCATGTGCCTCGCCACGTCAGTACTGGGAACCAATTATGGAAATTAATATTTAATGGAATTAATAACTTAAGGAGACTTGGGTCGAACGTGTTAAGTTCCGCAGGAGATCCAAGTCAAAACCTAAAAGAACAAATAGATTAAGTTTTGGATCAAACGTGTTAAGTTCCGCAGGCGATCCAAAATTTAATTTAAAAGAACACATGGTAGCTAGGAAAAGGTTCAGACCTTTGTACAAAATTTTTGTACAGTGGAACCTATAGGTTTTCCGAGTTGCAACCAACACTTTCGTGAAGTTTTAGAAACTTTTCCTAGAGATCTTTTGCAGATTTGTAGACTCTGATTTTGTGTACCTCTTGTGGTGACAGCACACTTAGCAAATAGAATTCTGCTTTTCTGTTGGTCACGAATTCAACTTGTTCTTTCTTTATCCAGTTTCCTTATTTCTTTAACTCACTGTTGCTGTCGGTAGGTACTGCAAAACTATTTTTTAAGATTAGAAAGATATCAAAATTAGTTTTGAAATATACCTCCATTTTCTTTTTCCAATATGAGAAGTCTCCCTCGAACTTCGACTGGTGGATGTTTATTCTGACCATCGTCTTTTATGCTTCATTCGGTGGTTAGTCCTTCTGAAGTAGTTAGGCTCTGATACCAATTAATGGTCCCTTGCGGCTGACAAGAGGGGGTGAATTGCCCTGCACAATTAATCAACAAATACCTTTCTCAAACAATTAGACTTTAAATGATTACACGCTTAAAAAATATTATAGAATTAAAAGGAGTATGAGACAAAAAATTTATTTGGTTGGCAATCAGAGAATTACTACTCCAAGGAAAATAAGCTCACTATGAAGATCTCTTTCTCGAACAAAACGTCAGAGACAGAGAAGCCACATACATGGAAATAAAGCTTAGAAGTGAAAAATAAAAAGAGATTCGAAGTACAGAGTGTGTTGTTCGAAATAGAAAAGACCAAGGCTCTATTTATAACCCACTGGTCAAAACTGACCATTTATTGACGTGACACAGTTTGGCGCCTGGACCCTCTCTGGGTGCTTCCAGCATGGCAAATCTCATCTTCTCGCAAACGGCTACGCAATGGACGTGAGATAAAATTTTATCCCACTCTGGGCGCTCAGACCCACTCCGGGCACCCAGACCCTTGCTGATTCTGATCCACAATGCCGAGGAGTCGAGGCACCCCGGCTGGCACCAAAGTGGTCAAGACACCTGAACAAGAGTCAACTCCAAGTTGACTCTTTGTCCAGGTTTCCGCTCTGGCTCCGCTCGCTTGGGTGATTTAAGCCATCCGAAATTGGACTCACCCTAACTCATCTTCCAAATTTCTCGAGCAATCTTCTACGCCGAGACCCTCTCTGTAGAAGACTGCTCTAGTTTCTTGTATACCAAGGTACTCTTCCCCAGCACCTCATCTCTTGGATGCACCAAGCTTATCGACTCCTACCCATGACATCCTTCTCGCTAGCTATGTCTCTCGCTCGACTTCTTGTGCTCCTAAGTTCCTACACACTTAAACATAATGATCAAAAGATAATAGAACCTAACTTGACTTGGTTGATCACATTAAAACTATTGGATAGAATCATACAAAAGAGGGGGGGGGGGGGGGGGGGAAGCACGTGGTTTTAAAAAATTTGTTCTTTTCGATTTTGAAAACCAAGTGCGCACAGCGAAAATTAAGTAAGAAAAAGAACACAAGAAAGCATGGTTGATTTTACTTGGTTTGGAGCCTTCAACAACTCCTACTCCAAGACCCATGTCTCGTAGATCTATCGATGGATAATCCATTAAAATATCTCTTTCGGTACCTCCAAAAGAGGGAATCGAGTACAAGGAAAGTTAGAACAAATGCAACACCCCGCACTTGTTCTTTAGCAGTAATTAATTACAAAGAAATAACTTTATTACCAACACGTAGGGATCGAAGTGAGAGCGCTCGTGTGTTGGTGTTAGTCTACTGGCCGTGATCAAAAGTCCTCAAAGAAGTAGTCGGGCATAGTAGCTTCAGAGCAGATTCACAGCAGGAAGTTAGAGCAGTAGGAATCTCAAATGGACGCACAGTAGCTTGTATTTCAGTTCTATCTTGAAGCTTGGTCGAGTCCCCCTTATAAAGGGTGTGAAAGATGCCTCCAAAGGCTTTGAAGGCGCCTCCAACCTGACAAATTTGATCCTGAACAGTCTACGCCTTATCTGCGATAAGATCCAAACTTTATCCTGTGGTAGGCATCTTCCATACACTGAAGGCACCTTCTATGAACAGTACGAAGGCGCCTTCAGTTCTTGAAGGTGCCTTCCATCACTTGGAAGGCGCCTCAGGTGAATAATACCTGAGGCCTTTTGTGCCTTTCTTGCCCTACAAAATGTGTTAGTCCAATAAACCTACAAGATAAATGTTAGCACAGTAATAATAAAGAGTAGTAATTAGATCTTGTCTCCCTGAGACTAGGATCTAGCCAAGGTCTCGATTTAGGTTTTTGAAATGGACATAAATCGGACTGACGCCTACTGTCACTTCGAACAGGGACACGTCCTCACTTAGTTACTCTCCTCCAATGACTTACCTCTACTTACCAGGTGCAGAGTTACCTCCAAATCACACATTCGGACTTCAGGAATCGAACATCCCGACCTACCAAAATCACACATTCGATCTTCATCCATTGAGAATCGCACATCTCGACTTACTGAAATCGAATATCCGGTCTTCACCCATCGGGAATCGCACATCTCGACTTGCCAAAATCACACATCCGGTGTTCTCCAATTGGGAATCACACATCTTGACTTGCAAAAATCACACAACCAGGCTTCACTAATCGGGAATTGAGCATCCCGATTGCCAATCGGGAATCAAACATCCCAAAACTTGCGCACTCGATAAATGCATTAGATCACGATAACACATAATTTAACTTATTTTATCATTCATCAAAATCTGAGTTAGACCGTTAGTGTAAATTACACCGACAATCTCTCCCTTTTTGATGCAATGACAAGCTAAGTTAAGTTAGGAAAAATATATATCAATTAAACACAAAAATGATTTTAAGAGAAGCAATAAAAAATTGAGATAATTAGTTTTGTTCTCTTGATCATTTTGAGTTAAGTTATTCTGATTTTTCAGATAGTTAGTTTTATTCTCTTGATCATTTTTAGTTAAGTTATTGTGATTTTTCTAACTTAAACTCTAACCCTCCCCCTTTGACATTCATCAAAAACATGAGTAGAAGAATGAATCAACAGATGAAAAATATGCTAAGTAAAGTAATTAGGGAAAGTAATAATATTTTCGTAACAAAAAACCTTCAAGATTATCGAAGGAAGGAGTAAATGTAACCAATTTCATTTGTAAAATAATTTTATAAAGCTAACTTTTGCAAATAATTTCAAAATAGCTTTCAAGATATTTTTAATTTTATAAAGCTGGATTTTGTAAAATAAAAATTTTAAGAGTTTAAAAATTATTTTTTCAAAAAATTTATTGTAAAGGCATGCATACATTCTCAAAAGTTACAGTAAGTAATAATTTAAAATAAGGAGTTTCAGGTATTTTAACAAGAATTTGAATGCTATTTTCAAAAAACTTTAAATAAGGATTTTTAGTTTAGAAGTTGAGAATTTTTAATTTAGAAATATTTTCTAAATACTTTTTGAAATATATTTGAAATGCTTTTGAAATATTTTCAAAATTGTTGTTGAAATATTTTCCAAATGTAATTTTCAAAACACATTAACTATTAAATTTTTCAACATGTGTTTTACAAATAACTTTTCACAATGGATAAAAGAAGATTTTAAAAGTTGGTTTCAAATTACCTCCCCCTGGATCTTGTATGTAAAAAAGAATATCCATCTAGAAAATTGTCCTTAAATGTTTAACCATTAGTTACTAGCTAACTAACAGAAGACAGTAGTATTCACTTGGTTAGTCAAGTTAAGTAAGTGCATCCAGTTAGTGTTTGACTAAAAATGGATTACTTAACCTGAACATTATAATATTTGATATTTCACACCCAGACTTGTTTTGATGCACTGATATAAGGATCTTAAGTCCAGGCAATCTACCTATGCATCTCACGTTGTTCTAGGTTTGTGAATACACAATCAAGATAAGCCTAGTGTGTTTGTGAGATGCTCAAATCCTAGATCTATAGGATCATGCTTTCTATTGATTTGATCTAGTCTAAGGCTAAAATAATTTTGCAACACTAGAAATGAAAATTTTTGGAAAACATAAGTAAATCATTTTCCTATAAGTTGTAAATTATTTTAAAAATATTTGATAGTAAGAGTCGTAGTCTATTGTGCACATTCTCAGTTTTCTTTGTAGATTACTGAACTCAGATTCTAGTAGTGGTTTGGTGAAGACGCCAGTCAAATTTAACTTGGACTCAATATATTTGAGTTCAATGTCTCCTTTTGTGACGTGATCTCTAATAAAGTGATATTTGATTTCAATGTGTTTGGTTCTTGAATGACGTACTGGATTTTTAGTTAAGTTGATTGAGCTAATGTTATCTATATTTATTTTTATATTTTTATATTCTAAGTTAAAATCTTTTAATGTGTGCATGATCTATAATAGTTGTGCTACATACTCACCCATTGCTATGTACTCGACTTCAGTAGTAGATAAAATAATAGTGTTATTTTCTGCTAAACCAGTTGACAAGTGATGGTCCAAGTAACTGGTATTCATCACTTGTACTTTTATGATCTAGTGTACAGTCGACATAATTCGAGTCAGAATAACCTATTAGTTCAAAATTAGATGTTCTAGGTACCAAATTCTTACATTGGTTGTGCCTTTCAAATATCCAAAAATTCTTTTTACATTTATTAGGTGAGATTCTTTTGTACAGGTTTGGTATCTTGTACACATACTAACTACAAATAAAATATCAGGTTGACTTGTAGTTAAATATAAAAGGCTGCCTATGACATTTCTATAATACTTTAGATCTATGAGTTTTCTATTTGGATCACTATCTAGGATTGTATTAGTTGTCATTGGTGTTTTTATTTCTTTGGTATTTTCCATTCCAAATTTTTTAAGTAATTCCTTTATGTATTTTTGTTGGTAAACATAATTTCCTTCATTAGTTTGTCTAATTTGTAATCCTAAGAAGTAAGTTAATTTACCTACTAGGCTCATTTCAAATCCTTGTTTCATTAAGGTTATAAATTCTTGTAAAAGTTTTGAGTTAGTTGAACTAAAAATTATATCATCTACATATACTTGTGCTATAAAGATGTCTTGTTTGAGTGATTTTAAAAATAGGGTTGGGTCAATTTGTCCTTAGTTAAATTCTTTAGAAATTAGATAGGAAGTTGACCTTTCATACCAGGCTCTAGGTGCTTGTTTAAAATCATACAAGGCTTTCTTTAGTTTGAACACACGATTAGGATGTTCTAAGCTCTTAAACCCAGGTGGTTGACCTACATACACTTCTTCTTTAATTAGTCTATTTAAGAAGGCTGATTTAACATCCATTTGATAAAGCTTAAATCCTTTATGGGCTGCATAGCTCAGTAGCATTCTAATAGACTCAAGTCTTGCCACTGGAGCATATGTTTCATCATAATCAAGTGCCTCTACTTGACTAAACTCTTTAGCTACTAGTCTGGCCTTATTTCTAACAATTTCTTCATTTTCACTTAATTTGTTTCTAAATATCCATTTTTTTTCTTTTACCTTTATATTTTTAGGTAACGATACTAAGTCCCAAACTTCATTCCTTTCAAACTGGGCTAGTTCTTCTTGCATGATTATAATTCAATCTGGGTCAAGTAGGGATTCTTCTACTATTTTGGGTTCAATTTTGGAAATTAGATATACTAGACTTAGGTTTTTGAAGGATGATCTGGTCTGAACTCTTAGGTCTAGGTCACTTATAATTTGTTCAATTGGGTGATCTGTGTAACACCCCTAATTTTTTTTTAATTTTTTTTACAATTTATAAATATAACTACGGACATCACTTGCTCATACTTCCATAGTAGGTTCTTAGTTTAAATAAAATTATATACATGACTTGAAGAAAGTACATATGGCTAAATGCGAAAATTAAACTGGAAGGTGTTCGGGTTGTACTGTCATTGTTCCGAGCTGGTTCACTAGTTAATGCCTCCTGTCTCGTTGGTTCTATTTTTTGAAAAAAAAGTTAAAGTCTGTGAGTCGAGAGACTCAACATGTTCAAAATTGTGTTATGCAATAGTTTGCATCTATGACCTAATGTACTAAGGAAAAACATATGCTAGGTAACTTAGGACCTTCCTACTAACATACCATGAATGTAAGCATTGACATCATACATAAGCAAGAGAGAATAAACATAAGCATGCATATGAACAAACATAATCATGAGCATGCACACAATCATAAATATGAGCATACAGATAGACTTAATCATGAGCATGTATATAAGCATAGCATAAACATACTTGAGCATGGGCATAGCATATCATGAACTTAACATATTTATAGCATATCATGAACCTAACATATTCATAGCATATCATGGACTTGACATATTCATAGTGTTGGAACCCCAAGATTATTTTTGGTGTGATCAACCAAATTAGGTTAGGTCCTATTATGTTTTGATCCCTGTGTCTAAGTGTGTAGGAATTTAAGAACACAGGAAGTCGAGCGGAAGACGCAGCTAGTGAGAAGGGCGACACAGGGGAGAGCCGACGGGCTCAGTGCGTCTGAGGGACGAGGTGCAGCGGAAGAGTACACCGACAGACGAGAAGGATGCGTGCGACGGTTCGAGGGACGAGAAGTCGGGGAGGAAGGTTGCTCAAGGAGAAGGCTGAAATTGGGTTCGGGTGAGTTTTATTTCGGTTGGCCGAAATCACCGAAGCGGAAGAGCGAGAGGAAGAGAAATAGAAGTTGAAGCCTTCTACTGGAAGGTGCCTTCACTGTGCATGGAAGGCGCCTTCAAGCCTTCATGGAAGGCGCCTTCAACTCATCATGGAAGGCGCCTTCCATGGCTATGGAAGGCACCTTCGACCAGGTAATCTGGCCATTGGCGGAAAGGATAAAGTTTTATCCTTTACCTCACTGGAGGTGCCTTCCAACCCTATGGAATGCGCCTTCAGCCTGCAGATAACTTTTTCTAAGGGCTATAAAAAGACCCTTGAACTTAGAAAAAATGTAACAACTTAGGTATTCAATTTCCTAGTCTTTTTTGAGCTATTAACGAGTGTAAAAGGTTTCTCCTCCTTCAGTGAAGGAGATTCTTAGTGAGCTTTCTACTGCCTTGGATCAACAACCATCTAGGTTGTAACTAAGTAAATTCTGGTGTCTTTTACTTATTTTCTTTAAGTTGTTGTTTCTATTTTAATTGCATTACTAATCTGAGTCGAAAGATCGAGAAGGTGTTTATTTTTGTGTTTCAGGCAACTCGACCCTCTCCAACCGGCCGAACCGGTCCAACAAGTGGTATCAAAGCCAAGTTGCTTCAGGAGGACTAACCGCCGATCGAAGCAAAAATGATGGTCAGAGCTAGCATCTTGTTAGTATTAGCCCTAGTACCAATTATGAGATGATTGTAAAGGGCTCATTTTGTATCATATATCATTATTAATAAAAGGTAAAGTTGGTTATTATATTTATTTCAATTCAGTGCTAATTGAATAAGTATAATAACGTCCTTGGGTAGTAGGTTCTTATCTACAGTATATCAATTGGTTGAATTGATAGTGAGATATTGTAGAGAACACTACTCTTAACTATTCCTAGTCGAGCATTAATATACAAGGACAATATTAATGCGTTGAGACTAGCATGTAGATCAACGGATGACTTGATCTCACAAGTCATGAATATGAGATATCAGGTTGACACATGAGTATATATTAGAGAATATATACTGAATGACCCACCATGAGAATGTTTCATGGATTGTTATATTAGTGTCATAAACATTCTCATGTGACTATTGGTATGAATAGTCCTTAGACCTGAAGTCACTACGGCTCCCTACATAAGGAGTTGTGTACTTTGGTATCGGCAAACGTCACCTGTAACAAGGTGGACAATAAAGTCGATCACTGGGTATGCAATGAATTATGCGGAGAGATGTGAGTGATGTAGATGAGATCTATCCCTTCCATATGACGGAAGCGATATCTATGGACCCCTTGATTAGTAGGACACAAAGAAAGCATGACCATGCTCAAATAAGTCAATATGAGATATTGAGCTTATTTGATTGAGTGTGTCTACTTAGAGATCAAGAAACACAAAGGTTGATAAGAGGATAACACGGTCTATACCTCATTGATCAATCTAGATATCAAGGATAGAGGGACCAAGTCATACAAGATAATAGCCACGGATATATTAGGTCGGATCTTGGCCTTCTCGTCACTTGGGTAACAATGATGTCTTGCTAGATGTCATTCATTGCTTATGTATCTAAATGTTTATTTAGGTACATTGCCAACATTACGAGAACCTATTGGGTCACACACAAAGAACAAGTAGATTTGGAGATGGGTTCATATGATGAATCATTGGATTAAGTCTTATTCGAATTGGACTTTTTGAGTTAGACTCAATTGGATCTAATTGTTGAATTAAGTCCAATTCAAACTAGACTCAAGGAGTCAATTCAAATTAATGAAATGTGATTCATTGAATTTGAATTGTATGAGATTAATTGAGTAAGGCTCGATTGAATTAGACTTGAGTTAGACTCAAGTGAATTAGACTTGAGTTAGACTCAAGTGAGGAGACTTGAGTTAGAGTCAAGTGAGGATTAATGAGACATTCATTGAATTTTGAAATTCAATGATACATTTGATTCAATTTTTGAAATTGAAATGAGGAGTTACAAGTGTGTGGTCCTTAATGGAGTGTAAATGCTCATTAAGGCTATTAATGTTAATTAAGTGTTTTCATTAGATGAAAATACTTAAGTGTTTTTCTATTCGTTTTGGCTTAATTCTCTTCATTCTCATTGCTCCTCTCCTCTTGGCCGAAATCCACTCCATAGGTTGCTAGTGATAGATCGTTTGAAGCGATAGAGGGGGGGGGGGTGAATATCGCTCTTTTTAAAACTATTCTTTTCGTATTTTGAAACCAAAGTCGTGCAGCGGAAATAAGAAAAAGAGACAAGGTATTTACTTCGTTCGGTGCCTAGCTCGACTTCTAATCAAAGGCCCACAGTCCTCAACCGCACCGATGGGCAAAGCATTAAAATCATTCTTTCCGAAATCCTCGAAAAGAAGTGAATCGTACAATGGAGCAAGATAGTAATACCCTACTATCTTACTTAAATGAAATTACAATGCAAGCTAAAATTAAATATACCGACAAGTAATTGAAAGACGAAGCTCGGTCGGTACTATCTGGCGAAGTAGCTTGCAGTGTTGATGGAACTTTGTTGCACGAGCAGTTTTGCAGAGTAGCACCAGAATTGATCAGAAAAAGTTATTATTGGCCTCTGACTTCGAGCCTCAATTTATAGGTATGATGGATGTTCGGTCGACCGATCCCTCTGTTCGGTCGACCGAACCAGCTCCGATCCCTTCCAGCTGGAGTCTGATGCTGGCTCGATATTTTTCATTTACTGGACTTCAATGGTTCGGTCGACCGATCCCTCTGTTCGGTCGACCGAACAGGCTCCTTCCCTGTGTAGGATCGAAAAGAATTTAGATATCTCCACAATGACATGATATTGTCCACTTTGGGCCTAAGCCCTCATGGTTTTGTTCTTGGGCTCTCCCCAAAAGGCCTCATGCCAATGGAGATATCTTTTCTCTTATAAACCCATGATCTTTCCCATGTGTTTCCAATATGGGACTATGTTTGCAACCTTGCAACCCCAACAATCCCCCCCCTCAAACAAAGGACCATAGGCTTCCCACGTCCGATCCTCGACCCACCAGGTCTTCCTGCCCCTCGGTCTACCCGACCTACTAGGACTTCCTGCTTCTCGGTCTACCCGACCTACTAGGACTTCCTTGCCTAGCCACAACTAGGACTTCCTGCCCCTCGGTCCACCCGACCCACTAGGACTTTCCTTGCCTAGCCACAACTAGGACTTCCTGCCTGGTGTCTGGTCCTCTTGATCCGAATATAGGAGCCCCCACTTTCTTTGTTCGAGGTTAATATTGTACTCACATGGTTCAATCAGACCATAACTCTTGTACACAGTCGATGGTTAAACCTACTGGCAGTCCGGGCTCTGATACCAATTGTAGGATCGAAAAGAATTTAGATATCTCCACAATGACATGATATTGTCCACTTTGGGCCTAAGCCCTTATGGTTTTGTTCTTGGGCTCTCCCCAAAAGGCCTCATGCCAATGGAGATATCTTTTCTCTTATAAACCCATGATCTTTCCCATGTGTTTCCAATATGGGACTATGTTTGCAACCTTGCAACCCCAACACCCTGTTCGTCGAGATTTGCTGTGATCTGCATTTACTGCACCTTTAATATTGATGGTTCGGTCGACCGATTAGTGTAGTTTCCTTCTGCATCTGATCGTTGCTGACTGATCTGTGCTGAGTCATCTTGGTTCGATCGACCGATCCTCTGGTTCGGTCGACTGATCCGGCTAAACCTGCAATACAGTATTAAGCAAAGTATCCCTGCAACACAAAGGTTAGCACAGTAATATATAATGCATGAGTATGACAGTTATGACTGTCTTGATCTCAACTTGGAAACCTTCCTGGTTTCTTTAGTTGGATCAGCGACCTTAGGTTGTTCCCTTTAGGAACCCGACCTCACTGTCACTCTTCGAGTTGCATACCTCAACTTACCTGCCAAACATGATCCTCCAGACATGTTTGGTCTTTTGTCTGCTCAGTGTCTGATCGCCTGATCCACTAAGACTTTTCCTATAATACCATATTAGCCAACAACAATAATAGTAATACAGAAAATAATGGTAAACCTAAACCTAGATTTACCGAGATCCGCTGGTCCAGTCGACCGCGCACATCCGATCAACTTTGCTTGGAGTTCACTCCTCCAAGACTTCTCGTTACCTAAGGTTACCACCCCTAGGGTTTTCTCCACTTGGCTTCACTCACCAAGACTCAGTATTCGGCTATCCAGGGATCAAGTCCTCCAGACCTATCCACCTGGCTTCCACGACATACCGAGATTTCCCTTACCTAGCCTACAACTAGGACTCAGTATTCGGCTACCCAGGGATCAGGTCCTCCAGACCTATCCACCTGACTTCCACGATATACCGAGATTTCTCTCCTTGCCTAGCCTCCAACTAGGACTTCCCTTGCCTAGCCTACAACTAGGACTTCCCTAGATCAAGCTCCATACTAAAACATTCTTACTTAAACATATTTGTCTGACATTAAAACCTAGGAGGTTGATTGTACCAACAGCTAGCACAACCTTTCTCCATCTTGTGAGTTTGTGAGACAAACGAACGTTTGTTCATGTGGATACCGTAGAGGCGCGAACGCGAGATCGTGCTATGATTCGAGCTGTCGGGAGTTCGTGAGCACGCTATAAAGGTATAATCTCTCATGTTCCTATGTAAACTTAGTATATTTTTCTTCTCCCTTCGTATGGATCTTCTGGAGGAAATAGGTTTTTACATTGTGCGTTTGCGTGTTTAGCAACATATTTCCTTACACATCTATCTACCAGTATTCGAGGGGAAGTTCGCTTTTTGGAGACGTTGAATGGAGGTTTATTTTAAAACTGATTTTAATATTACTCTAACAATTAAGTATGGTTTTGATATGCCCAAAAGCAAAGAAGGAAAAGAAATTAAGAAGCATCGATGGACTGAAAAGCAACACAATGACTTCATGGCTAACAGTAAGGCTGAGTTCCACCTTCTAAGTGTTCTACCTGCCTAGGATGTCGACAAAATCGTCAATTATGAGAATGTAAAAGAACTTTGGGAAAAATTCTTAAAACTCTACAAAGAACCAAAAGCAGTCAAATCCAACTCCTCGATGAACTCCGAGTCATTATCAGAAACAGAAGACGAGGAAATTGTCGAACCTGCTCTCATAGCTGAGCACCTACCGGAAGATAAAGAAAGTTCTTAAAAAATGAGCATTAAGAGCATCAATGAAGGGGGAGCAACGTCAGAGGAAAATAGCTCTACAGGGGGAGCATCAGAAGTCAACAAGGTAAGTATGTACGGTCTCTACCTTCTGACCAATTGTTTAAATTGATCAAAATATTATCGAAAGATTCTTGTAAATCAAAAATAGAATATAGAAAATTAGTAACAGAGAATAATGAGTTAAAAGGAACTCAAGCAATAACTTGTCGATTAGAGGATTTTGACAAACTAAAAACAAAAAATGAAATTTTAAAAGAACACATACAGATTTTAAAAATATTTGCATGCCAAAAATTATCCGCTTCAAACTTTAGAAATTATTATAGACTAAAATAGAAATTTAAATATCACAATGAGAAAATTAGAGAATTGGTAAAAACTTAAATTTCTTTGTTAATCCGGTAGATAGGAATTTATTTTGGATTCCAAAGATCATGTTTTTAATTGAATTTTTTTACAAAACTTATCCCTGCTAACTAAGAAAATTTTCTTTTTGAAAACTTTTTAAGTATTTAGAAATGCATCAAATTATTTTTCAGTTAGAATTTTTTTTTATGTGATCAAAAGAGGGAATAGGGAAGAACAAGTTTGACTTGACTTGTAAATTTCACTTAGAAATTTCTTTTTACTTGCAAGCTTTACTTGAGAAAATTAAGCCTTTTTGTTAAAACTTCATTTTTTCTTTACCCTTAGTTTTTTTTTACCCCAATTTTTTATGTGATCAAAGGGGGAGAAGGGAAGGTTAAGTCTAGGGGGAGGTAGTAGTTATTTAAAAATCTTTTTGCACTGTATTGCATATTTACAATTTTATTATCTTGGTATTGCAATTTTATTATCTTTACTTTATGGTTGATTTACCCTAACTTAACTTGGGTTGCTCACATCAAAAAAGGGGGAGATTGTTGGAACCCCAAGGTTATTTTTGGTGTGATCAACCAAGTTAGGTTAGGTCCTGTTATATTTTGATTTCTGTGTCTAAGTGTGCAGGAACTTAGGAGCACAAGAAGTCGAGCAGAAGATGCAGCTAGTGAGAAGGACGACACAGGAGAGAGTTGACGAACTCGGTGTATTTGAGGGACGAGGTGCTGCGGAAGAGTACACCGGTGAATGAGAAGGACGCGCGCGACGGTCCGAGGGACGAGAAGCCGAGAAGGAAGGCTGCTTGAGGAGAAGGCCGAAATTGGGTTCGACTGAGCCTTATTTCGGTTGGTCGAAATCACCCAAGCAGAAGAGCGAGAGGAAGAGAAATAGAAGCTGAAGCCTTCTGCTACAAGGTGCCTTCACTTTGCATGGAAGTGTAACGCTCGAAAATTCTCAAAAAAAAATAATTTTATAAATATTCTAGTATTTTTCTGGAATTTTAGGATATTTTTACAGAATTTTTAGAGTAGCGGAAATAGCAAAAACAAATAGGAACGTAAAATAGCCTACGCGGGTATTGAACCCGAGACTTATTGGGTCCTACGACTTATGATGGATGCTAGTAACCAAGTGAACCCAGCAGGGCCGTGCTGAAAGAAAAGGGAATCAATTATATTTATGTTAGAGTTGGGCCGAATTAACCATTTAATATAAATAGGAAAATTATTAAGTGGGGAATGATTTTAACGCAACTCTTCTCTTCCTTAAACCCTTACACGCCGCCCCTCTTCCTCTCCACCCTCTCGGCGCCCAAGACCTAGGAACTTAGGGTTCTGTTTCAAGGGCCATAGGAGCACCTTCTGGTGATGACTCTAGCACGAGAACGTTCCTCTCCGCGAGAAGGGCACGTAGACGCGAGGAGATCGACAAAGGGATCTTCTCCACCGGAAACCTAGCGTTTGGATTTGTAAGAAACTTCGAGCAGGAGGTAAGAAACCCCTCACCTGTAGTATAAGTAGCTCTTCGCACGTTTTATGCATTAGTTTAGTCATATGCAGGATGTTCAGTATATAGGGTGTGAATTAGCGCACACCAAGTGTTTGCTTTAATGCTTAGTTCAGTAAAATGCCACCATAGGCATTTCAATAGTTTAGATAAATGCAGTAGAAGCATTTTATAGCACATTTAGTCTTTCTACAGCTTTTGTGGGACTACGGTCCCGTGGGTAGGCTCCCATAGTCGCCTCTAGGTTCAGACAACCTAGTTCTAGGTTCAGATAACCTAGTAAGAGCAAGGTAAAGTATATTAGCTACAAATCAGTATTTTACTTTTCAGAGGAACTGTACTGGACTTGAGTTGTCCATAGGCTGGGCTCCCATAGTCGTCCCTAGGTTTAGATAACCTAGTAACTCTACTAAATTCGGGACTTGCAACCCCGGGTCTAGTTAGAGATGCGTGCATAGCAAGTACAGTTGCCGGGCCCAACCGCATCATGATTATTATTTTAATCTATTTATGACAAATAGTTTTCAAAGCTCCCAATTCAGCTATGTGATTATAGTTTAAATCAGTACTAGCTCAGCTTTAGTCTAACTCAGCTCATGCTTCAGTTAGGTCCTTTCTTATTGAGATTATCAGTTATTGCCATGCTCAGTTTCTAATCTCTATGTTTTGTATGATAGTGTGTCATGCTTTAACCTGTTCAGCATATATTTCAAACAGCATGTTTTAAAAACATAAATGGTATCGAATGCATGTTTTGTGAGGTAGATGGTTTCTTACTAAGCTCCCAAGCTTACAGATACTTCTTTTCCTTATACTGCAGATAAAGGTAAAGAAAAGATGGACTAGCGGAGGCTGGAGGTCAATGCAATGAAGATGTGTGTGGATAGAACCTGGAATAAAGATCTTGGAAGAACTAGAACATTTAACAACTTAGCGTTTCTTACCATGTTACTCTTTGCTTACTTAGTTATCTAAATGCCTTGCATTGTGAAAGTATGCCTAGAATACCAGTTATCATGCTTAGAATACTAGTATCTGATTTTAGAATATTGTCCAGCCACTTTAGAATTTATGTATGCAAATTTGGGCACGAAACAATGCTGAAATCAGACTCCCGGTACGAAATTAGAAACCCCAATCGATCAGCCGATCGATTGGAGGCTTCTCAATCGATCAGCTGATCGATTGAGGAGTTTGTACCGCGAACAGTAAGCTCCTGGATCGATCAGCCGATCGATCCGGATGCATTCTGTTCCGAACAGAGAGCTCTGGGATCGATCACTGGATCGATCGACCAGACCGGATCGATCAGCCGATCGACCAGACCGGATCGATCAGCCGATCGATCCAAACGGGACCTCCGTGCACAGTAGCACGCGGAATCGATCACTGGATCGATCAACAAGTCTGGATCGATCAACTGATCGATCCAAACAAAGTTTTCGTATACAGTAGCCACCTGAGTCGATCAGTGGATCGATCAGGCCATTCCAATCGATCCACTGATCGATTGGGAGGCTTGATATCAGCTGCAACCCCCTGTTTAGATTCCTTGACCATAGGGAATGTATTATATGACATGTATATCTTAGATTACACCCCTTAGCATATGTCTGATAATAAAATTCTGAATTTAGTAGCAGTTAGCAAAGATATTAATTGGTACAGCTTTCCGCACCTAGACTTAGTGATGGTCATGGATATAGCTCAGCACAGCATAATGTGACGGTCCGGCCTCACAGCCTAGTCAGTAGAAGGCGGGTCGTTACAGAGTGGTATCAGAGCAAAGTTCCATATTTCCTATACATACATCAGCATTGAACTTGCAGCTTCCAAGTAAGAACATCTCTCACTTTATTTATGTTCCTTGTTTTCATGTTTAGAGATAACTAAAGCATGTGGTTTATGATAGTACTTAACATGATAACAGTAGTTACACAATTATGATTGTATTAGTATGTATGCTCTCTATGTCTCTAGAAATGGCATGAGGACGCCCAGCTAGAAGGGCACCAGCCACTGAGCCCCAGCACGAGGCAGGCAGTTCAGTGCCTCCTCCAGACCTTACAGCAGTAGTGGCTCAGTTACAGCAGCAATTAGCTGAACAGCAACAGGAAATAGCTACTTTAAGGGCTAACCAGTAGAACACTCCCACTGTCACTCCAGAGCCTAACTTGGCAACCCCAGTAGTGATAGAGGTTCCACCAGTCCAACCTGCAGCACCAGTGGCCCCAGCAGCAGGAACACAGAGAGAAGCCTATCTGATCCAGTGGCAGAAAGTCAAGACATAGAATTTCTCAGGCACCAGTGAACCATGGGATGCACAAGCCTGGTTCAAAACACTGGAGAGCACGATGGAGCTTTTGGATTGGCCAGAACAGGAGAAGGTGAAGTGCGCCTCTTTCTGTCTGACAGGAGACGCACGTATGTGGTGGGAGAAAATCCAAGTGGAGCGCCTAGTGAATCAGATGACATGGGCTGACTTCGAAAGGGAATTCTTCGAGGAGTTTTTCCATATGCGGGTCACAAACCACCACTACGACGAGTTCACTGAATTTCGTCAGGGCAACCTTTCAGTTGAGGAGGCCGTGAGGAAATTCAACAGACTGGCACGTCTATGCCCTGAACTAGTCAGCACTGAAAAGGAACGAGTTCGGTTGATGCTCAAGATGTTAAGGCCGGAAATAACAATGAATGTGGCCAGTGGTGTCCGTAGGCCGCAAACCACAAAAGAACTAGTTAGCAGTGCTCTGACCACCGAGCATTATCAGAATAGTATCAAGCAGCAGAAGCAAGTTCTCTTAGAATCTAAAGGCCAAGGAGGCTCAGGTACTCAGAAACACCAGGGCCACAGCTCCCACGGCTCTAACTGGAAAGGGAGCTCCAGCAACAAACGCAAACCGGGGAGTTACCCAAAAGGAGGACCAGCTAGTAAATAGCCTAGTTATCCCAAATGTGCTACTTGTGGGAAATTCCACCTTGGAGTTTGTCGTAAGGGCACACGAGGATGCTTTGAGTGTGGACAGGAAGGGCATATGGCTAAGCAGTGCCCAAACAAGACCAGTCTCCCACAACCACAGCCGATTCAGTATGGAGGCCAGCCAACTCAGTTACATCAGATGCAGGCCGCTTTAGATGGTCCACACATCAGCCAGGGCAGACTAGAAGCCCCTCCAGCTACGACCAATGCGAGGATCTACTCACTCACCAGAGAGGACGTAGCGAATGCCTCGACAGTTGTTACAGGTCAGATTAGTATTTTACAGCAAAGTGCAACTGTCTTATTCGATACTGGGGCAACCCATTCTTATATATCCAGGACATTCGCCGAAAAGTTGGCAATACCTCCAGAGGTACTCAGTAGTTAGTTCTTGACGACGCTACCTTCGGGAGAAGTTATGGCATCCACGCACCGGCTCCGAGCCATGCCGATCATCATAGCAGACAGAGAGCTTTTTGGTGATCTGATAGTATTAGATATGGCTGACTACGACGTCATCTTGGGAATGGACTTTTTGATGAAGTATGGCGCCTCCATAGAGTGCCGTAAATAGAGAGTTGCATTCCAACCCGAAGAAGGAGTGCAGTTTGGGTTTATCGGAGAGCCAAAGAGAAAAGCCAAGAAGTTTCTCTCAGCTCTGAAAGCACAGAAATTACTAGATTCAGGATGTACGGGATTTTTAGCGTATGTAGTCAATACCAGTCAGGACAAGGACCAAAAGCTAGAAGAGGTCCGAGTTATATGTGACTACCCAGCAGCCTTCCTTGAGGAGTTACCAGGCCTAGCACCAGACAGGGAGATAGAATTTGAGATAGAGCTCATTCCCGGTACAAATCCCATATCTAAAGCGCCTTATCGCATGGCTCCAGCAGAACTGAAGGAACTTCAGGAGCAACTATAGGAGCTGCTTGACAAGGGCTTTATACGCCCTAGTCACTCACCATGAGGAGCGCCTGTATTGTTCGTGAAGAAGAAGGACGGGAGCATGCGCCTGTGTATAGATTACAGAGCACTAAACCAAGTCACGTTCAAGAACAAGTATCCTCTTCCCAGAATAGATGACTTGTTCGATTAGCTAAAGGGAGCAGCAGTGTTCTCTAAGATAGACCTCAGATCAGGTTATCATCAGGTGAAAGTTAAAGAAGGGGATATACCTAAGACAGCATTCAGGACTAGATACGGACATTATGAGTTCGTAGTCATGCCCTTTGGAGTGACAAATGTCCCAACTACTTTCATAGACCTCATGAACAGGGTATTCAGAGAATACTTAGATAAGTTCATTATCGTATTTATCGATGACATCCTTATCTATTCAGGAACTCAGGAAGAACACGCAGAGCACCTGAAAATAGTATTGCAGACCCTTCAGCAGAACCAGCTGTACGTCAAGTTCAAGAAATGTGAATTTTGGTTAGATCAGGTGTCCTTCCTGGGTCACATCATCTCAAAGGATGGTATCATGGTAGACCCTAGTAAAATAGAAGCTGTGAGTAACTGGAAAAGACCTAAGAACGCCAGTGAAATCAGAAGCTTTCTGGGACTAGCAGGTTATTACAGAAAGTTCGTAGAGGATTTCTCTAGAATAGCCTCCCCACTGACAGCTCTCACCAGGAAGAACAGAAAATTTCAGTGGACAGAGGACTGTGAGAACAGCTTCAATGAGCTAAAGAGGAGATTGACCAGTGCTCCCATTCTGGCTCTACCAGAAAACACCGACAGTTTTGACATTTATAGTGATGCCTCTAAATTGGGACTAGGAGCAGTACTGATGCAAAATGGCAAGGTAATCGCCTACGCCTCCAGACAACTCAAAGACTATGAGAGGAACTATCCTACTCATGACCTTGAGCTTGCAGCAGTCGTGTTCGCCCTCAAAATTTGGAGACATTACTTGTATGGAGCTTAGTGTAGAGTGTATACAGATCATCAGAGTCTGAAGTATTTCTTCACTCAGAAGGATCTAAATATGCGACAGCGCAGATGGCTAGAGCTGGTCAAAGACTACGACATAGACATCCTCTACCACTCAGGAAAAGCTAATAAGGTAGCAGACGCACTTAGTAGAAAGTCCAGTGCTACCTTACTATCCCTAGCAGCCATGTCACCGCCCCTACAGAAGGAGATCACAGATTTCGGTCTCGAACTTATAGTGGGACAGCTCTCTACTATGACATTAGCATCTACCCTGCTTGGTGACATCCAGACAGCTCAGGAATAGGATCCTGAAATTCAGAAAATCAAGCAAGGGATAGTAGAACCAGAAAGTGGAGAGTTCAGAATAGCTGATAGTGGGGCAGTATATTTCGGTGGCAGACTATGTGTTCCAGATCAGGAGGAACTACGAAGAAAGATTTTAGACGAGGCTCACAGGACTCCCTATGCGATGTATCCTGGCTCCACCAAGATGTACCAGGACTTGAAGAAACGCTTTTGGTGGCCTGGGATGAAAAGAGACATTGCTAGATATGTCAGCACCTGTCTAACCTGTCAGAGGGTCAAGGCAGAACACCAGAGACCAGGAGGAGCTCTGCAGCCTATTCAGATTCTAGAATGGAAGTGGGAAGATATTTCCATGGATTTTATAGTGGGACTACCCCGAACCACAAATGGTTTTGATGTCATCTGGGTAGTAGTCGACAGATTAACTAAATCATCCCACTTCTTAGCCATCAGGATATCCTACTCCATGGAACAGCTAGCTCAGTTGTATCTCAATGAGATCGTTAGACTCCATGGAGTCCCACGAACCATTATTTCAGACATAGACAGTCGATTCACATCACACTTCTAGGAGTGCGTACAGTCAACATTGGGCACGAAGTTAAAGTTCAGCACAGCTTTCCATCCTCAGACAGATGGTCAGACGGAGCGAGTAAATCAGGTACTCGAAGATATGCTCCGAGCATGTGCCCTAGACTTCAAGGGTAGTTGGTGCAAATATCTGAGTTTAGCAGAATTTGCATACAACAATAGCTATCAGGCCACCATCGGTATGACACCTTGCGAGGCTCTCTACGGGCGGAGGTGTAGATCTCCAATCTGCTGGTATGAGAGTGGTGAACAGAAGGAACTAGAACTTCAGACAGATCTAGTAGCAGACACCACAGCAGCTATATAGCATATCTGCCAGAGGATAGAGACATCTCAGAGCCGCCAGAAAAGGTATGCTGATACACGGCGCAGACCCTTAGAGTTTCCAGTTGGGGATTCAGTGTTCCTCAGAATAGCTTCCATGAAGGGAGTAATGTGTTTTGGGAAGAAGGGCAAATTAAGTCTTAGATATGTGGGACCATACCTTATCACTAGAAGAGTTGGCAAGGTAGCATATGAGCTAGAGCTACCCCAGGAGATGTCAGCTATCCACAATGTATTTCATGTCTCTATACTGAAGAAGCATATCCCAAATGCCACCAAGGTGATTGAGCCCCAGTCGGTACAAGTCCGCGAAGACCTCAGCTATGACAGTCGGCCTATGCAGATAATAGACTGAGAAGTTAAGAAATTACGAAACAAGGAAGTACCATTAGTAAAAGTTATTTGGCAAAGTCACACAGCAGAAGAGGCAACTTGGGAGACAGAAGCTAGTATGAGGCAGAAGTACCCAGAATTATTCTAAGTTCGAGGATGAACTTTTTATAAGGTATGGGGGATTGTAACGCCCGAAAATTCTCAAAAAAATACTTTTATAAATATTCTAGTATTTTTCTGGAATTTTAGAATATTTTTATAGAATTTTTAGAGTAGCGAAAATAGCAAAAATAAATAGGAACGTAAAATAGTCTACGCGGGTATTGAACTCGAGACCTATTGGGTCCTACGACTTATGATGGACGCTAGTAACCAAGTGAACCCAGTAGGGTCGTGCTGAAAGAAAAGGGAATCAATTACAGTAACCAAGTGAGACCTATTGTCCATGGGCTGGGCTCCCATAGTCGTCCCTAGGTTTAGATAACCTAGTAACTCTACTAAATTCGGGACTTGCAACCCCGGGTTTAGTTAGAGATGCGCGCATAGCAAGTACAGTTGCCGGGCCCAACCGCAGCATGATTATTATTTTAATCTATTTATGACAAATAGTTTTCAAAGCTCCCAATTTAGCTATGTGATTATAGTTTAAATCAGTACTAGCTCAGCTTTAGTCTAACTCAGCTCATGCTTCAGTTAGGCCCTTTCTTATTGAGATTATCAGTTATTGCCATGCTCAGTTTCTAATCTCTATGTTTTGTATGATAGTGTGTCATGCTTTAACCTGTTCAGCATATATTTCAAACAGCATGTTTTAAAAACATAAATGGTATCGAATGCATGTTTTGTGAGGTAGATGGTTTCTTACTAAGCTCCCAAGCTTATAGATACTTCTTTTCCTTATACTACAGATAAGGGTAAAGGAAAGATGGACTAGCGGAGGCTGGAGGTCAATGCAATGAAGATGTGTGTGGATGGAACCTTGAATAAAGATCTTGGAAGAACTAGAACATTTAAGAACTTAGCGTTTCTTATCATGTTACTCTTTGCTTACTTAGTTATCTAAATGCCTTGCATTGTGAAAGTATGCCTAGAACACCAGTTATCATGCTTAGAATACTAGTATATGATTTTAGAATATTGTCCAGCCACTTTAGAATTTATGTATGTAAATTTGGGCACGAAACAGTGCTGAAATCAGACTCCCGGTACGAAATCAGAAACCCCAATCGATCAGCCGATCGATTGGAGGCTTCTCAATCGATCAGCTGATCGATTGAGGAGTTTGTACCAAGAACAGTAAGCTCCTGGATCGATCAGCCGATCGATCCGGATGCATTCTGTTCCGAACATAGAGCTCTGGGATCGATCACTGGATCGATCGACCAGACCGGATCGATCAGCCGATCGATCCAAACGGGACCTCCGTGCACAGTAGCACACGGAATCAATCACTGGATCGATCAACAAGTCTGGATCGATTAACCGATCGATCCAAACAAAGTTTTCGTATACAGTAGCCACCTGAGTTGATCAGTGGATCGATCAGGCTATTCCAATCGATCCACTGATCGATTGGGAGGCTTGATATCAGCTGCAACCCCCTGTTTAGATTCCTTGACTATAGGGAATGTATTATATGACATGTATATCTTAGATTACACCCCTTAGCATATGTCTGATAATAAAATTCTGAATTTAGTAGCAGTTAGCAAAGATATTAATTGGTACAACTTTCTGCACCTAGACTTAGTGATGGTTATGAATATAGCTCAGCACAGCATAATGTGACGGTCTGGCCTCGCAGCCTAGTCAGTAGAAGGCGGGTCGTTACAAGAAGGCACCTTCAAGCCTTAATGGAAGGCGCCTTCAACTCATCATGGAAGGCGCCTTCAACCAGGCAATCTGGCCGTTGGCAGAAAGGATAAAGTTTTATCCTTTACTTTGCTGGAGGCGCCTTCCAGCCCTATGGAAGGCGCCTTGAGCCCGTGGATAACTTTTTCCAGGGGCTATAAAAAGACCCCTGGACCTAGGAAAAATGTAACAACTTTGGTATTCAGTTTTCTAGTCTTTTCTGAGCTATTAACGAGTGTAAAAGACTTATACATAACATATCATGAACTGAACATATTCATATCATATCATGGGCTTAACGTATTCATAACATAACATGAACTTATACATAGCATATCATGAACTTAACATATTTGTAGCATGACATGAACTTATACATAGCATATCATAAACTTAACATATTCATAGCATAACATGAATCTGAACTTAGCATATCATGAACCTAACTTATTCATAGCCTAATATGGAAACTGATATTGGGCTCCCTCTAAGGCCTTGTCTCATAAACAGAATCCTTCTAGGATCTTTTACCTCACAGTATTCTCATCAAATCCTCATCATTTTGTCACAATTGACTTATCTAATATTGGACTCCCTTTGGGGTCTTTTCCCATAAACGGGCTCCCTCTGGGGCTTTTTCCCATAAATGAATTACCTTTGGGATCTTTTCCCCTACGATATCCTCATTAAATTTTTATCATTATTATTATTACTTTGTTATAGTTAACTTACCCGATATTAGGCTCCCTCTGGGGTCTTTTCCCATAAACAGACTTCCTCTAGGGCTTTTCCCCATAAACAAGCTCCCTTTGGGGTATTTTCCCATAAACAAGCTCTTTCTGGGGCCTTTTCCCTCACGGTATCCTCATTAAATTTTTATCATTATCATTATTACTTGTTTACAGTCAACTTACCCGACATTAGGCTCCCTCTGGGGTCTTTCCCATAAACGGGCTCCCTCTATGACCTTTTCTCTCACGGTATTTTCATTAAGTAATTTTTATTATCATGATAAGATGTAAAAGGAAACATAACATCCACCTAAACCTAGATCATATTAAGGTATCATAATAAGACATAAGAAGAACATGAACATGATCTTAGACGTAAGCATGCAATTTCATATCATACATATAGCCTACTAAACTATCATAATGTGGAGCAAGAAGCAACTTGAACTTGCCTAATATAGAGATCCAAGACCTAGATGTAGCATATATACATAGTCATCATGATAAGTGTTGGTGCAGATTGCACTAATGGTCGAACTCAGGTTTTGATGAATGATAAAGTAAGTTAACTTAGATTTATTATGATCTAACGATGTAACTAAGTGTGCAGGAGAAGTCCAGATAGGTCGACGGATAGATCGGATATCTGGCAAGAAATCTGGCACGAAGTCTAGCTAGGTCAATGGGTCAACCAGATAGTTGGCACGAAACCCACATAGGTCAACGGGCTGACCGGATGTCTGGCAAAATGGTAAGTTAAGTCATTGGAGGGGAGTGACTTGGTGAAGACGCATTCCCCGTTTGAGGGAACAATAGGCATCAATCCAACTTAGATCCATTTCAGAAATCTAAGTTGAGATCTTGATTAGATTATGGTCTCGAGGAGACAGAATTTAATTACTACTTTATTTTTTATAAATTGTGCTAACTTTTATTTTGCAGGATAGTATAATGTTTATTGCCTCAGACTAATCTTTTTCTTGTAGTAAAAAATTATGCTAGAAAAAGGGGTCTGGGCATTTGGAAGGGATCCGAGCGCCCAGAATGCAAAACTCTATCTCGTTGCAAACATGGAGCACGCTGATTGGCTAGGCCGACTTCACGGTCCAGGTGCCCGGAAGGGATCTGGGTGCTCAGAATTACTTATATAAGCAGTCTTCCACCAAGAGCCAAATACAACTTCTTCTACGTGTTAGAATGAATACTAAAAGCCTAGCTTTTTGTATAAACATTTATTTTAAAATGAGAATCACATTGGTCAAATGTCTGCATTTAGTTAAATGCAGTTGTGCATTTAATTTATATTATAGATAACATGGTGTGTGGTGTCACACAGAAGATCATGTTATCATTTCTTTATAAATTATAAATAGTAGCTCACAACCAAGATGGATTAGGACAAACCATTGGAATGGTTGTAATGTAATTTGGTATTAGTTTATCTTAACTATAAAACTACACTAGTACACTATGTGTGTATTGAGCAGGACCATTTGAGGTTGTTCCTTTTATACTGACTGCATAAAAGAACAGAATCTCTGTTATTATGGATGTGCATACTCTTAATCATGATATATTAACAAGCATATATACTTAGTATTTATTTCTTTAATTTATCAAAGGGTGAGATTTATTCATTAAATCAATAGGCCCGATAAGTTGGGAAATAATATTATTTATATGGTGTGTTATTGATTATAGAAGGAAACTATGTCCTAGTTATCTAGGTTGATGATGTCCCCATGAGGAGCTCATAAGGATTGTCATGTAAATCCTGTAGGTGGACTTAGTCCGACATGACAATGAAGTTGAGTGGTACTACTCTTGGAGCTAGATGTTAATTAAGTGAGTTGTTAGTAACTTATTTAATTAATGGACATTCGATATCTTAAACAAAGGGAGATTAACACACTCATAATAAGAAGGAGCCCATAATGTAATATGGGATTGGTACGGCAGTTCAATAATAACTCTTTAGTGCTATGAGTTATTATTGATGAACTTGAATTGGGTATTCGAGTTAAACACAGGAAGCCAAAATCAATTCCTCCTCTCGGTCCCTGCTATAGCCTCTATAAAGCCTCGTATTCACCCATTTTGATTTTCCTTCCTACCCAAGTGAGGGGCCGACCACAGCCTTGCTTGGTGCCCAAGATGTGGGTCGACCAAGCCATGCTTGGTGCCCAAGCATGGGGCCAACCATAATAGAAGAGAAAAGGAAGTTTTTATTTAAAACAAAATTTTATTAAAATCTTTCCTTTTATAGCTTTCTACAAAGGATTAAAAGAGAGATTTTAATTTTGTTAAAATCTTTCCTTTTTTGTAGATATCTACAATGGTTTAAAAGAAAGATTTTAATTTTGTTAAAATCTTTCCTTTTTGTAACCAACCATTAGAGGAATAAAAGGAAGATTTTGTTTAAAACAAAGTTTTGTTATAATTTTTCCTTTTATAGCTATTTACAATGATTTAAATGAGAGATTTTAATCTTTCCTTTTTTGTAACCATCCACAATAGCAAATAAAAGGGAAATTTTATTTAAAACTTTCCTTTTTAGTCGCTATCAAAGATTATAAAAGAGGAGGAGGTGCTCCATAAAACACACAACCTAAGCTCTCTCTCTTTTATTCTCTTGTGTGGCCGACCCTCTTCTATTGTTTTCTTTCTCTTGAGGCCAGCGGCACCTTGCTTCAACCTTTGTGGCCGGCAGTCTTGGAGGAGAAGAAGAAAAGGTCCGGGTGCTTTGTCTTGGTAGACCGTTGCCGACATGACGTCCAAGAGGAGGAGAGGAATATAACAGAAGATCAAGAGGTCTTTGTCTACGAAGAAAGGTACAACTAGTTCTTTATTCCGCAGCGAAACTAGTTTAGTTTTTCTTTGTATGGATCCTAAAATACCAACAAAAGAGGCTATCGATTTTGTGCTTCAATTGAGTTCTCTGTAGTTAAACATAGGGTTTACTGTAAGGAGTTTAAATATTTAATTTCTTTGAAAGGCTTTGTCTAGGAAGTGGTGGATGATCCCATAAGCAAGAAGGCCGAGTGTCTCGCCAACGACCTGGAAGCCACTCATTGAAATAGATATTTAATCAACTTCTGTAATATGGTTTAACTTCTAAAGAACACATGAATTAAACTTGGATTAATAATGTTAAGTTTCGTTTACAATCCAAGTTTAACTTTTGAAGAACACATGGGTTGCTAGGAAAAGTCTGTACTTGTACAAATTTTTGTACAGGAGAAACATAACGGAATTCCAAGTTAGACCCAACAATTGGTATTAGAGCTAGTTTTCTACCTCTATGTGTTTGGTTTTCAGTTAAATTATGCACTTTTCATACATAAATTTACTCAGGATAATAGTAGGATGTATGATAAGCTCGTTTTTGTCGTGATACGAGATCAAAAGAATTTAGTACTGAACCCCTTCTAAGCTAATGTAGCATAGAAATGACTCAGGTCGTCTCCAATGAAAGCAATGATAGGATAGTAATCTAGGATTGTATGTTATTCCTATTTTTGGGGGGTTTTAATATGGAATTAGGGGTTTAAATTTTGAATCTAAATCTAACAATTGAAAAGCAAGCAAATAAGAAATTATCTAATGCATAAATGAAATCTACCTAGGTGCCAACAATCGAACCATAACGCATTGTCACTCTACGTTGTGATTAAATCATTAACAACTCAAACTAAGAATGAAATAACAAGGCATAAATGGAATACAATCTAAACCAACATTTAAATCTTAACTACAAAAACTAAACTACTCCATAGTACTGTAATTTTAAGCTAAAGCAGAATTAAGAACAACTTCTAACTCAATTGAAACTAAATTACCCAATAGATTTGAATTCAAACAATTAAGCTAAAAAGAACTACGATTACAGAATCCAAATATCATAAACTGAAATCTAAATCTATCAGCAATAAAAAGAATGCAAAAATTAAATCCTAAACCATCTCTACACCAAACCAATCTTCACGGAAACTTCTCCTTGCCGTCACACAAGGAAGCATCAATGAAACCTCACTTTAGCAACCGGGGAAAACATGCTCAGTAACGAAGCTCAGCTCAATCTCCACCAACATTATAGGAAACCTCTCCAAACGAAACTGATGAAGATCGGAGCTGCCAAACTCAGAAAATCTGCAATTCTATAAACTGTGAACTTTGATCTGATGTGGAGTTGATGATGGATGGAATGCCATCGGAAACGGTTGAGTAGCAGTGGAGGAACGTCGCCAATGCTCTCTGATGGGAAGCAGAACCACTAATCGGAGGAACACCTCCCAATCAGCGGCAGCAGAAACAGAGGATCGCAAACAGAATTCTCGCCGTAGGAACGCCTTGGAGCGAGGTCAGATAGCCGGAAGCTGGTCGCACGAATCTGAGAACATCGTCGCCGATGAAGTTGGTCGGAAAATGGATTTGGAAGTGGAGAAGGGGTCGGAATCACCGAGATACGCCACGCGATGTGAAGAACAGGAGATCAACACCAACGAAGCTATTGTAGCTTCTGTTTTAAATCAGATCTAGATATGAAATGACGACTGGGAGCAATTTGGATCTTGATCAATGGTGAAAAGTTGCTTTAACTCCGGTCCGAAGGTGCTGATCTTAATCTAGGGTCTGAATCTACTCTCCCTTAGGTCGGATGGACCAGATCTTCAATGGATGGTTCAGATCTGTCTAATCTTTAATGAATGGTCCATAATGCTCCGCAGCTTGATCTTCTCGTTTGAACTCCGATTCGAACACAAATTCAGTTAGAATAAATCCAAATCCAAGATCCTTTGATGCCTACAAAATAAGAATCAAATATTAGCATCAAATAACACCAAAAATAAGATAATTTGTAATTAAGTTCAAGAATAAAGATAATGCATGAAATGTGATGCATATATAGGTTTCATCTATGAATATAGCATCAAACCATGCATGTATGAATCAAAATAATACAGTAAAATCATGGTTATTAATGTGCAAATAGATTAACTTTGCGGTTGCAGGCATCCTAGTTCCAACTATTATGACCCTATTGTGTTTGCGTGTGATTGGACCCTCGGGCATGTCGAGGGCATTTTATGTGTGTGCATGATTGTAATTATTAAATATAGCAGGTTTGATCTAGATTACATGTACATTCCCTTGTGGAATATAGGATCGATAAATGTAAAATTTTATTTTTGCCACGGATCGTATCCTTGTGAGGCGTGGTGCTATTTGAGGACCAGAGGCGCAGCAGAAAAGGAAGCAAGATAGACGCGACGACATGACCCGTTGGCGGCGACTAGGGTTGGTGGCACACGGAGGACAACTATGGATGAGGCCATAATAGTTGGAAAATTATTTTTCATATTTATTGCCTTTTATGCTGTTTATATGTGTTGTGTGTGCATGCATGTTAACATTCCTCATTTTAAATAACTAAGTGGGAGAGGAATTATTTAAATTCCACGGTCTCCATTACTGATTTGTAAGTGATGCATTCAAACTTGCGCGTTGGCTTTGAGTGCCTTCCTCCACATCGGATGAGTTTATTTGCGAATCACTAGATCAAACTTCCTTTATGGATGATTATAGGAAATTATTTAGGTTTGTGTGATCTTCTCTATCTGAAGGGGCATAATCCTATTTAATGGACTAAGTATCAAGTAATGGTATACACTTAGGAGCATTTAATAGTATCCTCCCTATCGGAGTCACTGCTATTATTTGTATGACCGAAAAAAATCAACTATTAATTTTATTTGTCATAAAGTTAGGTTGACAAGATAATAAAATTAATGGGTAAAACCCCCTCTTACAAATGTTTGAATTTGTATACATCCACATTATCGTGGTACACAAAATTCACGGTGTTTTGAGGTGTTGGTGAATTTAAATGATATTGTTTAAGGAATCAATATTATTTTAAATTCTAAAGTTTTGATCAAATATTTTGTGATGACATGATGTGCAATCTCAAGGAACTCTTCGGACACTAGAATCGGGCTGCTAGGTAGGAGGCTATGAGAAACTTGATGACGACCACCATGACCGAGGGAACACCCGTAAGGGAGCATATCCTCAAAATGATGGCTCTTTTGAATGAGATGAAAGTCCTTGGAGCAGAAATCAATGGGGAACCCCAGGTCGATATCATTCTCCAAACGCTACCTAAAAGTTTTGAGCAGTTCCGCCTGAACTACAACATGAACAAAAGGATTTATTCGTTGGCGGAACTTCTGATAGAACTTCAAGCAGCAGAAGGGCTATTTCGTTAAAGTTCCCAAATTCACATCGCTAAAAATGTTTCTGCTTCTAAGCTGAAAGGCAGAAAGAAGAAAAAGAAACAAGTTGGTTCAGCAAAGAAAGTGAATCGATCTCTAGGGACTGGGCCGCATGCAGGTGTGAAGAAGCTGAAGGGCAAGTGCTTCACATGCAAGCAATATAGACATTGGAAAGTGGGTTGTCCTCACAGAAAGGAGAACAATAAAGGTATATCTTATTCTCTAGTGGTTGAAACATATTTAGTGGTGTTATCTACCGGTACCTATTATGTACATACGGGATCCACTGATCATGTCTGTAATTCATTGCAGGGGTTCCAGGAAACTCGACGACTACATGAAGGGGAGATTACCGTCTACATGGGTAATGCTATAAAAGTGGCAGTTGTTGCAGTGAGAGATGTTTATTTATCCTTTGATAGAAATAAAACATTGATTTTGAGAAATTGTCTTTATGTACCATGTTTTAGAAAGAACTTGATTTCAGTTTCTAAACTATTTATTGATGGATATTCTGTTTCTTTTAATGACAAAGTAGTTGTCAAGAAAAATAGGGTAGTTATCTGTTCTGGTACATTGGTTGGCAATTTATATACTCTAAATCCAATAACTCCCATGATACAACAAATGGAAATTAATAACACATCTTCTAATTCTAATAAGAGAAAGCAGCCTTCGGAAATAAACCAAACATATTTTTGGCATCTAAGACTTGGTCATATTAACTTGAGTAGGATTCAAAGGCTAATAGCTGATGGACCTTTGGGTTTTTTAGTGGTGGAAAATTTTCCAACCTGCAAATCTTGCTTGGAAGGAAAAATGACCAAGAGACCTTTTAAGGACAAGGGGTATAGAGCCAAAGATGTGTTAGAATTGATTCATTCTGATTTGTGTAGACCTATGACTATCCAGGTAAGAGGTGGTTTCGAATATTTTGTCTCTTTTATAGATGACTTTTCGAGATACGGGTACATTTACTTGATGTGTCGCAAGTTTGAGAGCTTTTATAAGTTTAAAGAATACAAGGCTGATATGGAGAAATGTCATGGTAAAGGTATCAAGACACTACGGTCTGATCGTGGTGGCGAGTACCACTTAGGAGAGTTTAGGAGTTACTTATCAGAGGTCGGGATTCAATCTCAACTGTTTACACCTGGTACACCCCAACAGAATAGTATGGCAGAACGAAGGAATATGACTCTTATGGAAATGGTTAGATCAATGATGAGTTATTTAGAATTACCAAATTCGTTTTGGGGATATGCTCTAGAGACGACAGTGTACATTCTGAACTTGGTACCTTCTAAGTTAGTAATCTCTACTCCCACAGAATTATAGAATAGGTGTAAGCCTAGTCTGAAACATATTCAGATTTGGGGTAGTCTAGCACATGTGATGAAGGGAGACACTGATAAGTTGGAATCATGTACAGAAGTTCGCTTGTTTGTGGATTATTCTAAAGGAATGAAAGGTGGTTTATTTTATAGTCCTAAAGATCATAAGGTCATTGTTAGCACCAATGTCCGATTTTTAGAAGAGGACTATGTAATGATTCACAAGCCCATGAGTAAAATTGTTCTTGAGGAAATAAGAGAAGACACATCTACTTTAGTACCAACGGTACAAGATGAGATACCACAAGAAACTGCAACACGTGTCACAAATGATGCACAATTACAAGTAGTGTCTCGTCGTAGTGGGCGGGTTGTTAGGTAACTTGATAGATTCATGTTTTTGGGAGAATCTTTGGACTTGATCCCTAGTGAACATGAACCTGATCCCTGGACATATGATGAAGCACTTCAAGATAAAGATGCAACATCTTGGCAAAGTGCAATGAACTCTGAAATAGAATCTATGTACTTTAATTAGGTCTGGGAGCTTATAGAACCACCAAATGGTGTAAAAACCATTGGATGTAAATAGGTCTACAAAATAAAAAGAGGGACAGACGGGAAGGTGGAAACCTTCAAAGCAAGACTTGTTGCAAAAGGGTATACTCAGAAAGAGGGAATCGATTATGAGGAAACCTTTTCGCCGGTAGTCATGCTTAAGTCTATCCAGATTCTTTTATCTATTGCCGCTCATATGGATTATGAGATTTGGCAAATGGATGTCAAGATAGCTTTCCTTAATGGAAGCTTGAAGAAAATATCCATATGAAGCAACCAGAGGGATTCATTGTGAAGGACAAAGAGCATCTTGTATGTAAGCTCAATCGATCTATCTATGGACTGAAGCAAACTTCGAGATCTTGGAACATCCGATTTAATGAAGTAATCCAGTCTTATAGATTTATTCAGTGTCCGGATTAGTCTTGTGTATACAAAAAGAGTGACGAAAATGTGGTGGTATTTCTTGTACTATACGTAGATGACATTTTGCTCATTGGCAACAATGTCAAAGTGTTGTCAAACGTAAGGGTATGGTTGTCCAAGCAGTTTGATATGAAAGATTTGGGAGAATGTGGACATATTCTTAGGATTAAAGTAATAAGGGATAACAAGAAAAGAATGTTGTGCTTATCTCAAGCTTCATACATCGATATTATTCTAGCTCGTTTTAGCATGCAAAACTCCAAGAAAGGTATTTTACCTTTTCGGCATGGAGTACTTTTATCTAAAGTGATGTCTCCTAAAACATTAAAGGAAATAGAGAACATGAAGGCAATTCCTTATGCTTCGGCTGTAGGAAGCCGAATGTATGTGATGCTATGTACGAGACCAGATATCTATTTTACTATGGGCATGGTTAGCAGATATCAAAGTAACCCAGGGCAAGGACATTGGGCTGTCATAAAGCATATATTGAGGTACCTGAAAAGAACTAGAGATTATATGCTAGTTTACTAGGCAGATGATTTGCTCCCTGTGGGTTACACAGATTCGGACTTCCAATCAGATAGGGGCAATAATAAGTCGACCTCAGGATATGTGTTTACTTTGGAAGGTGGAGCCATAGCATGGAGGAGTGTTAAGCAGAAATGCGTTTCAAACTCCATCATGGAAGCTGAGTATGTGGCAGCCTTTGAGGTAGCCAAAGGAACTATATGCCTCAGAAACTTTTTGATGGACTTAGAAGTGATTCCTGGTTTGCCCAAAATTTTCATAATTTATTGTGATAATAGTGGTGCAGTAGCAAACTCAAAGGAACCACGAGCCCATAAGGCAAGTAAACACATTGAGCGCAAGTACCACCTGATACGAGACATCGTAAAACAAGGAGAAGTTGTTGTTGCCAAGATTGCATCAGAAGATAACCTGGAAGATCCTTTTACTAAGGCCCTTCCGGCGAGAGCTTTTGATGGGCATGTTGAGGGGATGGGGATCAGATGTATGACAGCATATATGGCAGCATAGTCTTTTAGTATAAGTGGGAGATTGTTAGAATGTATACTAAAAGCCTAGCTTTTTGTATAAACATTTATTTTGAAATGAGAATTACATTGGTCAAATGTCTGTATTTAGTCAAATGCAGTTTCCATTTAATTTATATTATAGATAACGTGGTGTGTGGCGTCACACAAAAAATTATGTTATCAGTTCCTTATAAATTATAAATAGTAGCTCACAACCAAGATGCATTGGGACAAACCATTGGAATGGTTGTAGTGTAATTTGGTATTAGTTTATCTTGACTATAAAATTACACTAGTACACTATGTGTGTATTGAGTAGGACCATTTGAGATTGTTCCTTTTATATTGACTGCATAAAAGAATAGAACCTCTGTTATTATGGATGTGCGTACTCTTAATCCCGATATAATAACAAACACATATACTTAGTATTTATTTCTTTAATTTATCTAATTTGATGATGCCCCCATGAGGAGCTCATAAGGATTGTCATGTAAACCCTGCAGGTGGACTTAGTCCGACATAACAATGAAGTTGAGTGGTACTACTCTTGGAGCTAAATGTTAATTAAGTGAGTTGTCAGTAACTCATTAATTAATGGACATTTGATATCTTAAACACATGGAGATTAACACACTCATGATAAGAAGGAGCCCATAATGTAATATGGGATTGGTGCGGTAGTTCAATAATAACTCTTTAGTGCTATGAGTTATTATTGATGAACTTGAGTTGGGTGTTCGGGTCGAACACAGGAAGCTCAAGCTCATAAGGAGGTCAAAACCAATTCCTCCTCTCGGTCCCTGCTGTAGCCTCTATAAAACCTCGTATTCACCCGTTTTGATTTTCCTTCCTACCCAAGTGAGGGGTCGGCCACATCCTTGCTTGGTGCCCAAGCATGGGGTCGGACATATAGAAGAGAAAAGGAAGTTTTTATTTAAAATAAAATTTTGTTAAAATCTTTCCTTTTATAGCTTTCTAAAAAGGATTAAAAGAGAGATTTTAATTTTGTTAAAATCTTTCCTTTTTTGTAGATATCTACAATGGTTTAAAAGAAATATTTTAATTTTGTTAAAATCTTTCCTTGTTTGTAACCAACCATTATAGGAATAAAAGGAAGATTTTGTTTAAAATAAAGTTTTGTTATAATCTTTCCTTTTATAGCTATTTACAATGATTCAAGTCTGGGGGTGTGATGTACGTAAATATTATGATCGTTTATGCATATTTTAACGCACATTCACTTGCTTTATACATATATATTCTTTACATGATCGCCTCTTTTATCATGTACTCATCATATATACTCTTTTGTTCGGATATCTGCTCTTTGTTTGGTTTTGTGTTAACAGGAACAACTTTCAAAGCAAAAACAATGATTGTCAACACACCGGAACTAGCCAGAGAACACGACCGTGCAACCTCGCACGACCGTTTGGCCAAACAGGAGAGGAGAAGTGCATGGCCAACCCAGAGGCATATCAGAGCATGGTCGTGCATACTTGCACAGCCGTGCCGCCCACGATCGAAGCCAAGCAAGGAACGACCGTGCAACCCTGCACGATCGTGCCCCAAGAACCGAGCCTGAAGCTCACACGGCCGTGTCAATTGGCACGGCTATGCAGTGCGGCCAGAGACAAGAAAGGGCACGACCGTGACATTCTTATATGGTTGTGCCACCGCAGCCACGCCCTAGCCTATAAAAGGGTTTTAACCCTTTTCCTCAAGGAGGGAGAGCCGGGAAGCGAGCCGTTAGAGAGAGAATCAACTTGGTGTCGTTCCACACTGTCCAGGACCTCCGTCCAGCGATCCTTCATCACCACATCAACTCTAAAAGCAAAGGATTAGATCCGAAGATCACTCCTCAGCGTTGGATAAGCGTCTTTTCTCTTTCTCTCTTCTTGTTTGAGAATTGTATGCTTAACATTATGTTTTCGAGTTTTTCTCCGGCGTCTATGGAGTAGATTCCTTATTCTAGGATGAGGGAGTAGTTGTGGATTGGTTTGATGTAAGACTCATACTTTTGCCTCTATTTCATTGGATGAGTTCGCTTGCTTTGTTTCGACTACTCGATCTCTATATCGTGTTAATTGATTGTGTAGGAATTGCCTATCTCATAGAGAGAATATCCTAGATCGTACGCTCGAGGGGCCCTAGTGACAGAGGTAACCCATTCACGGACATCTAGGGTACTTCCTTGAAAGGAGAGACAACTGTTAGAGTGTATACTAAAAGCCTAGCTTTTTGTAAACATTTATTTTTGAAAAAAAGAATCACATTGGTCAAATATCTATATTTATATGCTAAGTGTAGTTGCTTAATTAATTTATATTGTAGATAACATGGTGTGTGGTGTTACACACAGAAGATCATGTTATCGGTTCCTTATAAATTATTAATAGTAGCTCACGACTAAAATGGATAGGAACAAACCATTGGAATAGTCATAGTATAATTTGATATTAGTTTATCTTGACTATAAAATTATACTAGTACACTCTGAGTGTATTGTGCAGAACCATTTGAGATAGTATCTTTTTATATTGACTATATAAAAGAGCAATACCTCTGTTATTATGGATGTGTGTACTCTTAATCATAATATAATAACAAGCACATATACTTAATATTTATTTCTTTAATTTATCAAAGGGTGCGATTTAGTTCGTTAAATCAAATTGTGTCCTAGTAATCTAGGTTGTTGATGTCCCCTTGAGGAGCTCATAAGGATTGTCATATAAACCCTGCAGGTGGACTTAGTCCGACATGATAATGAAGTTGAGTAGTACTACTCTTGGAGCTAGATATTAATTAAGTGAGTTGTCAGTAACTCATTTAATTAGTGGACATTCTATATCTTAAACACAGGGAGACTAACACACTTATGATAAGAAGGAGCTCATATAGTAATATGAGATTGGTGCGGTAGTTCAATAGTAACTCTTTAGTTGTATGAGTTATTATTGATGAACTCGAGTTGGGTGTTCGGGGCGAACACGGGAAGCTCAAGTTCATCAGGAGACCAAAACCAATTCCTCCTCTCTGTCCCTATCATAGCCTCTTATTTATAAAGTCTTATACCCACCTAAACCCAACTTCCTACCCACCTTAAGGTGGCCGACCAAGCCTAGCTTGGATCCCAAGCTAGGGTCGGCCAAAACAAGGAGAGATGGGTTCAAGTAGGTGGCCGACCCTAGCTTGGAGCCCAAGTATATGGCCGGTCACAATAAAAATAAAAGGGATTTTAATTTTAAAATCTTTCCTTATGTGGAAGCCATGATTTAAAAGAGAGTTTTAAAATTAAAATTTTCCTTTTATAGTTTCTACAAAGGATTAAGAGAAAGGTTTGATATCTTTCCTTATTTGTAGTTAAAAGGAAGATTTTAATTTTGGAGAAAACTTTCCTTTTTGTAATCATCCACATGTTTTAATAGAGAGATTTTAATTTATAAAAGTTTCCTTTTATAACCAACCATGAAGGGATTTTTAAAAGAGAAATTTTTATTTTAAAAATTTTTGGAAACAAATTAGGAAGTTTTAATTTTGTGCTTAAAACTTTCCTTGTTTGGAGGACTTGTAGGGGTCGGCCATAAGATGGATTAAGAGGAAAATTTAATTAAATTTTCCATATTAGCCATTGGCAAGGAAAATAAGGAAGTTTTAATTATGTTTAAAACTTTCCTTATTTGCCAACACCAAGGAATATAAAAGAGAGGGTAGAGGTGTCTCACCTCATAATACATCTATTATTCCTCTTCTCTATTCCTTGGTGGTGGTCGGCCCTCATCCCTCCTCTCCTCCTTTTCTTCTTCTTTAGTGGCCGGCGGTATCAATCCCTTGGAGCTTGGTTGGTGGCCGAATTTAGCTTGGAGAAGAAGTAGAGAAAGGAGGTTTTGTTTCTTAGCATCCCTTGGAGCTTGGTTGGTGGTCAAAGTTCTTCATCTCAAGGAGATTATTGGTGGTCGAAAATTGCAAGGAGAAGAAGGAGGCTTGGGTGGATTCTCGTCTCGGTAGATCGTCGCCCACATGACGTCCGAGATAAGAAGAGGAATACGATAGAAGATCGTAAGGTCTATAAGCTACAAAAGGTATAACTAGTTATTAGTTTCCGCATCATAACTAGTTTATTCTTTTATTTAGATCTTGAAATACCAAGCACAAGAGGCTAACGATTCTAGACTATCAAATTTATGTTTCTTTTGTTTTTCGATCTTGTGATTCGATTGTTCTCAATGGTTAAACCTAGGGTTACTATAAGGAGATTAAATATTGAATTTCATTGAAAGACTTTATCTAGGAAGCGGTGGATGATCTCATACCCAAGAAGGCCTAGTGCCTTGCCATGTTTAACCTGGAAGTCGATCTCTGAAATAAATATTTAATCAAATTTGTAACATAGGTGGATTTGGACCAATAATGTTAAGCATCGTTTGCAATCCAAGTCTAAACTTCTAAGAACAGATAAGTTGAATTTGGAATCAATAATGTTAAGTTCTGTTTGCGATTCCAAATTTAATTTCTAAAGAACACAATAGGTTGTTAGGAAAGGTTCAGGACTTGTACAAAATTTTTGTACAGGGGAACCGATACGATATTCCAAGTAGCAACCAACAACAACTCCTCCACAAGGAAGTAAGAGACCAAACTAAGCTCCTTATCTCTATCCTTAGTGACACCAATTAGAGTAGTGTTCTTGTGATCTACCGAGGTGCCCTAGTGATAGGGGTTAACCGTAATAGGATTTTATAGGGATCTTCTTTATTTGGTACCTAAGAATAGATACTTCAGCTTCCGGCGAATGCATGTTGATGGACAATGAGTAAAGGATAGAATGTGATACATCAATACCACCACAATGAAACCGAACTCCTAGGGCTCTTCATAAACCAAGTCTATTACTTCTTCTTTGCTAGTTCTCGTTTCTGTTTCCAAACCTCTTTCCTTTAGATAACTTACAACCATCAGTAGTTTAGCTAATCCTAAGTGAGCTATTGCTAGTGCTTATAACCTGTCTTTGTGGGATCGATAATCTTTATTACTGACGACGAATCCGTGCACTTGCGGAATCGTAATAAGTTTTTGGCACCGTTGTCGGGGACTGCGTCTATAACATTAATGATAATCATATTAGATTAGACTAGACTTTGTTTTTTCCCTTTATCTTTTCTTTTTCTAATATTTTGCACTTAAAGATAAATAGTTTTATTTTTGTTTCTCTTTATTTTTTGTGTTCTTATTAAAAAGCCTAAAAATATATATATATATATATATATATATATATATATATATATATATATATATATATATATATAATATTATTTCACTCTCTTCTTTACTATATTTCATATTTTGTTTTTGTATGAGAAGAGCTAATCTTTCAGGACAACTTCTACCGTTCGATACAGAGATCGATAGGACTTTCTTGAGAAGAAGAAACCTTCAAAAAGCATTTCAAGTAGTACAAGAATCTTCAGAGATGACTGATAAACTGTTGAAGGATTACGCAGCACCTTATGCACGAGGGGTTCGGTCTAGCATCACTCGACCGCCAATCAAAGCCAACAATTTTGAAATCAAGCCTGCAGTAATTCACATGGTTCAGCAGAATCAATTTGGAGGAGGACCGCATGATGATCCAAACCACCACTTAGAGCTTTTCTACGAGATTTGTGGTACAATGAAAGTGAACAGAGCCCCTCCAGAATCAGTGAGGTTATTGCTTTTTTGGATTCTCCCTGAAATACAGAGCCAAGCAGTTGTTAAATTCCTTTCCAGTAAACAACATTACATCTTAGGAGCAGTGTGAGTAGAAATTCCTGGACAAATTCTATCCACTAAGCAAAATTGCTCACATGAGGAATTTGATTGCACACTTCAAACAGATAGACTCAGAATCATTATTTGAAGTCGGGGACGGATTCAAAAGTATGTTGAGATAGTGCCCCCATCATAGCCTTGAGAAATAGTTGGTTCTACACACATTCTATAATGGAATAAACTATCACACGAAGGTATCCCTCGATTCTGCAGCAGGAGGAGCACTAATGAACAAGAGCCTTGATGAAGCTGAAGAGATCATAGAAATGTGGCACAGAACCACCATCAGTGGGCAACTGAAAGATCTAGTAGTTCTTTCTCAGGAAATCCAATAAAGGCGTCAGGAAAATTTGACGTAGATGCAGTCACACTCATGTCTGCAAAGCTGGACACTCTGACCAAGAAGTTTGAGGCCATGGGAAACAACACGGCTAATGCAATAGTTTGTGTTTGCGAAACTTACGGAAGTATGGATCATGCTCAAGATACTTTCCCCCTAGGGCCAATACAAGCACAGATAAACCAACTTGAGCAATGCAATGTGATAGTCAACTACAACCAAAAGCAAAACAATCTGTACTCCAACACATACAACCCTGGATGGAGGAACCACCCAAATTTCTCACACCAGAATAACCAGGACCAAGGGTGAGCAAAACAAAGCTATCAACCTAGGCAACAGAGCTACCCATCTGGACAACAGACTTATCAACAGCAACCTTCATAACTGTCCAAAATCGAAAAGATGCTTGAAGAAACCCTCTCAGAGCAAAAAGAGATGAAGAATGAGATCAAGCAATTGGCTCAAAGACTGGAAAATTCAGAAAAACATCAGAAGATACAAGACAGCCAGATAGCCTAGATAACCCAATCTTTTTCAAGAGCACAGGGAACATCTCCAAGAAAGCCTGATATAAACCGAGTAGAACACTGCAACAGCATCGAGCTGAGGAGCGGACGAACTTTGGAAAACCCCCAAATCACTATTCAGAAAGGACCTGACTTAGAGAAAGAGCCCTCTTCCCCACTGCCCAATCAGATCCAGAACAGGAATGGAGAGGAGATCACCAAGAAAGTTGAAGGAACTCTTCGAATTCCCCCACAACAATTCCTTTCCCTTAGAAACTGATAACATCCCAAAAGGATGAAGAGTTCAACCGATTTCTGAGGAAGATTAAGGAAATTTACGTAGAGTACCATTGATAGATGCACTTCACCAAATGCTGAAGTTCATAAAATTCCTAAAGGGTATTTTATCTAACAGGAGGCAGAAGGGCGACTTCCAGACTGTAGCATTAACAGAGAATTGCAGACTCTACTTATGGCAAATATTCCACCGAAACTTTAGGATCCAGGAAGTTTTTCCATACCGTGCAAGATTGGTTCTGAACTCATACAGAAAGCTTTCTGCGACTTAGGAGCCAGCGTTAGCCTACTTCCATACTCCTTATGTAAGCATTTAGGACTCCAGAACATTAAACTGACTACTATGACATTGCAATTAGCTGACCATTCATGTATATACCCAATGGGAATAGTGGAGGACATGCCAGTAGAAGTAGGCGGATGCATTATCCCCACAGATTTCATTATCCTGGATATGGAGGAGGATCCCAAGATACCGATCATCCATGGAAGACCGTTCCTTGTCATAACTAGAGCCCTCATTTATGTGAAAAGTCACAAGTTATCCTTGGAGATCGACAAAGAAAGGATTGAATTTGATTTATCTGATTCTTCTATCAGCGACCCCTCTTCTTAGGGAAATTCGAGCAAGATGAACATACACAAAGTCGAGGAGTGTAATTTCCAAGAGAGATCCCCTCCAGCAAGCAATAAGAAGTACATTTGTCCTGCATGAGCGAAACTAAAGGTGTAGACTAGAACATTAACCTAGGAGGAGAGTCATGCTTCCATGGGTTTAGTCCACACTGACTGAAACGAGGTCGAGCTAAAGACCTCAAACAAGCGCTTCTTGGGAGGCAACCAAAGGGTTTTTCATTTTAGTTCATCATTCTGTTTATCGTTTTATTTCTCTAGTAAGTTCGAGTCGAGTACTTTTATTATTTTTTTTTTTGGGGGGTATTCATTTTCAGGATGTGCAAAGCCTCCATGAGCTAGCTGTGAGCGTTTCATGGGCGTGGACACGTCAGAGGAACCAAAATGGCGAAAGGCGAGTCACCGTGCACTTAAAGGAGTCGGTCGTGTGACCTCGCACAGTCGTGCGAAGCCGACAGAGGGACAAAGGCCACGGGTCGTGCAACCTTGCATGACCGTGTGGCTTGTGCAAAGAAAGGATAGACACCGATCGTGCCAATTGGCATGACCGTGCAAGAAGAACAGTGGAGGAAGAGACACAGGTCATGCCAATTGGCACAGCCGTGTGATCAAAGCCGAGAAGAAGAAGGGATGAGCCGTGCCAATCGGCACGGCCGTGCGACTTTGGCCAAGGGGAGAAAAGAGGAGGTCGTGCTAATTGACATGGTCATGCAGAACCCTACTTAACCTGGCCGTGTCTATAAGACACGGTCGTGCCCCTACTCGTGTGCGCCGCCTACTCCTCCAAAAGCCCTAGTTTCCATCTCCTTCTCTCCCAAAAGTTTTCTCCTCTCCACTACTCCTCATTAAACCCCACTCTACCTCTAGAGTTCATTTTTCCTTAGATATACATCTAGATCTAACAGTTCTTCAAGTCTTCTCTTTTTCCCTCCTCAAGATCCATCCCCACTTACACCTTGCACATCATGTCGCAAATCTTGAAGAGACTTCGTCGAGGAAGCGGTGGATCTGGCAAAGGAAACGCGCCAGGGGGCGACAACGGCAAGGGGAAGGCTTCTTCTTCTTCTTCTTCTTCAAAAGGCAAGGGAAAAAGGATGGCACGCAACAAAGGTAACAAAAATGAGTTCAATATTGTTTTTAGAAATCATGAACATAAAGCTAGGTATGATATCCTTGTCGCTAGAAAAATTATATGCACTAAATATATGGATCCCACTACTTTAGATATGCTAGGAATTAGGGATGATATAGATTGGATGATTACTTCTTTAGACTGGAACGATATTATGTACGCCCATTTACCGACTTACCCCCGCTTGGTCCTTGAATTTTTGAGCTCAATTGATCTTAAGTTTTCGTCTGAAGTGTTGGAGTGTATACTGAAAGTCTAAGCTTTGTAAACATTCATTATGAATAAAGAATCATATTTGGTCAAATGGTCTACATTTTGTTTGTAGTTGTTCATTTAATTTATATTGTAGATAACATAGTATGTGGTGTCACATACAGAAGATGATGTTATCAGTACCTTATAAATTATAAACAGTAGCTCACGACCAGAATGGAAAGGAACAAACCATTAGAAGGTCGTAGTGTAATTAGGTATTAGTTTATCTTGACTATATAATTACACTAGTACATTTAGAGTGTATTGAGTAGGATCATTTGAGGTCGTTCCTTTTATACTGACTTTATAAAGGAACAAAGACCTCAGTTATTATGAAAGTGTGTGCTCTTAATCCTAATATAATAACAAGCACATATGTTTGATATTTATTTCTTTAATTTATCAATGGGTGAGATTTAGTTTGATGGATCAATAAGCCCGATAAATTGGGAAATGATATCACTTATAGTGTGTGTTATTGATTATAGAAGGAAACAGTGTCCTAGAGATACTAGGTTGATAATGTTCCCAAGAGGAGCTCATAAGGATTGTCATGTTAAACCCTGCAGGTGGATTTAGTCCGACATGACGATAAGGTTGAGTGGTACTACTCTTGGACTTAGATATTAATTAAATGAGTTGTCAGTAACTCACTTAATTAGTGGACATTCGATATCTTAAACACAGGGAGACTAAACACTCATAATAAGAAGGAGCCCAAAATGTAATTTGGGATTGGTGCGTAGTTCAATGATAGTTCTCTAGTGGAATGAATTATCATTGATAAAATTAAGTTGTGTGTTCGGGCGAACACGGATGCTTAATTTTATCGGAGACCAAACCATTCCTCCTCTCGGTCCCTATCATAGCCTCTTATTTGTAGAGTTCTATACCCACCTATACCCACCTTCTATTCCCACCCAATAGGGGCCGCCAAGCTAGCTTGGGAAATGTTAGGGCCGGCCTAGGTATAAAATTGGGTGGCCGACCCTAGCTTGGACCCAAGCTAGTAGGGCCGACCAAATTAAATTAAAAAAGAAATTTAATTTTAATTTTTATTATTATGTGGAAGATATAATTTAAAGAGAATTAAAATTAAAATATCTCTCTTGTAAAAGATCTACAAAAGATTAAAGAAAGAGATTAGATCTCTTTCCTTATTTGTAGATTGGAGAGATGCTTTATTTTCTCTTTAAAAATTATTCACATGTTGATAAAATTAAAATTATAGAAATTTCCTTTTATCAACCATGAAGAGATTTTAAAGAGAAATTTTATTTTTTAAAATTTCCAGAAACAAATTAGGAAGTTTTAATTGTTGATTAAAACTTGTATAATTTTTTCCTTCATTGATGTGGCCGGCCATTGGTTTTAATTTGGGAAATTTTATTTTATCTTTCTCAATAAAATCATGTCAAGGAAATTGAGGAAATTTTATTGTAATTAAATTTCCTAATTGGCCTAGGCCAAGGAATATAAAAGAAGGGGTGAGGGTGCCTTCATGAGACACAACATCTATTATTCCTCTCCCTCTTTTGTTCCTTGGTGTGGCCGGCCATCCTCTCCCTCTCTTCCTCTTGTGGTGGCCGAACCCTTCTCTTCCATTGGAGCTCTTGTGGTGGCAATATACTACTCGGAGAAGAAGAAGAAGAAGGAGAGAAAGCTAGCATCTCTTGGAGCTTGGTTAGTATTTTGGTTTTCCTCCTTGGTGAAGTTTTTCCTTTGTGGCCGAACCTTGCTTGGAGGAGAAGAAGGTGGTTGGTGGTTTCTCATCTCGGAAGATCGTTGCCCACACAACGTTTGAGGTTAGAAGAGGAATACGGTAGAAGATCAAGAGGTTTTTCTACAAGGTATAACTAGTTTTTTTTCTTTCCGCATCATGCTAGTTATTTATGGAAATAATACCAAATACAAGAGGCTTACGTTCTAGATTTTCGAATATGTTTTTCGATGTTGTGTTCTTTTGTATTTTCTTTTCCCTTGTGATTTGATTGTTCTCTTTGGTTAACCTAAAGTTATTTTAGGAAATTAAATATTAGCTTTCTATAAAAGGTTTTGTCTAGTCGGTGGTGGTTGCTCCCATATCCAAGAAGGTCATGTGCCTCGCCACGTCAGTACTGGGAACCAATTATGGAAATTAATATTTAATGGAATTAATAACTTAAGGAGACTTGGGTCGAACGTGTTAAGTTCCGCAGGAGATCCAAGTCAAAACCTAAAAGAACAAATAGATTAAGTTTTGGATCAAACGTGTTAAGTTCCGCAGGCGATCCAAAATTTAATTTAAAAGAACACATGGTAGCTAGGAAAAGGTTCAGACCTTTGTACAAAATTTTTGTACAGTGGAACCTATAGGTTTTCCGAGTAGCAACCAACAATTCGTAGTGTAGCTAGGTTTCAGTTTATTTGACTATTTAATTACATAGTACATTTAGAGTGATAATAGTAGGATGTGCTAACTTTGTGGATGCAGGATCCAACTATTATGGCTTTTAGTTATTATGTGTGTGATTGGACCCTTGGACATGTCAAGGGCATTTATATGTGTGTGCATGATTGTATTAAAATACAGCAGGAGCTGTATTTAGTTTTTATTAGGATTTTATTTTGATCTAGATACATGTACATTCCTTTTATGGAATATAGGATCAAAATGTAAATTTATTTATGTCGCGGATCGAATCTTGCAAAGCGTGGAACCTTCTAAGGACCGAGGCGCATGAACTAGGAGCAAGATTGATGCGAACTAGACCCGATGTGGCCAAATATGGCAAGAACTTAGATGACAACACACAGAGGACAATTAGAGATAAAAGCCATAATAGTTGAAAATTAAATTTTCTATTTATTGCTTTTATATTGTGCTGTGTGTGCATGTTAGTTTACAAGTTTAGTAGGCTAGCATAGTTAAAATTCCTCATTTATAAATAACTAAGTGGGAGAGGGATTTTTAAATAAATCCCATGGTCTCCATTACTGGTTTGTAAGTGATGCAAACAAGCTTGCGCGTTGGCTCTGAGTGCCTTCCTCCATAACGGATGAGCTTGTTTGTGGATCACTAGAACAGACTTCCATTTTTGGATGACTATAGGAAATTAATTAAGAGCGTGTGATCTTCCCCAACGGAAGGGACATAATATTATTAATGGACTTAGAGTCAAGTAATGATACACACTTAGACACATCTAATAGTATCCTCCCCAACGGAGTCACTATTATTATTTGTGTGACCAAATAATACCAACTATTAATTTTATTTGTCAAAAAGTTAGGTTGACAAGATAATAAAATTAATGGGTTAAAACCCTCCTTTTACAAAATGTTGAATTTGTATACGTCCACACTAACGTGGCATACAAAATTTACGGTGTGATGAGGTGTTGGTTAATTTAAAATAGTATTGTTTGAGGAATCAATATTATTCTAAATTTAGAGTTCTGACCAAAAGTTATTTTTGATTCTTAGGATGACTTTCAACCCACTGTCCATCATACTTCAACAAAATAGACTTACTGGACCTAATTACATAGATTGGAAAAGGAACCTGGACATTGTTCTGACTGCTGAAAGCTATAAATTTGTACTGACTGAACCTTGTCCTGATGCACCCACTGGTGAATCAACCCAAGAGGAGATTGAATATCATAAGAGATGGGTAAAGGCAGATGAGATGACGCGGTGTTACATTTTGGCTTCAATGTCAAATGTATTGCAACATCAGCATAAAGATTTACCAACAGCTTATGATATTATGAACAATCTCAAGGAACTCTTTGGTCATCAGGATAGGGCTTCTAGACAAGAAGCTATGAGAAAGATAATGACAGCCACCATGCAAGAGGGTACTCCTGTAAGGGATCATATCCTAAAGATGATGGCTTATCTGAACGAGATACAGATCCTTGGAGGAGAAATTGATGGGGAAACCCAGATCGATATGATCCTCCAAACGCTACCTAGAAGTTTTGAGCAGTTCCGCCTGAACTATAATATGAATAAGAGGATTTATTCATTAGGGGAACTACTGACAGAACTTCAAGCAGCAGAAGGATTATTTCGTCACAATTCTCAAATTCACTATGCTGAAAATGGTTCTACTTCTAAACCGAGAGGAAAGAAGAAGAAGAAACAAGCTGGCTCAGCAAAGAAAGTGAATAAATCTCAGAGTACAGGATTTAAAGCTGGAGTGAAGAAGCCGAAGGGCAAGTGCTTCATCTGCAAACAGTCAGGGCATTGGAAGGCGGACTGTCCTCGTAGGAATCAGAACAACAAAGGTATATCTCATGCTCTAGTTGTTGAAACATGTTTAGCGGTGTTATCTACCAGCACCTGGTGTGTAGATACGGGAGCCACTGATCATGTCTGCAATTCCTTGCAGGGGTTCCAGGAAACCCGACGACTAACTGAAGGAGAGATTACCATCTACATGGGCAATGCTACTAAGGTGGCGGCTATTGCAGTGGGAGATGTCTACTTATCTTTTAATAGAAATAGAAATTTGATTTTAAGAAATTGTCTTTATGTACCCAGTTTTAGAAAGAATTTAATTTCAGTTTCTAAACTGTTTTTAGATGGATATTCAGTTTCTTTCAGTAACGATGTAGTTATTAAAAGAAATAAAGTGATTATCTGTTCTGGTGTATTAGTTGGCAATTTGTATACTTTAAATCCAATTTCTTCCACAAAGCAAAACATGGAAATTTATAATTCATCTTCTAACTCAAATAAGAGAAAAGAACCTTCAGAAATGAACCAAGCATATCTTTGGCATCTAAGGCTTGGTCATATTAACTTAAGTAGGATTCAGAGGCTTATAGCCGATGGACTTTTGGGTTCATTAGAGTTGGAAAATTTTCCAACTTGTGAATCTTGCTTGGAAGGTAAAATGACCAAGAGGCCTTTTAAGGCCAAGGGGTATAGAGCCAAAGAAGTGTTAGAATTGGTTCACTTTGATTTATGTGGTCCTATGTCTGTCCAGGCAAGCGGAGGTTTTGAATATTTTGTCTCTTTCATAGACGATTATTCAAGATACGGATATATTTACCTAATGCGCCGCAAGTCCGAGTGCTTTGATAAGTTCAAAGAATACAAGGCTGATGTGGAAAAACGATTAGGTAAAAGTATCAAGACACTACGATCTGATCGTGGTGGCGAATACCTCTTAGGAGAGTTTAGGAATTACTTATCAGAGGCTGGGATTCAATCCCAATTGTCTGCACCTGGAACACCCCAACAAAATGGTGTAGCAGAACGAAGGAATATGACTCTTATGGAGATGGTTAGATCGATGATGAGTTATTCAGAATTACCAAATTCGTTTTGGGGATATGCTCTGGAAACAGCAGTGTATGTTTTGAACTTAGTACCTTCTAAATCAGTTTCTTCTACTCCCATGGAATTGTGGAATGGGCGAAACCCGCCTAAGACATATTCGATTTGGTAGTCCAGACATGCTGAAACCATGTCGATAAGTTAGAATCCTGCATGTAAGTTCGCGTGTTTGTAGGATATCTCAAAGGAACGAAGGTGGTTTATTTTATAGTCCTAAAGACCATAAGGTCATTGTTAGCACCAATGCCCGCTTTTAGAAGAAGACTATATAATGGATCACAAGCCCGGTAAAGTAGTTTTAGAAGAACTTAGAGAGGACACGCCTACTTCAGTACCAACAAGACAAGATGAAGTACCACAAGAGACCGCAACACGTGTCACACATGATACACAACCACGGATGCTGCCTCGTCAGAGTGGGAGGGTTGTAAGACAACCTGAAGATTCATGTTTTGGGAGAATCTTGGATTTGATCCCTGCAAACATGATCCCCGGACATATGACGAAGCACTCCAAGATATAGATGCAGATCTTGGCAAAAGGCAATGAATTCAAATAGAGTCTATGTACTCTAATAAGGTCGGAGCTTGTAGAACCACCTGATGGTGTAAAAGCCGTTGGATGCAAGTGGATCTACAAAAGGAAAAGAGGGATGACGGGAAGGTAGAAACCTTTAAAGCTAGGCTTGTTGCGAAAGGGTACACTCAGAAAGAGGGAATCGATTATGAGGAGACCTTTTCACCGGTAGCCATGCTTAAGTCTATCCGGATACTCTTATCCATTGCTGCTCATATGGATTATGAGATTTGGCAAATGGATGTCAAGACAGCTTTCCTTAATGGAAGTCTTGAAGAAAACATCCATATGAAGCAACCAGAAGGGTTCATTGAAAAGGGCAAAGAGCATCTAGTGTGCAAGCTCAATCGGTCCATTTATGGATTAAAGCAAGCTTCAAGATCTTGGAACATCCGGTTTAATGAAGTAATCCAGTCATATGGATTTATTCAAAGTCCGGATGAGTCTTGTGTATATAAGAAGTGTAACGGAAACGTGGTGGTATTTCTTGTACTATACGTAGATGATATTTTGTTAATTGGCAACAATGTCAAGGTATTATCAGACGTAAGGGTATGGTTGTCCAAACAATTTGATATGAAGGACTTAGGAGATTGTGCACACATTCTTGGGATCAAAGTTATAAGGGATCGTAAGAAAAAAATGTTGTGTCTATCCCAAGCTTCATATATAGATACAATCCTTGCTCGTTTTAGCATGCAGGATTCCAAGAAAGGTTTCTTACCTTTTAGACATGGAGTAGCTCTATCTAAAGAGATGTCTCCAAAGACATCGAAAGAGATAGAGGACATGAAAGTAGTTCCTTATGCTTCGGCTGTAGGAAGCCTAATGTATGCAATGCTATGTACGAGACCTGATATCTGTTTTGCCGTGGGCATGGTCAGCAGATATCAGAGTAACCCAGGACAAGGACATTGGACTGCGGTAAAACATAGATTAAAGTACCTGAGAAGGACTAGAGATTATATGCTAGTTTACCAAGCAGACGATCTGCTCCCTGTGGGTTACACGGATTCAGATTTCCAATCAGATAGGGATAACAGTAAGTCTACATCAGGCTAGGTGTTTACTTTAGGAGGTGGAGCCATTTCATGGAGGAGTGTTAAGCAGAAATGCGTTTCGGACTCAACCATGGAAGCTGAATATGTAGCAGCTTCTGAGGCAGCTAAAGAAGCAGTATGGCTCAGGAACTTTCTAATGGACTTAGATGTGATTCCTGGTTTGCCCAAAATCATCACAATTTATTGTGATAATAGTGGTGCAGTTGCAAACTCGAAGGAACCACGAGCCCATAAGGTAAGTAAACATATAGAGCGCAAGTACCACCTGATACGAGATATCGTGAAGCGAGGAGAAGTTGTCATCGCCAAGATTGCATCAGCAGATAACCTGGCAGATCCTTTCACTAAGGCCCTTCCGGCGAAAGCTTTCGATCGGCATGTGGAGGGAATGGGAATCAGATGTATGGTAGAAGATATGGCAGCTTAGACATTAGTATAAGTGGGAGATTGTTGGAGTGTATACTGAAAGTCTAAGCTTTGTAAACATTCATTATAAATAAAGAATCATATTTGGTCAAATGGTCTACATTTTGTTTGTAGTTGTTCATTTAATTTATATTGTAGATAACATAGTATGTGGTGTCACATACAGAAGATGATGTTATCAGTACCTTATAAATTATAAACAGTAGCTCACGACCAGAATGGAAAGAAACAAACCATTAGAAGGTCGTAGTGTAATTAGGTATTAGTTTATCTTGACTATATAATTACACTAGTACACTCAGAGTGTATTGAGTAGGATCATTTGAGGTCGTTCCTTTTATACTGACTTTATAAAGGAACAAAGACCTCAGTTATTATGGAAGTGTGTGCTCTTAATCCTAATATAATAACAAGCACATATGTTTGATATTTATTTCTTTAATTTATCAATGGGTGAGATTTAGTTTGATGGATCAATAAGCCCGATAAATTGGGAAATGATATCACTTATAGTGTGTGTTATTGATTATAGAAGGAAATTGTGTCCTAGAGATACTAGGTTGATAATGTCCCCAAGAGGAGCTCATAAGGATTGTCATGTTAAACCCTGCAGGTGGATTTAGTCCGACATGACGATAAGGTTGAGTGGTACTACTCTTGGACTTAGATATTAATTAAATGAGTTGTCAGTAACTCACTTAATTAGTGGACATTCGATATCTTAAACACAGGGAGACTAACACGCTCATAATAAAAAGGAGCCCAAAAATGTAATTTGGGATTGGTGCGGTAGTTCAATGATAGTTCTCTAGTGGAATGAATTATCATTGATAAAATTAAGTTGTGTGTTCGGGGCGAACACGGGATGCTTAATTTTATCGGGAGACCAAAACCAATTCCTCCTCTCGGTCCCTATCGTAGCCTCTTATTTGTAGAGTTCTATACCCACCTATACCCACCTTCTATTCCCACCCAATAGGGGCCGGCCAAGCTAGCTTGGGAACAAGCTAGGGCCGGCCTAGGTATAAAATTGGGTGGCCGACCCTAGCTTGGACCCAAGCTAGTAGGGCCGACCAAATTAAATTAAAAAAGAAATTTAATTTTAATTTTTATTATTATGTGGAAGATATAATTTAAAGAGAATTAAAATTAAAATATCTCTCTTGTAAAAGATCTACAAAAGATTAAAGAAAGAGATTAGATCTCTTTCCTTATTTGTAGATTGGAGAGATGCTTTATTTTCTCTTTAAAAATTATTCACATGTTGATAAAATTAAAATTATAGAAATTTCCTTTTATCAACCATGAAGAGATTTTAAAGAGAAATTTTATTTTTTAAAATTTCTGGAAACAAATTAGGAAGTTTTAATTGTTGATTAAAACTTGTATAATTTTTTCCTTCATTGATGTGGCCGGCCATTGGTTTTAATTTGGGAAATTTTATTTTATCTTTCTCAATAAAATCATGTCAAGTAAATTGAGGAAATTTTATTGTAATTAAATTTCCTAATTGGCCTAGGCCAAGGAATATAAAAGAAGGGGTGAGGGTGCCTTCATGAGACACAACATCTATTATTCCTCTCCCTCTTTTGTTCCTTGGTGTGGCCGGCCATCCTCTCCCTCTCTTCCTCTTGTGGTGGCCGAACCCTTCTCTTCCATTGGAGCTCTTGTGGTGGCAATATACTACTCGGAGAAGAAGAAGAAGAAGGAGAGAAAGCTAGCATCTCTTGGAGCTTGGTTAGTATTTTGGTTTTCCTCCTTGGTGAAGTTTTTCCTTTGTGGCCGAACCTTGCTTGGAGGAGAAGAAGGTGGTTGGTGGTTTCTCATCTCGGAAGATCGTTGCCCACACAACGTTCGAGGTTAGAAGAGGAATACGGTAGAAGATCAAGAGGTTTTTCTATAAGGTATAACTAGTTTTTTTTTCTTTCCGCATCATGCTAGTTATTTATGGAAATAATACCAAATACAAGAGGCTTACGTTCTAGATTTTCGAATATGTTTTTCGATGTTGTGTTCTTTTGTATTTTCTTTTCCCTTGTGATTTGATTGTTCTCTTTGGTTAACCTAAAGTTATTTTAGGAAATTAAATATTAGCTTTCTATAAAAGGTTTTGTCTAGTCGGTGGTGGTTGCTCCCATATCCAAGAAGGTCATGTGCCTCGCCACGTCAGTACTGGGAACCAATTATGGAAATTAATATTTAATGGAATTAATAACTTAAGGAGACTTGGGTCGAACGTGTTAAGTTCCGCAGGAGATCCAAGTCAAAACCTAAAAGAACAAATAGATTAAGTTTTGGATCAAACGTGTTAAGTTCCGCAGGCGATCCAAAATTTAATTTAAAAGAACACATGGTAGCTAGGAAAAGGTTCAGACCTTTGTACAAAATTTTTGTACAGTGGAACCTATAGGTTTTCCGAGTAGCAACCAACATGAAGATGACTATGTAGGGGTGATAACTTTCAAGTTGATGAATAAAGAAGTTCGGTGGACATTTAGTGATTTTAATAATTGTTTTGGTTTGCCTACTGGTGGTGCTCGCAGATTTGATGATGAGATTAGATGGAATGAATTTTGGACGTCAATAACCGGATCAAAGGACCCTTATGAACCCTCTAGAGCCAAGGCATCCCGCATGCAAAAACCAACCTTTAGATACCTTCATCGAGTGATGAGCAAAACGATCTTTGGTCGAGGAGAGAGTGATGGGGTGGTTAGAAAGGTAGAACTCTATTCTCTTTGGGCGATGTTGAATAAAGTATATTTTGATTCCGGATTTCATTTCTTGCAAAATTTGTTGAGGGCAGCTAAGACATCTTCGGGGATGATAGTGTTTGATGGATTGATCGCCCAAATAGCATTCAATCTGGGTTGTGAGCTCGATGGATTAGAGGTCATTCATGGCAATGACAAGATCGACATCGATTCTTGTCTTGCAATGAAGATGATTTGTCAGGATGAGAATGAGTTTGCCTTCTCTAGGAACAATGGTTTCCATTACCCCTTCCTTGACCCGAGCACACTTCAGTTTGCAACCCCGCGAATTGGGTGATTACTGATTTACACCCCGAGAATGTTCCCTCCATTATAGAAGAATTTGAGTACCACCAAGAGCCCTCATCAACAGGATTCCAATACTTGAGGCATACTTGAGAACATCAAACCTTCTACTTTTTTTGCTACGTGTCCGATAGCAAAATGACTAGCATTTTCTTAGTTCATGTGTTGTCAAGATAGTGTTAGTAGGTTTGGTGTATCTCCTTTCTCTATCTTTAGTAGCATGAAATAAGCTAAGTATTGTATGGAGTTTGGTATATGTTTTGGCTTAACCTTAAGGATCTTATTTTCACTACACTTAAGTACTTAAGCTTGAATAGTAGAAATATTTTTGAAATAATTATGATTTATCCAAATTATTTAGTACTTTTGTTCCCATGGTGATTTCTTATTTACATTTTGGTTACTAGATGACCTCGGATCATGGAAGCTCATTTAGAAAAATCTAAATCCCAACATATGCATCTCGCATTTGTGACTAGTGCTACACCTCTTTAGCACCAAAAAAAAAGGAAAAAAAATATTGAATAAGGGATAAAAAAATAATTGTCGTGAGTGGAAACTAACAATTCACCCCTTTGAGACCGAGTTAGGTTACTGGGGAAATAAATATTATGTTTCTCTTGATTTCGAGTAGTATCTTTTGAGACCTTATGTAATTTAAGGAAAACAAACCAAGTGTGTGGCAAATAAGTGCCTATCACCGGGAACATTAGGAACTCAATTGTATGATGACTTAACTAGGACAGAAAATTGAAACTTGAAGAGTTTGAGTTACTCATTGCACCGAGCACAAAGAACTTTTGATTAGGTCATACTTAGGTTATTCCACAATCATGCTTCTCAATGAAACTAGTTAATAGAGTTAGGCGAATGCACTAGGGATTATGAAACACTGCTAGGCACTCATAAACATAGTTTGCAGTGTTTTGCTTGAGGACAAGCAAAGGTTCAAGTCTGGGGGTGTGATGTGCGTAAATATTATGATCATTTATGCACGTTTTAACGCATATTCACTTGCTTTATACGTACATATTCTTTGCATGATCGCCTCTTTTATCATGTACTCATCATATATACTCTTTTGTTCGGATATCTGCTCTTTGTTTGGTTTTGTGTTGACAGGGACAACTTTTGGAGCAAAAACAACGATTGTCGACGCACTGGAACGAGCCAGAGAACACGGCTGTACAACCTCGCACGACCGTGTGGCCAAACAGGAGAGGAGAAGTGTAAGGTCATGCAACTCTTGCACGGCCGTGCGACCAACACAGAGGCAGATCAGAGCATGGACGTGCATACTTACACGGTCGTGCCCCCCACGACCGAAGCTAAGCAAGGAACGGTCGTGCAACCCTGCACGATCGTGCCCCAGGAATTGAGCCCGAAGCTCACACGGCCGTGCCAATTGGCACGACCGTGCAGTGCAGCCAGAGACAAGAAAGGGCATGGTCGTACCATTCTTACACGGTCGTGCTGCCGCAGCCGTGCCCTAGCCTATAAAAGGGTTTTAACCCTTTTCCTCAAGGGGGGAGAGCCGGGAAGCGAGCCGTCAGAGAGAGAATTGACTTGGTGTCGTTCCACGCCTTCCAGGACCTCCGTCCAGCGATTCTTCATCACCACATCAACTCCAGAAGCAAAGGATTGGATCCAAAGATCACTCGTCGTCGTTGGATAAGCGTCTTTTCTCTTTCTCTCTTCTTGTTTGAGAATTGTATGCTTAACATTATGTCTTCGGGTTTTTCTCTAGCGTCTATAGAGTAGATTCCTTGTTCTAGGATGAGGGAGTAGTTGTGGATTGGTTTGATGTAAGACTCATACTTTTGCCTCTATTTCATTTGATGATTTCGCTTGCTTTGTTTCGATTACTCGATCTCTATATCATGTTAATTGATTGTGTAGGAATTGCCTATCTCGTAGAGAGAATATCTTAGATCATACACCCGAGGGGCCCTAGTGACAGGGGTAACCCGTTCACGGACATCTATGGTACTTCCTTGAAAGGAGAGACAACTCCTCCACAAGGAAGTCAGAGACCAAACTAAGCTCCTTATCTCTATCCTTAGTGACACCAATTAGAGTAGTGTTCTTGTGATCTACCGAGACGCCCTAGTGATAGGGGTTAATCGTAACAGGATTTTATAGGGATCTTTTTTATTTGGTACCTAAGAATAGATACTTCAGCTTCCGGCGAATGCATGTTGATGGACAATGAGTAAAGGATAGAATGTGATACATTAATACCACCACAATGAAACCGAACTTCTAGGACTCTTCATAAACCAAGTCTATTACTTCTTCTTTGCTAATTCTCGTTTCCATTTCCAAATCTCTTTCCTTTAGATAACTTACAACCATCGGTAGTTTAGCTAATCCTAAGTGAGTCATCGCTAGTGCTTATAACCAGTCCTCGTGGGATCGATAATCTTTATTACTGACAACAAATCCGTGCACTTGCGAAATCGTAACAATTCACCAGGGATTATAAAAGAGAGTTAGATGGTGCCTTATGGTACAACACAACCTAAGTCTTTTCTTTTAATCCTTGTTTTGGATGACCCTCTTCCCTTTCTATTCTCCCCTTGTTTCCTTTACCAAGGGTCGGCGGCATCAAGAGGCTCCATCTTCTTGTACAAAATTTTTGTACAGGGGAACCAGTACGATATTCCGAGTAGCAACCAACAATTGGTATCAGAGCTAGGGTTTGCCTTTGTGTGTTTGGTATTTAGTTTAATTATGCACATTACATATATAATTTAGGCAGGATAATAGTAGGATATGCTAACTCTGTGGTTGCAGGCTCCAACTATTATGACTTATTATGATTGTGTGTGATTGGACCCTCGGACATGTCGAGGGCATTTTATGTGTGTGCATGATTGTATGTATTAAATACAGCAGGAGCTGTATACTTTTAGGATTTTACATTTTTGTTTCGATCTAGGTTACATGTACATTCCCTTGTGGAATATAGGATCGATAAATGTAAAATTTTATTTTTGTCGTGGATCGTATCCTTGCGAGGCGTGGTACTACTTGAGGACCAGAGGCGCAGCAGAATAAGAAGCAAGATAGATGTGACGACTAGACCCAATTGCGGTGGCTAAAGATAGCAGCAGCTAGGGTTGGCAGCACACGGAGGACAATGATGGAAGAAGCCATAATAGTTGGAAAATTATATTTCCATATTTATTGCTTTTATTTACTGTGATGTGTGTGATGTATGCTTGCATGGTTAAAATCCTCACCTTAAATAACTAAGTGGGAGAGGGATTAGTAAATAAATTCCACGGTCTCCATTATTGGTTTGTAAGTGATGCAACAAACTTGCGTGTTGGCTCTGAGTGCCTCCCTCCACAACAAATGAGTTTATTTGCGGATCACTAGATCAAACTTCCTTTATGGATGGTTATAGGAAATTATTTAGGAGTGTGTGATCTTCTCCAACTGAAAGGGCACAATCATATTTAATGGACTAAGTATCAAGTAATGGTATACACTTAGGCGCATTTAATAGTATCCTCCCAACAGAGTCACTTCTATTATTTGTGAGACCAAAGGAAAACCAACTATTAATTTTATTTGCCATAAAGTTAGGATGACAAGATAATAAAATTAATGGGTAAAACCTCCTCTTACAAATGTTGAATTTGTATACGTCCACACTAATGCGGCATGCAAAATTTACGGTGTTTGAAGTGTTGGTGAATTTAAATGATATTGTTTTGAGGAATCAATATTATTTTAAATTCTAAAGTTTTGACCAAATATTTGATCGAAGATAGACCAACTATTAATTTTATTTGTCATAAAGATAGGTTGACAAGATAATAAAATTAATGGATAAAATCTCCTCTTTGAATTTGTATACGTTCACACTAACATGGCATACAAAATTCACGGGGATTTTGAGATGTTGGTCTTGACCAAATATTTTTGTGATTCTTAGGATTTCAAATATTTTTCAATCCCCTAGCTGTTATACTATAGAATAGACTTAGTAGTCCCAATTATAATGATTAGAAAACTTGGACACTAAGGTGGACTGCCCTCTCAGAACTGAGAACAATAAAAGTGTATTTTATTCATTAGTTGTTGAAACATGTTTAGTGGTGTTATCTACCAATACTTGGTGTGTAGATACGGGAGCCACTGATAATGTCTGCAATTCATTACAGGGTTCCAGGAAACCCGACAACTATATGAAGGAGAAATCATTGTCTATATGGGCACTGCTACAAAAGTAGCAGCTGCTGCAGTGGGAGATGTTTATCCTTTGACAGGAATAAAACATGGATTTTGAGAAATTATCTTTACGTACCAAGTTTTAGAAAGAACTTGATTTCAGTTTCTAAAACTATTCAAAGAACTTGATATTCTGTTTATTTTGATAACAAGTTGTTATCAAGAAAAATAGGGAAGTTATCTGTTCTGGTATGTTGGTTGGCAATTTACATATTCTAAATCCAAAAACTCCCACGATGCAACAAATAATAACACATCTTCTAACTCTAATAAGAGAAAGCAACCTTCGGAAATGAACCAATCATATCTTTGGTATCTAAGGCTAGGTCATATTAACTTGAGTAGGATTCAAAGGATAATAACCGATGAATTTTTGGGTTCATTGGTGGTGGAAAACTTTCCAACCTGCGAGTCTTACTTGGAAGGAAAAATGACTAAGAGGCTTTTTAAGATGAAGGGGTAAAGAGCCAAAGATGTGTTGGGATTATTCTAATTTGTATAAACCTATGACTATCCAGGCAAGAGGTGGTTTTGAATATTTCATCTCTTTTATAGATGACTATTCGAGATACAGGTACATTTACTTGATGCGTCGCAAGTCTGAGTGCTTTGATAAGTTCAAAGAGTACAAGGCTGATGTGGAGAAACGTCATGGTAAAAGTATCAAGACACTATGGTGAGATCGTAGTGGCGAGTACCTCTTAGGAGAGTTCAGGGTTACTTATCAGAAGTCGGGATTCAATTCCAACTGATTACACCTGGTACACCCCAATAGAATGGTGTGGTAGAACGAAGGAATATGACTCTTATGAAAATAGTTAGATCAATGATGAGTTATTCAGAATTACCAAATTCATGTTGATGATATACTCTGAAAACGAAAGTGAACATAGTACCTTCTAAGTCAGAACCCTCTAATCCCATAGAATTGTAGAATAGGCGTAAGCCTAGTCTGAAGCATATTCGGATTTGGGGTAGTCCAACACATGTGCTGAAGGGAGACACTGATAAGTTGGACAGGAGTTCACTTGTTTGTAGGTTATCCTAGAGAAATGAAAGGAGATTTATAGTCTTAAAAATCAGAAGGTCATTGTTGGCATCAATGCCCAATTTTTAGAAGAGGACTATGTTATGAACCATAAGCCCATGAGTAAAATTATTCTTAAGGAAATTAGAGAAGACACGTTTAAACTAGTACCAACTGTACAAGATGAGATACCACAAGAAACTACAACACGTATCACAAATGATGCACAATTGCAAACAGTGCCTCATCATAGTGGGAGGGTTGTTAGGCAACTTGAAAGATTCATGTTTTGGGAGAGTCTTGGGACTTGATCCCAGGTAAATATGAACTGGATCCCTGAACAAATGATGAAGCACTCCAAGATAAAGATGCAGCATCTTGGCAAAGAGCAATGAATTCAGAAATATAATCTATGTATTCTAATAAAGTCTAGGAGCTTGTAGAACCACTAAATGGTGTAAAAGTCATTGGGAAGGTCTACAATAGGAAAAGAGGGACAGAAAGGAAAGTGAAAACTTTCAAAGCAAGGCTTGTTGAAAAAGGGTATCCATTATGAGGAAACATTTTCACCGGTAACCATGCTTAAGTCTGTCCAGATTCTTTTATCTATTGCTGCTCATATGGATTATGAGATTTGGCAAGTGGATGTCGAGACAACTTTCCTTAATGGAAGTCTTGAAGAAAGCATCCATATAAAGCAACAAGAGGGGTTCATTGCAAAGGGCAAAGAGCATCTTGTATGTAAGCTCAATCGGTCTATTTATAGACTGAAGAAAGCTTCAAGGTCTTGGAACATCCGGTTTAATGAAGTAATCTAGTCGTATGGATTTATTCAGTGTCTAGATGAGTCTTGTGTATACAAGAAGTGTGATGGAAACATGGTGGTATTTCTTGTACTATACGTAGATGACATTTTGTTAGTTGGAAACAATATCAAAGTGTTGTCGGAAGTAAGAGTATGGTTGTCCAAGCAATTCGATATGAAGGACTTGGGAGAATGTGCACATATTCTCGGGATCAAAGTAATAAGGGATCGCAAGAAAAGAATGTTGTGCTTATCCCAAGCTTCATATATCGATACGATCCTATCTCATTTTAGCATGCAAGACTCCAAGAAAAGTTTTATACCTTTTAGGCTTGGAGTATCTTTATCTAAAGAGATGTCTTCGAAGACATCAAAAGAGATAGAAGAAATGAAGGCAGTTCCTTATGCTTCAGCTATAGGAAGCCTAATGTATGATATGTTATACACAAGACCGGATATCTATTTTTCCATGGGCATGGTTAGCAGATATCAAAGTAACCCAGGACCGGGACACTGGACTGCCATAAATCATATATTAAAGTGTCTTAGAGGGACTAGAGATTATATGCTAGTTTACAAGACAGATAATTTGCTCTCTATGGGATACACGGATTTTGACTTCCAATCAGATAGGGACAATAGTAAGTCAACTTTGGGGTTTTGTGTTTACTTTAGGAGGTAAAGCTATGGAGGAGTGATAAGTATAGATGCTTTTCGGACTCCACCATGGAAGCTGAGTATGTGGCAGCCTCTTAGGCAGCCATAGAAGTTGTATGGCTCAGAAATTTCATGATAGACTTAGATGTGATTCCTGGTTTGCCTAAAAATTATTACAATGTATTGTGATAATAAGTGGTGCAGTAGCAAACTCAAAGGAATCACGAGCCCATAAGGCAAGTAAACACATAGAGCGCAAGTACCACCCAATACGAGACATCGTATAACGAGGAAAAGTTGTTGTCACCTAGATTGTATCAGATGATAACTTGGAAGATCCTTTCACTAAGGCCCTTAAGGCAAGAGCTTTTGATGGGCATGTTGAGGGGTTAGGAATTAGATGTATGGCAGGGTATATGGCAGCATAGTCTTTTAGTATAAGTGGGAGATTGTTAGTGTATACTAAAAGTTTAGATTTTATATAAACATTTAAGAATCACATTAGTCAAATGCCTATATTTATGCTAAGTGTAGTTGTCCATTTAATTTATATTGAAGATAACATGGTGTGAGGAGACACACAAAAGTTCATGTTATCAGTTCCTTATAAATTATAAACAGTTGTTCACAACCAAGATGGAATGGGGCAAACTATTGGAGTGGTTGTAGTGTAATTAGGTATTAGTTTATCTTGACTAATAAATTACACTAGTACACTATGAGTGTATTAAGCAGGACCATTTGAGGTAGTATCTTTTTATACTGACTATATAAAAGAACAATACCTCTGTTATTATGGAAGTGTGTGCTCTTAATCATGATATAATAACAAGCATGTATACTTAATAGTTATTTCTTTGATTTATCAAAGGGTGCGATTTAGCCCGTTAAATCAATAGGCTCGATAAGTTGGGAAATAATATTATTTATATGATGTGTTGTTGATTATAGAATGAAACTGCGTCATAGTAATCTAGGTTCATGATGTCCCCTTGAGGAGCTCATAAGGATTGTCATGTAAACCCTGCAGGTGGACCTAGTCCGGCATGACAATGAAGTTGAGTGGTACTACTCTTGGAGCTAGATATTAATTAAGTGAGTTGTCAGTAACTCATTTAATTAATGGACATTTGATATCTTAAACACAGGGAGACTAACACACTCATGATAAGAAGGATCCCATATAGTAATATGGGATTGGTGCGGTAGTTCAATAATAACTCTTTAGTGGTATGAGTTATAATTGATGAACTCAAGTTGGGTGTTCGGGGCGAACATGGGAAGCTCAAGTTCATCGGGAGACCAAAACCAATTCCTCCTCTCGGTCCCTATTGTAGCCTCCTAATTATAAAGTCTTATACCCACCTAAACCTAACTTCTTACCCACCTTAAGGTGGTCGTCCAAACCTAGTTTGGAGCCCAAGCTAGGGCCGGCCAAACCAAGGCTAGATGGGTTCAAGTGGTGGCCGACCCTAGCTTGGAGTCCAAGTAGGGTGGCCGGCCATATTAGATTAAAAGGAGTTTTATTTTTTAAAATCTTTTCTTATGTGGAAGCCATGGTTTTAAAAGAAAGTTTAAAATTCAAGTCTTTCCTTTTATAGCTTTCTACAAAAGATTAAGAGAAAGATTTGATATCTTTCCTTATTTGTAGTTAAAAGGAAAATTTTAATTTTTAATCAAACTTTCCTTTTTATAACCATCCTCATGGTTTTAAAAGAGAGTTTTAAAATTATAAATCTTTCCTTTTATAGCTTTCTACAAAAGATTAAGAGAAAGATTTGATATCTTTCCTTATTTGTAGTTAAAAGGAAGATTTTAATTTTTGATAAAATTTTCCTTTTTGTAACCATCCTCATGGTTTTAAAAGAGAGTTTTAAAATTATAAATCTTTCCTTTTATAGCTTTCTACAAAAGATTAAAAGAAAGATTTGATATCTTTCCTTATTTATAGTTGAAAAGAAAGATTTTAATTTTAGAGAAAACTTTCCTTGTAACTATCCACATGTTTTAAAAGAGAGATTTTAATTTATAAAAGTTTTCTTTTATAACCAACCATGAAGGGAATTTAAAAGAGAAATTTTTATTTTAAAATTTTTCGAAAACAAATAAGGAAGTTTTAATTTTGTGTTTAAAACTTTCCTTATTTGGAGCTTAATGAGGTGGTCGGCCATAGCAAGATTAAAAGGAAATTTTAATTAAATTTTCTTTTATTGGCAAGGAAAATAAGGAAGTTTTAATTAAAACTTTCCTTATTTGCCAAGACCAAGGAATATAAAAGAGAGGGTAGAGGTGTCTCACCTTAAAACAATGTATCTATTATTCCTCTCTTCTAATTCCTTGGTGGCCGACCCTCTCCTCTCTTCTTTCTCTCTTCTCCTTTTGTTGAAGCCGGCGGCACTTGGAGAGTTTGTTTCATCTTGGTGGCCGGTTGCTTGTGGAGAAGAAGAAGAGAAAGAAAGCTTCCCTTGAAGAATAGTTGGTGGCCGAAACTTGCAAGGAGAAGAAGGAGGCTTAGGTGGATTCTCGTCTCGGTAGATCGTCGCTCACATGACGTCCGAGATAAGAAGAGGAATATGATAGAAGATCATGAGATTTATAAACTACAAAGAGAGGTATAACTAGATGTCTTGTTCCGCATCATACTAGTTTTCTTTGTATGGATTTTGAAATACCAAACACAAGAGGCTAACGATTCTAGGTTTCGAATTTATGATTCAATTTTGTGTTTCTTTTATTTTTTCGATCTTGTGATTTGATTGTTCTTAGTGGTTAAACCTAGGGTTACTATAAGGAGATTAAATATTGAATTTCGTTGAAAGGCTTTGTCTAGGAAGTGGTGGATGATCTCATACCCAAGAAGGCCTAGTGCCTCGTCATGTTTAACCTGGAAGCCGATCCTTGAAATAAATATTGAATCAACTTTGTAACATGGGTGAATTTGGATTAATAATGTTAAGCATCGTTTGTGATCCAAGTCTAAACTTCTAAGAACAGATAAGTTGAATTTGGAATCAATAATGTTAAGTTCTGTTTGCGATTCCAAATTTAATTTATAAAGAATACAATAGGTTGTTAGGAAAGGTTCGGGACTTGTACAAAATTTTTGTGTAGGGGAACCAGTACGATATTCCGAGAGCAACCAACAAGTGACACCAATTAGAGAAGTGTTCTTATGATCTACCGAGGTGCCCTAGTGACAAGGGTTAATCATAACAGGATTTCATAGGGATCTTCTTTATTTGGTACCTAAGAATAGATACTTCAGCTTCCGGGGAATGCATGTTGATGGACAATGAGTAAATGATAGAATGTGATACATCAATATCACCACAATGAAACCGAACTCCTAGGGATCTTCATAAACCAAGTATATTACTTCTTCTTTGCTAGTTCTCGTTTCCATTTCCAAACCTCTTTCCTTTAGATAACTTACAACCATCGGTAGTTTAGCTAATCCTAAGTGAGCCATCGCTAGTGCTTATAACCAGTCCTCGTGGGATCGATAATCTTTATTACTGATGATAAATCTGTGCACTTGCGGAATCGTAACAATTCACCAAGGATTATAAAAGAGAGTTAGATGGTGCCTTATTGTACAACATAACCTAAGTCTTTTCTTTTAATCCTTGTTTTGGCTGGCCCTCTTCCCTTTCTATTCTCCCCTTGTTTCCTTTACCAAGGGCCGACGACATCAAGAGGCTCCATCTTCTTGTGGTCGATTACTTGGAGGAGAAGAAGAAGAGAAGGAGGCTCCCTATTCTAGCATCCCTTGGTGGCTGAAAGTCTTGGAGGCAAAGAAGTGGTTCGGGTGGTGTTGTCTTGGAAGATCCTCGCCCACACGACGTCCAAGAGAAGGAGAGGAATACAGTAGAAGATCAAGAGGTCTATTGAAACATAGGAAAGGTACAACTAGTTAATTATTCCGCTGCGTTTTAGTTACTTTATTTTCTTTGTATGGATCCTGAAATACCAACACAAGAGGCCAATGATCTTGTGCTTCGATTGTGGTCTTTGTAGTTAAACCTAAGGTTATTGTAAGGAGTTTAAATATTCAATTTCTTTGAAAGGCTTTGTCTAGGAAGTGGTGGATGATCCCATACCCAAAAAGGTCGAGTGTCTCGCCAATGACCTGGAAACTAATCCTTTAAATAGATATTTAATCAACTTCTGTAATATGGTTTAACTTCTGATGAACACATGGGTTGAACTTGGATTAATAATGTTAAGTTTCGTTTGCAACCAAGTTTAACTTATAAAAAGCACATGGGTTGCTAGGAAAAGTTCTGTGCTTGTATAAATTTTTGTACAGGGGAAACATAACGGAATTTCGAGTAGTGCCAACACAAACATCACAGGCAAAGGTAAATTCAAAGGTAATATCGATTTTAATTGATATTTTACCACCTAACGTGATAAGTGATGTAGGTAAATACGAGAATGCCCACGATTTGTGGAGCAAAGTAAAGAAAGTTCTAGGGAAAGAACTCATACCTGCACAAGAGGAGAAAAGATTCGAAGAAAGTGATGAAGTGGTCCAAAAGGAGAAGAATGACCAATCGGATGTGGAGACCAATTCAAGATCAAAAGAGGAAGAGGAAGTGAATTCGGTCACATCCGAGGAGAAGGAGGATAAGGAGTCATCATCAACATCCTCGATGATTGAAGAAGAATCCAAGACAAGTAAAGAGGATGAAGAAGAAGTCTTGGAAATCAACATAGCAAGCACCTCCACCGAATTGAAGTCAAAATTCCACATAATATGCTTCGGGTGCATTGAGAAGAGGCACTACAAGAGTAGGTGTCCAATGGGTAAGAAAGAGGTATCTCCTAAATTCAATTCAATTTCTTTAGAATCTAATTTGATTTGTAGGAAGAAGAAGGAGAAGAAGCACATTAGATGCTTCACGTGTGGTGAGATGGGACATTACCACACAAGATACGCAAAGAAGAGAGAGCTCAAGAAATTGGAGCATTTGAAGAAATGAGAGAAGAAGAGAAGCAAGAGTCAAGGGGGAGGTTCAAGGGTAAGGGAGGTACACCCTAATTTAAAATTTAATTCAAATTTTCATTCCTCCATACATGTTAGAAATAATTTTCATTATTTACCCATGTATAACTTTGGATTTAGATATCATGATAGGAATAGGGTAAATGCCAATTATAACCCTAGGAGACATATGCATGATAGACCTAGACACGTTAAATTATCATTATCTAAGGAGAAGAAGGTAATGGAGAACCTAGGCATTAATCACAAGAAGAGGAGACACATACCTAGAAAGGGTAGGTCTAGGAATGTCCATGGTGGACATGTTAACTCTAGGTTTAGGAACCTAGAAAGGGAAAATCAAGCTTTGAAAGCAAAGCTTGTTAGGTTGGAGAAAACCCTAGAAAGATTCAATGTTGGATCTAAGGGTTTAGGTATGATGTTGGATAGTCAAAAACTCAACAATGATAGATCGAGTTTGGGATATCGATCCAGTCCCTCCAAGGCCAATGAGAGATCATATGTTAGGGCGGCAAATGATCAAGTCCATTCGGCAGTATGAGTCCAAGTGTGTAGCCTTGGCAACGTAAGTCCATTATTTTTAGCATGTTTATTTGCTATTTATTTTCCCTAACTTAAACGTATTGTCAAACATCAAAAAAGGAGAGATTGTTAGACCAATCCTGATGGTTCATGCGACCATGTGCTTTGGTGTTTGGGAAAAGGGTTTAAGTTAGGTTCACCCTTATATTTTATATGTGTATATGAGTGTGCAGGTTTACAGGATACACATATGACTCAAGTTGATGGCTTCGAGTCTAGTGAAGGATGGAGCGTCCTAGGGACCGTGGACAAGGCAGTAAGGACAAGGGCCGAGGGAAGCTACTTTGAGGCATACGCAAAGGATGGCATTGGGACGAGCTGCGGGCTTAGGTGCATCCGAGGGACGAGAGACAAAGGAAGTAGGCTTAAAGGCAAGAGGTCAAAGCTACAACGAAGCGTCAAGTGAGTCGTAAGGGTGAGGGTCCAAGTGCTGAGAGATTGTACTTGGGTACTAGTCGACTGGTGGTTTCATCAGTCGACTGGTGCAGTCGACTGGGCAGTCAACTGGGAGTGAACAGAATACTTCTGTTCGCTCGGCCAGTGTGGAGCAATCGATTGGTACTTTTATCAGTCGACTGGTATCGAGTCGTTGGTTTGTAAAGGTCGAATCTCCACAGAGGACAGTTGACTGACACTTTCACCAGTCGATTGGTAGGCGGAGTTTTCCAACTCGCGACCTATATAACCAAGCCTTGGGAGCTTGGTTGAGATTGACAAAATAGAGGTGGTTAACC